>NC_047052.1:19247819-19550849 GCF_011762595.2 Tursiops truncatus
TTCACTTTTTCATTTATTCCACAAATATTCCATGAGTCTTTATTACGCCCAAGTCACTGTGCTGGGTGCCATGCATACAATGTGTGGGAGCAAATGGTGCTTTTCCTTATAGTTTCTGGTCTAGAGGGGCAGGTGGACAATGAACAAATAATTACAAAAATCAATATATAATTATCAGTGTGACTTAGTAAAGGATTACAAGATGAAATGAGAGCATATAACACAAGATGTAATCTAACTCCCTAAGGAAGTTATTAGCCACTCATGTGTATCTAGCAATGATCATAGATTTTTACCTTATTAAAATTTAAAAAAGTATTATTACTAATATTTGAAGTAAAATAAGCTAAGAGAGATTTGGTAGCTCTCTATTTTCTAATTCCAGCTTCTATCTTGGTCTTTTCTAGTAAGATGTGAAATGTATGTGCAATGAACAGAGTCTGCACTTTAAATGGTTAAATCTGAAAGATGATCAGTGATCCAGTGTTATCCTGATCCTTTCCTGTTGCGAACTTAAGTAACACCTCCCTTTCAAGGACAGCATAAAGGGTACTTACTGATAAAACTATACACTCACCCATAAAGTGTGTGCTCAAATGGATAGGGACAAATAACCCTATCCAGACTCAGGTGGTGGGAGGCTTTCAGCACTCCAGTCCCCACCAGCTACTTGTTATACTAGCCTGTTACTCCACGGTCTATACCACAGTCTGCACAAAGTAGTCAGGTGGGGTCATCATAAAAGGTGGCTGGGTGTTTGTGAAACCCATGTGGTAAATAAAGACCTAGCAGTGCTCTCATAGAGCATATATATACACTATTCTTAACCATTCTTGCTACACTGATTTTGTCTTTATTGTATTGCTAAATTTACAATTTTATTTATTTTACAGTTTGGTAATACTTACCTTTCTGTGCAATGAATTTAAAAAATAGAAGTATATATTTAATGAAAAATTAAGAATCAAATTCGTTTTCAAGAAAGCTGATGATGAATGCATAATTTGTACAAAATAACGACATTTCCTATTCTCTGTGGGGACCAAAATGATATCACTGATCACATGAAAACCAAAAGAAATAAATCTGCTGAAGAAGCATCAACATATACTTCAAAGGCGACAATTTAACATGTGCAGCTGCAAACGGTACATTTAACACCATTCTGTAAAACATAACTTTTTATTTACATCAAACGACTCTTCTAAATTTTCACTCACATTCTCATCAACATACAAAAAGCAAAGCTGTTCATATGTTGGCTTTGCTGACAGAAAAACCCTGCAAAAAGCTAAAGGATACCAATTTTACATCAGTGTCATTAGGTACTTCAAATAGAAAATCTGTTCAACCCAATACGGTTCAATTTTTCTCATCATATTATAGAATCAAAATAGAACTTTTGGAAGGTCATTATATTGAAGGTGAAACATATTTTTGTGACTGCTAATTTAAAAAGTACAAAAATGAAGATAAAGTTATTGGTTCTTAAACTGATAATACAAATACAAATGTTGGTGGAGCAAACATTTAAACACCGTATAAGAAATAACATTCTCAGTGAATTTTTAAAACTATGAAATAGAAATTTACTAGTAATTAGTTGTGGTACACATGAAATTCATAATTGTTATCCAAACAATTCTTATTCAAAGTACTGAGGTATTCTACCAATCATTTAGACATTAGAGTTGCATAAATTACAAATATATTTATGTATCCATAGTTAAAGTGACTGAACTATAAAATTTCTGTGACAAAGCTGATGCTGAATACAAATAAATTCACATGACATTATACAGGCACTTTGGATTTTAGAAATTTGAGCCTTTGAAGAACTTCTGTGAAATCAACCTAGTTCCTAAAATGGCATTGATCTTTTTTTTTTTTGTAAATGAGTCCTCAGTTATATTTTGTTCAAAATTAGTTGGAAATCTCTGATTAAAGTATTCAATGGTGAAGCATCAAAATTTTCAGTTTTTCAAGCTTTTAGAGAATTGCAATTATTGAAAATCAAACATATAAAGACAACACTGAAATTTATCCTACAAATTACAGAAAATAAAGAAATGAAAGTATAATCAGCAAACATGATTCAATTTTGAGTTTATACAATTATACTCAGAAATATCTTCATTTGTGGGAAACTCTTAAAACATTTTATTGAACTATTTACACATACAAAAAAGTACACATATTTTAAGGCTGTGTTGTCCAATACTGTAGCCACTAGCCACGCGTGACTACTGCATACTTGAAATGTTGCTAATTTGAGTCTGTAAGTGGAAAATACACACTGGATTTCAAATACTTGTTACCAAAACAGGTAAATATCCCAATAAATATTTATATTGATTTTATGTTCAAATGATAATATTTCGGATATACTGGGATAAATAAAATATAAAAATTAATAATTTTCAAACCTTTTTAAATGTGGCTTTTAAAAAATTTTAATTTACATAATGTGGCTCACATTTGAATTTTACTGGACAGCACTGTCCTAAAAGATAGCTTGATGAATCTTCAGAAACTGAACTTTCCATGTAATTAAAAGCCATATGAAGAGACAGAACAGCACCAGCATCTCAGAGGTCGTCTTCTCCTCCATTCCAGGAACTACCCTCCTCTCCCAAGGATAAACCACTATCCTTCCTTTTAACAACATGTATTATTAGTTTTACCTATTTTTGTACTTTTATATAAATGTATTCATATAGCATGTGCTTTTCTAATACACTCAATGTATTTGTGAAATTCACCCATATTGGTATGCTAGTTGTAGTTTTTCATTTTCATTGTATTTCTCTGTATGAACATGCAATTTATCCATTTGACTGTTAGTGGGCATTTGGGCAGTTTATAGTTTCTGGCTATTAATCAATAATGCCTCTACAATGTCCTAGTACTTATCTTTTGATGAATATATGTATTCATTCCCATTGCATACCATGCCTCAGGACAGAACTGCTGGATCATAGGTATACACATGTGCAGTTTTAGTATTTATTGCCAAATGTTGTGTCAACTTTATGTAATCAAACACCACACCAACTGTTGTTCCGCATCCTTGCCAACGTTTGTCAAAGGTACTCTGAACAAAGGCAAAAAGACAATACCTGTGAAAATATTTCAGTTGAAATACTTATACAATTTAATTTTAAAAAATGTAATTGTGACTATCCTCTGTTTATCTCTTAGCCTACCAGGTACCTGAGCATCTGTTGGAGAGTTTTGTTCTCACATGGCAGAGAGAGAGATTGAGCAAGCTTAGCTCCCTTGTGCATGTCTTATCAGGACACTAATCCTATCATATCAGGGCCCTACTCTTAGGACTCATTTAACCTTAACAGACCCCATAAAGGTCCTATCTCCAAATACAGTCATATTGGAAGTTGGGGGTTCAAAATATGAATTTTGGGGGAACACAAACATGCCGTCCACAATAGCTGGTAAGTGGTGGGGCCAGGAATCACAATTACATGACCATGAAGCGCCTACTCCTAACTTCTATACTTCATTGCCTCTTTACATTTACTATCTTCCAGAAGACTGGGGGATGGGGAAAGCTCCAGAGAAGTGCTGACTGTTGACTGAATGGTTGGTATCCCCTGCTTTAAAATTTTTATATTATGTAAGACCTATTATTATATTAGTTTACTATGACAACAGACGGTACTTACTTTATAGTGATAAAGCCCTATTTGTGGACCAGGGCAACAAAGCAGAGAAATTTTCAGTATGGAAAATACTGTGGGCTAAACTTTAAATTTTTACCTATCACTTTAATAAAATATTTCAGTTTTAGAAGTCAACTCAATCTGAAATTCACCCTTACATAAATTCAATCTGCTGTATCACTTCTTACAGAAACAGCCTTCTAAACTGCCAATTATTTACTATTTTTCTGAAGGAATTAGGTATTCCTTATCCCTGTGGAAATCAAGGTAGCAGAGATTCTTTCTTAAGAATTTTAACTTTGAACCTGAATTTTTTACTAGGAAGGTTTAATTTTTTGATCTCTTAAGAAGAAAATTCCTACATTTCTATATATGGTGAGCAAAATGGGAATAACAGAAATAACAAAAAGAGAGCTCCTTTTTATTCTTGCCATTATTTTAACTTTATTAAGAGGATTAATATTAAACAACTGAAAAAATTAACACCCGCTAATAATCAGATACTCTGACATGTTCTTTCAGCATTTTGAATATGTCATCACACTATCTTCTGGCCTCCATAATTTCAAAAGACAAGTCAGCTCTTAATCTTATTGTGGCTCCCTTGTGTGTAATGAGGCCTATTTCTTGCTGCTTTTAAGATTCTCTTTGTTTTTCAACAGTTTGGCTATGATGTACCTATACCTAGTTGTGGATTTCTTTCTGCTTACCCTACTTGGAGTTCATTAAACTTCTTGGACATGGACATGAATATTTTTCATCAAATTTAGAAGTTTTCGGCCATTATTTCTTAAAACATATTTTCTGCCCCTTTCTTTCTCTCCTTATCGCCTGGGACTTTCATTACATATATGTTGGTCTGTGTGCTGGTGTCCTACAATCTCTGAGACTGTTCATTTTTCTTTGTTCTTTCTTCTTTCTGTTCTTGAGACTGGATAATCTCTATTAATCTATGTTCAAGTTCACTAATTCTTCTGCCAGCTTAAATCTGTTGAGTCTGTGAATTTTTCATTTCAGTTATTGTTACTTTTCAATTCTAGAATTTCTACTTGATTCTTTTTAAAAATTTAGATCTCTTTATTAATATTCTGTCTTTCATGAGTCACTGTCATAATTGTCCTTCAATTCTTTAAAGGAAGAAATTTTCCTTTAGCTCTTTGAACACACTGAAAAAGAATTGCTTTTAAGTCTTTTGTCACTAAGAACCATCATTTGAGGCAGGGTATCTACTGCCTGCTTTTTCCCCTGAGTATCAGTCACACTTTTGTGCTTATTTGCATGTCTTATAATTTCCTGTTAAAAACTGGATATTTTAGATAATATACTGTAGCAACTCTGAATTCTGACCCCTGCCTCCAGCCTGTTGTTACTGTTTTCTGTTTGTCTACTTAGTGACTTGCCTAGCTGTGTGGAGTCTGTTTCCCCAGCAGTGTGCAGCCTCTGATGTCACTGCTTAGTTTTTTTTCTTTTTAAGCCTTGCTTTCTAGGGGGTTGCCCCTGGGTCAGCATAACCTAGTGGTCAGCCAATGATTGGTCAGAGGTTTTGCTTAAACACCTTGAGTCAGAAGGCTTCTAATCCTTTGCCATGGGATCTGTGTGTGGCTTACTTTCAAAGTGCAGGGAGTTTATCAGTCTACCCTGTATTCAGCCAGGGACTAGCAGCTTTCAAGGGCTCTCTCTGTCCTCTCTTGAACAGGTGTAGCCTTGCACATGTACATAGCCTTTTGGACCATGAGAGGTTAAGTGTGATCTCAATAAGGCTTACTTTAGCTATCTCTTTCCCTAGATTTCCCTGATAAATTTCTGGCTAGTCTGCCATTTTGTTGCTTCCTGAAACATTAGTTTTCTCCAATTGTTTGCCACAGAGACTGCTATTGTTTTCAATAACAGCCCTGGATATGTATTTTTCCAAGTGCTACTCTAAATAAAGTCAGCTCCCTCTGAGAGGACAGCAGAGCTGCCAGTCCTCATGGCTCTACCCTGCCCGGGGTAGAACTTGAGCAACCACAGAGCTAAGGGAGATGGGAGCAGCTCCCGACAAAAATGCCAGACTCTCACTGTTCTTACTGAAATTCACTAGCTTTGTTTGAATAAATGCCTCTCAATATATGTCCTGTGGTTAATTTCCAGAGACCTTAAATGGGTTTTTGTTTGTTTGTTTACAATTTTGTTAAGTTTAATCACTGCTTTTTGGAGAGAGAATCTGCCAAGCTCCTCACTCAGCCATTTCAAAAGTGCTGCTCCTACATTTTATTTTAAACTGGGTGTCCCCCCCATAATGTGCTATGGATCCAGAACAAATATTAAACAGAACCATCTACTACACTTTGAAGTGCCCCACTAAGCACATAGTGGTAATCCAGTGCAATTTAGAACCACTGAAGGAAAAACCTTCCCCAAACCAGGACCAATATTTGGGTCTCAATCTCTTCAGAATTCATCAATATTATGAGAACATGAGACTTTCTATACTTACTCTTTTTAAAAAGTACTTCCTAACTGTATTTGATAACAACAAACTGTATATAAAAAGAGACAAGGAAGGCGGGGAGGACCATGGATGGAAGAGTGTGTGTGTGTGTGTGTGTGTGTGTGTGTGTGTGTGTGTGTGTGTGTGTGTGTGTGTGTGTGTGTGTACTGGGCGGGGGGGTCAAGAATGGAGAGAGGGTCAAAAAAGAGGGTCAAAAATTAGGGCTTCCCTGGTGGCGCACTGGTTGAAAGTCCGCCTACCGATGCAGGGGACACAGGTTCGTGCCCCGGTCCGGGAAGATCCCACATGCCGCGGAGCGGCTGGGCCCGTGAGCCATGGCCGCTGAGCCTGCGCGTCCGGAGCCTGTGCTCCGCAACGGGAGAGGCCACAACAGTGAGAGGCCCGCGTACCGCAGGAAAAAAAAAAAAATTAGAGAAAGGGCCTTCCCTCATCCCCCATCAGAGTTGGCACCCAGGGGAGGGTTCTTGAGGGAGCTGTGAGGGTCCACAGACGTGCCTCAGCCTATGAGATGGTAGAAGATCCAGCATCCAAAAGTGACCCAGTGACTGGCCCAGCTGAGCTCTGACCACTTGTGGACAGTGTATGCCATGCTGTAGCCCTGCTCCTCTGTGGTATCGTCCACATCAACGTCAAACAGGGAGCCCAGGTAGGCCAGGTGGAAGATGGCCAGGGCCCCAAAGAGCAGATTTAAGGCTCGCACCCCCAAGCCCAAACGATGCTGGTGTGAACAGTCTGGTGGGCACCTTTTCGACAAGACACAGGCACTGAGGATCCGAGCCAGGCGCTTTCGGAGGATGTGCTCCACATAAGTGATAAATGCCAGGGACAGCAGCACCGCAGCCAGGTGGAAGCTAAAGCCGTGCAGGAGGGCGCTGGTTGCATAGGTGACCAGCACGGCTGAAAAGGTCCCGAGGTGGAGAGCATTCTTGAAAACATAGTTATTTAGCCAACAAGACATGGGCAGGTTCCAGCTTGTGACAACTTCCACCATGGACCGGGGCAGCTCCACATTCAGTGGCTTAGAGACCGTCAGGTCCCATTCCAGGTGACCCTTCTCCTCGGTGAAGCCAGCCCCCGCCAATGTGGCTGTGGCCTCAGATAGAAAGCCCACAAAATAGTTGCTGAAGTGGAAGGAGACAGCACTCTCGTAGGCTCGCAGCCACTTGTGAAGGAGGTGGTCACCATCAAGGGGAATGAAGTAGGGGAAGAGGTAGGGGCCCACACAGGTGGACAGCACAAGGCACAGCAGGGCCAGCACCAGGCTCTGGGCCACCTTCTGCAGCCACTGGCGGCTCAGCGGGAGGCCTTGGACAGCCTGTAGGTAGCTGTGGAAGGATATCCAGGGCCCAAAGACGATGGTGCCCACAAAGTAGAGGTAGCCCATGAACTCCACGGGCGAGGGCACCACACCCACCTCGCCCCGGTCCAGATCGAAGCCCAGAGACACTGCCTTCATGGCCACAATCATCTGGGCCCCTCGCATCTTGTGCCACGTCACAGTGTCCACCATGTGCATCTCACCCATGAGTAGGTAGATGAGGATGGTGACGGAGAGGAAGACGCCACGATGGGAGGAATGTCGGCAGAGGAACAGCACGAGGTAGCACAGAAGGCAGAGCAGCATGACCCAAACCATGTGCAGCTGGAAGAAGTGGTAGAGGCTGAAGAACCCACCTGCCACGGTGCTTGCATGCTTCAGGTAGGATGGCAACCCAAGCCTCCCGAGGAGGCGGCAGGCGAGGCAGATGGCAAGGAGCAGCCAGATCTGGTCAAGGCCCTGCTGGGCAGTAGGCAGGAGACAGCCCTGTAGGAGCTGCTGGAAAAATTCCTGGCGGCTGAAGGTGGCCATTGTGGACCCCCACGGATGGATGAACAGATGGATAGACTTGGCAGTAAAGAAGCTGCGGTCCAGGGGCCCAGGGACACACCACCGCCACCACTGTCGCCGCCTCCTCCGGGCAGCCTCCCCCGCAAGCTGCAAGGCCGGGACCAGCTGAGGCTCCCAGGGCAGCACTGTATACTTACTCTTAAAGACTGGGTAAAATAGATCTCCAGACAAAGGCAAGATTAGGGGTAAATAAAGGGACCACAGTCAGTAAAGCCTGAAGTCACCCTACCTGGGCTCGCTCCTCATCAAACTCCAGGCAGCCCATACCATCCAGTCTCTGGAGATCAATCCAACCTTTCCAGATAACACAGACTCCATTCAGAATCATGGGAGCCTTCAAATATACCTAAGACACAGAGAGAAGGATGAAAACCAATGATAAGCCATCAGACACATAAAAAACAAAGGATAAACTTACTCATGAAAACTGTTTTTTTTTGGGGGGGAAAAAATAAATTATAAAATTAAGAATTGTAGGAAAGTATACAAAGCATAGCCTCTGACCATATTCTATAAATTAAGTTAATCTGGTTTACCAGGATTTTATTTCCAGTCACAATTTTTCCAGATTATTTATTTATTTATTTATTTATTTATTTTTGCGGTACGCGGGCCTCTCACTGTTGTGGCCTCTCCCGTTGCGGAGCACAGGCTCCAGACGCGCAGGCTCTGCGGCCATGGCTCACGGGCCCAGCCGCTCCGCGGCATGTGGGATCTTCCCAGACCGGGGCACGAACCCGTGTCCCCTGCATCAGCAGGTGGACTCTCAACCACTGCGCCACCAGGGAAGCCCCTATTTATTTTTTTAAAGATTTAATTTGATTTTCATTTTTGGCTGTGTTGGGTCTTGGTTGCTGTGCGTGGGCTTTGTCCAGTTGGGCTTCTCGTTGTGGTGGCTTCTCTTGTTGTTGAGCACAGGCTCTAGGTGTGTGGGCTTTAGTAGTTGTGGCACGCGGGCTCTAGTAGTTGTGGCATGCGGGCTCAGTAGTTGTGGCTCGCGGGCTCTAGAGCACAGGCTCAGTAGTTGTGGTGCACGGGCTTAGTTGCTCCGCGGCATGTGGGATCTCCCTGGACCAGGGCTTGAACCCGCGTCCTCTACACTGGCAGGAGGATTCTTATCCACTGCATCACTGGGGAAGTCCCTCCAGATTATTATTTTTTTATTTTTATTTTTTTTTTGTAGTACGCGGGCCTCTCTGTCATGGCCTCTCCCGTTGCGGAGCACAGGCTCCGGACGCGCAGGCTCAGCGGCCATGGCTCACGGGCCCAGCCGCTCCGCGGCGTGTGGGATCTTTCCGGATTGGGGCACAAACCCGCGTCCCCTGCATCGGCAGGCGGACTCTCAACCACTGCGCCATCAGAGAAGCCCCAGATTATTTTTAAAAGGAAGTTTTACAGATTTTGTAAAAACCGCAGTAAGGTGATACTTGAAGTGACATTGTTTCTTTTGCAGCTGAAGCTAGGACAATCAGGTACTTTGCTTTAATTTTTGAATCTTGAGTAGGAAGACATAAAGATGTAAATCAACTGGAATTCACTAGCCCCTGAAGAGAGCACGCACTGTTTCTCCCTGTTTGGATACCTGGAGCCACCCAAGGTCAGGTTCTTCATATTTCCTTTCCGTTTTATAAGCTACCTCATAGATTCCTGGTAAGTAATGCTGTTTTTCTTTCTTTTTCTTTTTTTACTTAAGTTAGCCAGAGTTGATTTCTACCACTTTTAGCCAAAGAACCTTAACTGATACAACATTTATTTATGCATACTAAACATAAGAGAATTCTTCTGTTTCAAGTATATAACCCTCGAGCAAAAGTCACTTTAGGTATGATTTCCAAATTTAAATCACTTTCATTTTTGATCACCAAATTAATTTTCATATTGCCTCTAAATATATTTGTTCTCAAGAGCAATTAAGGATCCATCAAGAAAGGACAGGTGCTAATGCTATCATCTTGAGGTGAGTATTTTACTGTGATATAGTAAGAAAATATACAAGAGAAGAAAAGAGAAATTTGTTAGTTCTTACAATCTCCCTCATCATAACAACATTTTATTCTGATAAGTACTTCGAAAAAAAAAAACCCAACCTTGTTATTTTAGGTCTTCTCTACCTCATTTAACACAGGCTTCTGAATAAAAATCAGCATAGATTTTTTTTTTTATCATTTACTGCCTTAACAAGATCTTTTAAATGCAGAGGATGCAGGACTTCAATGAGTTTTCAAAATTCCAAGTTATCCAATACATCTTTATAAATAAGGTTCTTCATCTGCTTACATCAAATATATTTTCTTCGGATAATCTCAGTGCTTTTGTGAGCTAAAATTAGCATTATTTATTACCTATAATTATATAGTCAGTAAGGCAGTTTCTCATTTTGAGGAAAAAGCTGGAAGCGTCAACTTTTTCTTTACTCAATTCAGCAGTTTCTTCAACAAAAAAAAATCATGAGGCATTCTTGTTTTACAGAGGTTTAATAAAAATAACTTATTAAATTATTAATTATGTCAGTAATTAAAAATATGCAACAAAAATGACTACTGAGACACCTGTAAAATAAAACCTAGAGGACTGGGCTTCCTTGGTGGAGCAGTGGTTGAGAGTCTGCCTGCCAATGCAGGGGACACGGGTTCGTGCCCCAGTCCGGGAAGATCCCACACGCCGCGGAGCGGCTGGGCCCGTGAGCCATGGCCGCTGAGCCTGCGCGTCCGGAGCCTGTGCTCCGCAACGGGAGAGGCCACGACGGTGAGAGGCCCGCGTACCATAAAAAAAAACAAAAAAACAAAAACCTAGAGGACTTATGCCTTCTTAGTGCATATTTAAGCCATTCCCCTCCACTAGTAAATACAACTGATTTTCCTGTTAAGGGTCCCAATAAACCATGCTGAATCAATTTCTACTGATATTGGGAAAAAAGCCAAAAACATAAGGTTCCATTTCTCCTCCCATTTGGACCAAGGGAAACAGTCTACAGTTATAGCTGAAACCGTTTAACCACACATTTCCTTCTGTTCTGATAAGTGCTCATTCCCTTCCACATTGTGAATTTAAAACTCCACTGGTATGCACCTAAGTTGAACAAGTAACTGTGACGACCTCATATTCGATACCTCACTAAACCTAAAATAACCCTCTGAATTGCCTATTAATATAACTTGACTTACCACATCTACTAATCAAGATTCCCACTTTTTCCAACAGAGGAGGGGGTGCTACACAATCAGGAGCAAAGCATCTCAGTTATCAATCTACCTCATTATTTTAAATTCTCACACTAAACAAAGAGACAATCCTCATCTAATAGCAGAGAAAGGTCAACTTCATGATCAGATTCTATAATCTTCATCAATGATTTACATCTTTTAGATTCAAAGATTCCATAATCTAGCTTATTCATATTACCTTCCATAGTCAAAAAATATTTTCCTTACGAAATTACTAAGCTCGTAAACAGCTGATTTATCACTTCTTTATAAAAGTTTTCTCATGACTAAGAAAACCACTGATCTGCTTTGGAAAATTCCTAAATGGGTTCAGAAAATGGCTATAGTTCATAATCAAGGCTAGTGCCTGGAACTGTAATTTAAAATATTTAGATGATCCTGTGATTTATTTAGATTGTTCACATTTAAATAAACACAGTTTTATGTGTAGACCTTCAAAGTAAATGCTTGGCACTTTCGTACATTCATAAATACCAAACCTTGAAGTACGAAGAAAAACTCTCTTACTTTGGCATTTTGTAATGTAATTTAATAATGTCATTTAAACATTCAGACATTTTTCACTGAAAATAATGATGGTTTATTTCAAACTGTGGAAAGAAAATGTATTAGAATATGACCTAGGGTTTAAACCCACTGTCCTAGAACAATTAAATGTTTTATATAAAATGAATTCTATAAAGCCTTTAAAATGGGTAAATATTCAGCTAATCACACACAAAAATAACAAAATAGATTGCTTATCTTTCCAAAAGTAAAATATCAGAGGATGTGTTTAAGACTTCACAGAAAGTTAAAAGTGACTGCAGCCTTACATTTTGTGTTCTTTTGGAAATAAGGTAAAAGTATTGCACAATTTTTTAATCAGCTCAATCTCTAAGTTTCAGCATTTGTGATGTTATTTCAATCCAAATTACACAATCACTTTTCTTTCACATCTGTAGCTTTAAATTCCACATCACTGTAGCAGCAGAGCTTCAGCAAAAACATGTACGCACCAACTGTGGCATTATCCATACAATGGGATACCATTCAGCCATAAAAAGGAATAAAGTAGTGATACACGCTACAACATGGATGAACCTTGAAAACATTATGCTAAGTGAAAGAAACCAGAAAAAGGCCACATACTATATGATTCCATTTATATGAAACATCCAGAATAGGTAAATATAGAGACAGAAAGGATATCAGTGGTTCCCAGGGGCTGAGGGGAGGGGGGAATGAGGAGTGACTGTAAGTACAGGATTTCTTTTTAGGGTGATGAAAATGTTTTGGAATGACAGAGTGGTGACAGCTGCACAATTCTGTGAATATACTAAAAATCCCTGGATTTTTAGTTAATTTAGTGAAGGATGAATTTTATGGTCTATGAATTTTATCTCAATAGAGCTATTATAAAAAATATTTGCAATAAGTTTTATCTGTTACATAGGTGACATCTATAAGATATGTATATGGAGATTTTTGAGCAGGCAGTTGCATATAGGATTCTAGCACTCTGTGAAGAGATATGGGCTGATGATATGAATCTGGCAGCCATCAACAACACAGTGGTATTTATTTAAATCCAGGGGAAAGGAAGAGATTACTCAAGCAGTAAGTAGAAGGAGAAAAGAGGGGGACCCATGAAGAACCCTAAGGAAATTCAACTTTCAGATGTATTCTCTCAGAAGAGAATAATCCAGCAGAACAGCCTATGAACTGCCAGCGAAGAAACAGGAAAACATGCAAAGAGCCTAGTGGCTAAAGGTTAAGTTAAAGGCCCCCAAGTAAAAATTTCCCCTTTGTTGGCTGCAAGATTTTAAAGCATTACGTTACAGTACCTTAGGTCACTCATAACTTTTAGCAATGTTCTTATATAAGGCAGGAGTTCTTAGTCTGGAGTTCAGAAAACCCACATGAGTTTGGGTTTATGGATAAGTTTCAAGAAGACCAGAAACCTCCCAAAATTCTGTGTAAAAATGTATGTTCGTGTCCATGTGCATTTTTCTAAGCAAGTCCAATGCTTTCACCAAATTCTCAAAAGGGTGTACAAGGGGGAAAGGATTCAACTATGACAGTAAAAATGCAATTCTTCCCTTTCCCCTCATAGACACCAAGGTCTTTGTATCACCAAGCTTGAGAGATGATAAATACCCTTCATTTAGTAAAGGGACCAAACCGCTTAAGCAGCTAAACATTAGTTACCCTGGGTTTTGAAATGTGCCAGAGGAAGGATAAGAGAGAACTTAGTTTCCTATTTATCAACCTGTACAAAATAGTTCTATCTCTGAGTCTGGGGTCTCTTATTCTGAGAGGATATAAATTTGGAATAAACCGTGGCATTTTCAATTGCCCTTTCTTCTACAATACTATAATGGATGTTCAGTGTTTCTAGCTCCTAGGTAAGCTGGACTGAAAATAGAAATTGAGGGTACAAAGGGATAGCAGAAAGAGTTCCCTTTATTGAGTGGTTCTGAAGAAGATAATTTCAAGATAATTAAAACAGAATAATTGTAAATTTGCAAAGACTCCCATGCACACTGGTACTGAGCCATAACATCAAGATACACAGAAACCAAGTGTCAAAGCTATTGATAAAAGCAAGCAGCAGATACTTCACCCTCAAAAAACCCATTTCAATTGGAAAGAATATTTCATTTCCTTATAGTAAACTATTAGAGCTCAAATAATTGTGACTCTAGCCAATAAACTTAGATATTAGGGAAAACAGTAGAGGAAATGATCAGTACCCCTTAGGCCCTTAAGACATACCTAAATAATGATTAATAGAAGAACAGAAATACACCTGGAATTTAGAAATGTTTTTCTTGTAGCTTTCCTATAATTTCAATTTGAAAGGATTCACCTACTCAACAGATGTATATTACCTGTCATTTTGTACGTGGTATTATCATAAGGGCAGAGGGGAATACATGATGATTTTTTTAAAAATTGTATCCCACCACCCCAAAAAAGATTCCAACACCAGTTAAAGTCTTTAATAAGGAAGAGTGGAATGCATACAAAAAGAACTGTAAGAATTAAAACTGAATTCACCCATTACATTTAAGTAGGACTCACTTAACTCCTAAGGTTAATGGAATGTTCCATTGACAGTAATAAAATTGTAAGGAGCTGGATCCAGCAGCTTTGCAACCTCTTTTTAAAGACCACAGTTCTAATAAAGTTGCATATAAACATGACCAAGATATAATATCTGAAGATTATCTACCTGAAAAATCTAAAATATTCAACTGAAAAACCAAGTGAATTAATGAGTTCAATAAAGTGCCTGGTTATAAAAAAAAAAAACCAACAACTTTCCTGTATTACAACAGTAACTATTTAGAAAATAAAATTAAAAATTAAAAAAACAAACCTTATTTTAAAATAGCATTGGGATTTCCCTGGTGGCGCAGTGGTTAAGAATCCGCCTGCTAATGCAGGGGACACAGGTTCTAGCCCTGGTCCAGGAAGATCCCACATGCCGTGGAGCAACTAAGCCTGTGCGCCACAACTACTGAGCCTACGCTCTAGAGCCCGCAAGCCACAACTACTGGGCCTGTGTGCCACAGCTACTGAAGCCCGCGCACCTAGAGCCCGTGCTCCGCAACAAGAGAAGCCACCACGATGAGAAGCCCGCACATCGTAATAAAGAGTAGCCCCTGCTCGCCGCAACTAGAGAAAAACTGCATGCAGCAAGAAGACCCAATGCAGCCAAAAATAAATAAATTTATATTTTAAAAAATAGCATTAAAAGTATCTACTAAGAATAAATTTAATACGAAACAGGTAGGCTCTATAAGAAGAAAATACCTAATTTTTGAAACACAGAAAGAGACTTGAAAAACTAGTGAGATGTTATGTTCTCTAATGGTAAGACTACAAATGCCAATTTATCCCAAAGTAACCCTTATTTTAACGAAATTCCAGTAAAATCTCAAAATAACGTTTTCTGGAATTTACAAAGTAAGTCTGTAATTCACACAAAAGAATCAGACTATCCAAGAGAATAAAAGAAAGTATTTTTCTGCTCTTTCAGCTGTGACAACGCAAGCAGTACATATGCAGTAGTGCTGTGGCAGCCAGAAACAACTTGATGGAATAAACAAAAAAATTAAAAAACAAAACCACATATACAAGTACTTAATAAATGAAAAGGGTAACATTTCAAATCAATGGTAAAAGGGTATTTTACTTAACCAGTGGAGATGGGAAAACTGACTACCATTAAAAAAAAAAAGTTTGAAAAAAAATAAAATGGCTAAATTAATAAAATAAAACTAGGTAACTATTTCTAAACTAAAGGTTAAAATTTTAAAAATTAGGGACTTCCCTGGTGGTTGACTGGGTAAGACTCTGCGCTCCCAATGCAGGGGGCCCAGGTTTGATCCCTGGTCAGGAAACTAGATCCTGCGTGCTTGTGGCAACTAAGCGTCCGCATGCCGCGACGAAGCTCCCATGTGCCGCAACTAAGACCCGGCGTAACGTACATACATAAATATTTTTTAAAAATTTTTTTAAATTAAAAATCTTAATAATGTGTATGAGAAGAGATACCAGGTTCTACCACATTGTCAGAGGGAGCGTGAACTGGCTAACAATTCTGGGAAGGCATTTTTTGGCAACAGTGTGAATTTTCCTCTTACAAACAGCTCGTGTGGCTCGATATCAAAAACAACAAACAACCCAATAAAAAAATGGGCAGAAGACCTAAATAGACATTTCTCCAAAGAAGACATACAGATGGCCAAGAGACACATGAAAAGATGCTCAACATTGCTTATTATTAGAGAAATGCAAATCAAAATTACCATCAGATGTCGCCTCACACCAGTCAGAATGGCCATTATTAAAAAGTGTCTACAAACAATAAATGCTGGAGAGGGTGTGGAGAAAACGGTAAATTGGTACAGGCACTATGGAGAACAGTATGGAGGTTCCTTAAAAAACTAAAAACAGAGCTACCATATGATCCAGCAATCCCACTCCTGGACATATATCCGGAGAAAAATAGGGTTCAAAAGGATATATGTACCCCAATGTTCATTGTAGCACTGTTTACAATAGCCAAGACATGGAAACAACCTAAAGGTCCATCAATGGATGAATGGATAAAGAAGACGTGGTACAATATATACAATGTAATATTACTCAGCCATTGAAAAGAATGAAATAATGCCATTTGCAGCAACATGGATGGACCTGGAGATTATCATACTAAGTGAAGTCAGACAGAGAAAGACAAATATCATATGATATCACTTATATATGCAGAATCTAAAAAAAAAGTGATACAAATGAACTTATTTGCAAAACAGACTCACAGACTCACAGCTTTAGAGAACAAACTTATGGTTACCAGGGGAGAAGCGTGGTGGGGAGGGATAGATTGGGAGTTTGGGATTGACATGTACACACTACTATATCTACTACAGATAACCAGCAAGGACCTAGTATATAGCACAGGGAACTCTGCTCAATATTCTGTAATAACCTAAACGGGAAAAGAATTTGAAAAAGAATAGATACACGTATATGTAAAACTGAATCACTTTGCCGTACACCTGAAACTAACACAACATTGTTAATCAACTATGCTCCAATATAAAAATAAAAAAGTTTTTTAAAGTGTGAAATTTCCTTTGACCCAGCAATGTCATGCCTATGAACGTATCCTAACATTTAATCAAAGATGTACACAGAGTATTTGATTACAAGGCTGTTCACTCTTAAGGGTTTTTTAATAATGGCAAAAGGTTACAAATAACCTAGATGCTCAACATCTTGTTGTTTAATGTTGAATCAATAATATATATTAAACAAGGTGTCTTTAAACAGAAACATACATAAAAAAGATTATGTATTAACTGGCTGAGAAGGATGTTGTGACCAGAGGCTTGCAGGAACCTAACTCTGTATCTTCCGTGGAAGAAGTTGTTCGGTGTTCATTAATTCCACGTCTGCAGGGACTTTAGAGAAGATAACTACCATAAATTAGGAGAATCAACCATAATTATTTTTTAAAGGAAAGGAATATTATCACTATGCTTAACCCCAAGACAGCATGGGAAGAGTAAAAACTAAATGTACTTTAGAATCAGATAAAACCTGATTGAAATCCTGGTTCTAACAGTGTATTTGAGACAAATCATTTAAGATTGCTAATAAGCCTCAGATTCCTCACATACAAAATCAAGGCTAAATAACACCTCTTTCATAGTTGATAGTAAAAATTAGTTAAGCCAATGTACATACACTTATGAAACATACAGAGCACCATAGAAACTGAATGCTTACACACAATACTTCCACCAAAGTTTTACACAGTGATTTCTCTCCAAGGGAAAGAAGCCATTTTTTTTGAGACAATGAACAGTTGATCACACCAATGAATCAGCAGATAAGCAATAATACTGGGATGGCCACAGGCACCCAGGAAAACAAGATATTCCACAAAGGAAGTATGCACCCTGCCTTTTAGTTGTAATCATTTCTGTAGTCTATTTAACAGATTCCTTTAGAAGATACTTGGTTCTGACTCATTCTCCTTTACTCACATGTTCTTCCTCATTTAGAAATGCATAGTCAGCTGCTTGCCTGTTGGATAATCATTACAGACAGTCATTCAATCTCACTTGCCTCTGAATCATAACTGGGTTGCATGTTAAGTGTAAAAAATAGCTTCTTCTATAGTGATTTAATGTAATTTACCAATCTACTTCTTACAGTTCAAAACAGAAAACAGTACTTCTTGCAGAAATCGTAACATGGATTAACACAGAATGTGCCTGGAACTTAAAAGATTAAGCAAGCAAACGTGTGCACGCGCGTGCATGCACACATGCAGACAGACGCACACTCAATAAATGGATGTGTTAACCAAACCCATCCTAAAAGGCATATGGAAAATGAATTAAAATATGTAAAAGTAAAGGAAAAAAAAGGCATAGGGACCTGAATAGCCAAAACAATCTTAAAAGAACAAAACTGGAGGATTCACACTTCCCAATTTCAAAACTTACTGTAAAGATTCATTAATCAAAACAGTATAAAAAAAACCAGCATAGTATTGGCATAAAGACATATAGACCAATGGACTAGAGTAAAACACCCAGAAATAAACCCTCACATAGGTGGTCAAATGATTTTTGACAAGGGTGCCCAGACCATTCAATGGGGAAAGGACATTCAATGGTGTAAGGCGATATCTGATTGTAGCTTTTTTTTTTTTCCCTGTATGTGGGCCTCTCACTGTTGTGGCCTCTCCCGTTGCGGAGCACAAGCCCCGGACGCACAGGCTCAGCGGCCATGGCTCACGGGCCCAGCCGCTCTGCGGCATGTGGGATCTTCCCGGACCGCGGCACGAACCCGTGTCCCCTGCATCAGCAGGCGGACTCTCAACCACTGTGCCACCAGGGAAGCCCTGATTGTAGTTTTGATTTGCATTTCTCTTCAATGGGGAAGAATAAAGTTGGACCCCTACCTAACACTATCTACAAAAATTACTTCAAAATGTACCAAAGACCTAAATGTAAGACCTAAAACTATAAAACTCTTAGAAGCAAGGATAAAAGCTTCACGACACTGGATTTAACAATGATTTCTTGGGGATGACACCAAAGAAACAGGAAACAACAACAAAAATAGACAAACTGGACTTTATTAAAATTTTAAAAATTTGTACATCAAAAGACACTATCGGGGCTTCCCTGGGGAAGGGGGGACACGTGTTCGAGCCCTGGTCTGGGAAGATCCCATATGCCGCGGAGCAGCTAAGCCCGTGCGCCACAACTACTGAGCCTGCACTCCAGATCCCGCAAGCCACAACTCCTGAAGCCCGGGCACTTAGAGCCCATGCTCTGCAACAAGAGAAGCCACCACAATGAGAAGCCCACACGCCACAATGAAGAGTAGACCCTGCTCACCGCAACTAGAGAAAGCCCGCACATGGCAACAAAGACCCAACACAGCCATAAATAAATAAATAAATACAATTTTTTTAAAAAAGGACACATGCACCCCAATGTTCATTGCAGTACTATTTACAATAGCCAGGTCATGGAAACAACCTAAATGCCCATCGACAGATGAATGGATAAAGAAGATGTGGTACGTATATACAATGGAATATTACTCAGCCATAAAAAGGAACGAAATTGGGTCATTTGTAGAGATGTGGATGGACCTAGAGACTGTCATACAGAGTGAAGTAAGTCAGAAAGAGAAAAACAAATATCATATGTTAACGTATATATGTGGAACCTAGAAAAATGGTACAGATGAACTGGTTTGCAGGGCAGAAATAGAGACATAGATGTAGAGAACAAATGTATGGACACCAAGGGGGGAAAGTGGTGGTGGGGTGGTGGTGGTGGTGCAATGAATTGGGAGATTGGGATTGACATATATACACTAATGTGTATAAAATGGATAACTAATAAGAACCTGTTGTATAAAAAAATAAAATTCTAAGAAAAAAAGAAAAGTTACATGATATAAGACTTAAAAGAAAAAAAAAAGAATATAGCTTCTGGGGACAACATGTGGCAATTCCTCAAAAAATTAAGAAGAGAATTACCATATGATCCAGCAATTCCACTTCTGGGTATATACCTACAAGAACTGAAAGCAGGGTCTCTTAAGACATATTTGCACACCCATGTCCGTAACAGCAGTATTTACAATAGCTAAAACATGGAAACAACCCACATGTCCACTGACGAATGAATAGATAAGCAAAATGTGGTCTATATTATTATTCAGCCTTTGTTTTTCGTTTTCTTTTTGTTTGTTTGTTTGTTTTTGCGGTACGCGGGCCTCTCACTGTTGTGTGTGGCCTGTCCCGTTGCGGAGCACAGGCTCTGGACGCGCAGGCTCAGTGGCCATGGCTCACGGGCCCAGCCGCTCCGCGGCATGTGGGATCCTCCCAGACTGGGGCATGAACCCGTGTCCCCTGCATCAGCAGGCGGACTCCCAACCACTGTGCCACCAGGGAAGCCCTCAGCCTTTTAAAGAAGGAAGTTCTGCAATATGCTACAATATGGTGAATCTCCAGACATTATACTAAATGAAATATGCCAGTCATAAAAAGACAAATACTGTATGATTCCACTTATAAGAGGTACTTAGAGTAGTCAAAACCACAGAGAAAGAAGAATGGTGGCTGCCAGGAACAAAGGGGAAGGGGGAGTCGAGGAATGGGGAGTTACTGTTTAATGGGTATAGAGTTTGTTTTATAAAATAAAAAGAGTTATGGGAAAACTCATGTAAAAAGGAGGCAGTTCATGGTGAACCTAGAATCAGAAAATATATAGCAGCCCACTTCCTCTGATCATTATTTCCTCCAGACCTCCAGCATACTGTGAACAATGGCTCACATTGTGCCAGATGCCCCAAATCCAGAATGAGCCCTAGGTTTTCCATAACCTACTCATGACTCGGCTCACAAACTTCCCCAGAGGCTTTTAAAATTCGCCAGGAAGCTGAATCCAGAAGTAACACTGAGATTTTGTTCAGCTTATCTCCTAGGAACTTTCATGTTGAACTGACATTATAGTCCTTTATTTACATTGCCATGAAGTTTGTGCTTGCTATATTCAGTTTTTCAAAATTAAACAAATCACTGTTTAGAAATACATCCATAGGAACAAGATGATAAAGAAAAGCAAGGAAGTAAATATATTAATCAAGGTAGTGAGAAGTTTTTGTGGAGGGGGGAATAGGACTGTGAAGTTTTTTAAGGCATCACTATCCAACATAAATATAATGGGAACCACAAATGCAACTCACATATATAAATGTAAATTTTCTAGCAGCCATGTTTAAAACACTAAAAAGAAACAGGTAAAATTAATCCCAGTAATGTTACTTAACCAAATATATCTAAAATATTATTGCAACGTGTAATCAATATAAAAATTATTGAGATATCTTACATGCTTCTTTTTTTTAACCAAGTTTTCAAAATTCACTGTGTACTTTTCCACATACAGCACGTGTCAACTAGACTAGCCACGTTTTAAGTGCTCAATAGTCACATGTGGGGACTTCCCTGGTGGTGGAGTGGTTAAGACTCCACGCTCCCAATGCAGGGGCCCCGAGTTTGATCCCTGGCCAGGGAACTAGATCCCACATTCATGCCACAACTAAGGAGTCTACCTGCCACAATTAAAAGAGCCCATGTGCTACAACTAAGGAACCAGTGAGCTGCAACTAAGGAGCCCACCTGCTGCAAACTAAGACTTGGCGCAACCAAATAAATAAATGTTTAAAAAAATAATAATATTGCTAAAAAAAAAAGCCACATGTGGCTAGTGGCTACCTACTAGACATCACATGGATGTTCCTTTTATTATTATTCCTAAAACCGTAATATGTTTTTTTAAAATTAATTATTTATTTTTGGCTGCATTGGGTCTTCCTTACTGCGCGCGGGCTACTCATCATTGCGGTGCGCGGGCTTCTCACTGTGGTAGCTTCTCTTGTTGCGGAGCACAGGATCTAGGCGTGCAGGCTTCAGTAGTTGTGGCATGCGGGCTCAGTAGTTGTGGCTCACGGGCTCTAGAGCGCAGGCTCAGTAGTTGTGGCGCACGGGCTTAGCTGCTCCACGGCATGTGGGATCTTCCCAGACTAGGGCTCAAACTCATGTCCCCTGCACTGGCAGGTGGATTCTCAACCACTGCTCCACCAGGGAAGTCCCCATACATATGTTTTTATCTACTCTTTCATAAGATCACTTAACAAATGAAAACATGACTAGCTTTTAAGGGGAAAATGCATTAAATAACAAACATTTAAAAAGTAAAATATGCAGAAATAGCCCACCTAATTTGGGACATTTTATAAGGTATTTTAAGTGACAATAAAAATCACTGTATTAAATTTTACAACACAAAAAGTATGCTGAAATATTATACTGGTTTTATTGTACAGTCCCACAGAGTTAATGTCATGTGTTGCAAATTTTCACTAAACATCATTTTTCAGAAGAATGCTCCACCTAGATACACTGATGGTCCATCGTCTGGAAGAGCCATTCCTTCTGTGAGCCATCTGAGAAGATGCTCATGCACCAACAACATTCATACTCTGAGATATACATGGCTTTGTTAAGTAGAAAAAACCTTAGATTTTTAGTCTAGTCTAAACTTTGGTAATCTGTAATATGATTTATATTCTTACACAAAACTGTCCTTCATGGAGGTATATTTAAAATTCCTGGGAATTCCCTGGTGGTCCAGTGGGTAGGGCTCTGTGTTCCAAATGCAGGGGGCCTAGGTTCAATCCCTGGTCGGGGAGCTAGATCCCACATGCATGCGCAACTAGGAGTCTGCATGCCGCAACTGAAAGCTCCACATGCCACGACTGGGAGTCTGCATGCCACAGCTAAGAAGTCCGAATGCCGCAACTAAGAGTCTGCATGTCACAACTAAGAAGTCGGCATGCCACAACTAAAAATCTCGCATGCCACAATGAAGTTCCCATGTGCCGCAACTAGGGCCACTGCAACTAAGACTTGGTGCAGCCAAAATAAATAATAATAACAACAACAAAAATTCCTGCTGGCTTTCTCACTGTATACAAAAGTAATGTTAGCATAAGCATCACAAACCACCATCAACTATAACACTGTGAGGCCCTGAATGCTATTTCTGGATTCTCCGCAACTCCAAGCCTCTACTTGGAACTCACTTTGCTGAAAGAAGTCCCTATCCCACCCCAAAACAGCTCCATATAGCTCCCTTCATTTCTTAACTCTCTCTTACCGGTACTTTTTCACTCAGGTTTAACAAGCATTACCACTTTAGGTTTATAAAAATTCTTTACAGCTCTCAAAACTTTTCCAAGTCCTATCTGATGTTTACAACCATCCAATAAGAAGAAAAAGTTTAAAAGAAGAAATTAAAACTGAGAGATTAAATAATTCACTTGCAGAAGGTCACAGAGCCAGTAAGTGGTACAAGCTAACACCCAAATCTCATAACTCTATACATTCACCCAAACCACAGGTGCATTAATGGACTGCATTATTAATGTTTCCTAAGTATGTCAGGACACGTAAAAATAGATTATTTCCCTAAAAATAAATAGAGACTGGACAGTCAATTTCATGGTTAAATCCTTAACTATCTAGAACAATAAATGACATGAACTCTTCACATGACTTCAGAATATATTATATGAGTATCCCACCCCCAACCCAAAATAGACAGTTTACTAGTTCTGCCATCTTCATTCTGTGATTCAAAGTAAACAGTGCGTTTTAAAAAATACATTTATTTATTTACCTGGCTGCACTGGGTCTTAGTTGTGGCACACGGGTTCTCTAGCTGTGGTGCACGGGCTCTAGAGCGTGCAGACTCTAGAGCGCGCAGACTCTAGAGCGCGCGGGCTTAGTTGCCCCAGCATGTGGGATCTTAGTTCCCTGACCAGGGATTGAACCCGCGTCCCCCGCACTGGAAGGCATTTTTAAGAGAGTCCTAAAATGTTCTGACCCAAGAGGTACAATTTCAAGAGAAAAACATACGAAATTAAGTTATAAAATTCTTTGTTCCTTAACTAAGACCAAAAAAAGGTAATGAAATAAAAGAGGCAGATGCTATTTATTGTAATCCATTCTGAGTCAACTCTGTTAAGAATTATTTCTAAAAGTATTACAGCTGACTTTACCAAATTATTAACACAAAAAATTGATTATGTATAGTTTTCCAGCAGCTTATCATCACAAATATCATTGGCACTCTGTTAGAAAAACAATTCAAGAAAAGTTAAAGGTTGAAAGGAAAAAGATGGAAGTTAAAGGTTGTTCTGAAGTCATCAAATGAGGTCGAAAATGACCATATTAAAATATTCACTTTAAAAGGAAGAATAACTTGGTGGGCCAAAATATTCAATAACTTTGGAAAGTGGTATGTGGAGTTTCTAGCCACTTACCTAATGATTATTAGCAGCAGTGTGGTAAACTGCAAACAACACAGACTCTTGGGTAAAAGACCTGGGTCTCGATCCTGGCTCTACCTAGGAAACAGATTACATGACTACTAAAGATTTATTTAGCCTCTCTAGGCCCCAGTTTCCTCAGCTGTAAAGTCAAGTTATCATTAAATGTGTTCCAATATCAAATAAAATACTTCACTATAGCGCAGGATTAAGAGAAGTAGTAATGTATATATCATCTAGTACTAGTGGTGGTGATCACCATAAAAGCTAGTTTGTAGATTGTCAAAATGTATTTTAAATGGTCGAGTTCTGAAAACGTTCTGAATTTGATAGTGGTGATGCACATTGTGAATATATTAAAAACCACTGAATTGTACAGATGGATGAGATGGTGAACTCTATGTTACATGAACTTTACTGCAATTAAAAAAAGAAAAAATGGGGCTTCCGTGGTGGTGCAGTGGTTGAGAGTCCGCCTGCCGATGCAGGGGACGCGGGTTCGTGCCCCGGTACGGGAAGATCCCACATGCCGCGGAGCGGCTGGGCCCGTGAGACATGGCCGCTGAGCCTGCGCATCCGGAGCCTGTGCTCCGCAACGGGAGGGGCCACGACAGTGAGAGGCCCGCGTACCGGGGAAAAAAAAAAAAAGAAAAGAAAAAATGGCCCAGCAGCAATGTTCTGGATAGCAAAGGGATGGCAAGCCAGAACTGAAAAGCTGGAATAAGCAACACCCTCAAAAAATTTAGAAGGGTTTTCCCAAAGGGCCATTATTTAAAACAATACTCTGCAAGTGAGGCCAGACACTTATTAAAAATTATCATTTGGGCTTCCCTGGTGGCGCAGTGGTTGAGAGTCCACCTGTCGATGCAGGGGACACGGGTTCATGCCCTGGTCCAGGAAGATCCCACATGCCGCGGAGCGGCTGGGCCTGTGAGCCATGGCCGCTAAGCCTGCGCATCCGGAGCCTGTGCTCTGCAACGGGAGAGGCCACAACAGTGAGAGGCCCGCGAACCACAAAAAAAAAAAAAAAATATATATATATATATATATATATATATCATTTAATATGGGCAAAATATTTTATTTATTTGAAAACATCTAAATTCTCCTAATGGAAATGCTGCAGTCACATGTTCCTAGGCTACCCTTTTGTTTTTGTTTTTTGGGGGCTGCGTTGGGTCTTCATTGCTGCGCGCACGCTCTTCCTAGCTGTGGTGAGCTGGGGCTGTTCTTCCTTGCGGTACGAGGGCTTCCCATTGCAGTGGCTTCTCTTGTTGCAGAGCACGGGCTCTAGGTGCGTGGGCTTCAGGAGTTGTGGCCTGCGGGCTCATTAGCTGTGGCACGCGGGCTCTAGAGGGCAGGCTCAGTAGTTGTGGTGCACAGGCGTAGTTGCTCCATGGCATGTGGGATCTTCCCAGACCAGGGCTCAAACCTGTGTCCCCAGCATTGGCAGGCGGATTCTTAACCACTGTGCCACCGGGGAAGCCCTACCTTTTTTTTTTTTTTGAAGTATGTGGGCCTCTCACTGCTGTGGCCTCTCCCGTTGCGGAGCACAGGCTCCGGACGCGCAGGCTCAGCGGCCATGGCTCACTGGCCCAGCCGCTCCATGGCATGTGGGATCCTCCCGGACCGGGGCATGAACCCGCGTCCCCTGCATCGGCAGGCGGACTCTCAACCACTGCGCCACCAGGGAAGCCCTACCCTTTTGTTTTAATCTGAAGATTAATCTGCCTTCATATCTAAAGTTTTAAAACACAGAAGGGCTTAGTATTGACTGTATACATGGAAGAAAAGTTTTCCCCTGTAAAAACAACCTGCCAACCATTCCCAGACTTGACCCTTTCCTGCTGAGGACACACAGTACAGCACAGCAAAGTATCAGAGTCCTAAAAGCACAGTTACACTGCCAAAAGGCACATTTTAAGTGTTATTTTAAATTCTTGGTTCCTAAATACACATCAATTTGAGAAGGCCCAGCCTAAATTGAAAAGCTCATAGTAGATAATAATTTCCAACTATTTACATTGTATACTTTCATACAAGAAGGTAACAATAATTAAACTCCCCACCGAATCACTGTCTATAACATGAAGAACACAGCTAGCTAGTCTGTGGCTTCTAATATTCTGTAGAAAACTAAGTATCAAAGAAGTGATATCAAATAAATAAAGTCTCTAAGTCTGCTCAAGCTAAATAGCATTAAAATTTACAAATGCTTTCTTCTCAGTAAAAAGGAGATCATAAAAGTATCAATCTATGTTATCTATGTAGCAATTAAAACAGCACCTGGCACATAGCCAGTGCTACAGAACTGTTTGCTATTATTATTCTAATTCTTAAATGAGGAAATTAGAGTACACAGGAGCAAAGGGAGTCCCATATATTCAGACGTAGTTAATAAACGTTTTCTGCCCACCAAAACGCCTTTACTAGAATGCCCAAAGTTTTCTGTAGGAGAGAAAAAGATTTTTCATATGATTGCCATGTGTACAGTATTGACTGACTACTGTTTCCTACATTTGCAAAGATTTCCTAGATGGATGAAGACACATGTGTGCTCGTTAGGTACATCGATGTCCATATTTCTCATCTTTTTATTCTAAAAATTAACACTGATAATCATTTTGTTGCTTCTTTCTTATACAAAGGTATCTATTTCTGATTTTTCTATTCTTTGATAGTTAATAACAGTAAGATCAGAAAGATATAGATATTTTAATGTCAGATAAAAAAGTATCCTACAATAAGATGTGCAGAAAATTCAAAGATAAAAAGTAAATGCTATATCAAATAGAAAAATTTTTACTTTAAAATTTAAATATACACAGAAAAAAATAAGAACAGCAATATAACAAAACATTAACAATGGTTTTCTAAGAGGTAGGTTATGGATGATTTTTATATCTTTTCTAAAAGTGTGTTTTCCAAATTTTTCTTATTTCTTTTGTCAGGAAAAAGGTTATTTTAAAACACTACATTGAGGGACTTCCCTGGTGGTGCAGTGGTTAAGAATGCCAATGCAGGGCACACGGGTTCTATCCCTGGTCTGGGAAGATCCCACATGCCGCAGAGCAACTAAGCCCATGAACCACAACTACTGAGCCCACGTGCCGCAACTACTGAAGCCTGCGCACCTAGAGCCGGTGCTCCACAACAAGAGAAGCCACCACAAAGAGAAGCTGGCGCACCACAATAAAGAGTAGCCCTTGCTTGCCGCAACTAGAGAAAGCCTGCGCGCAGCAACAAAGACCCAACACAGCCAAAAATAAAATAAATAAATTTATATATATAAAAAAACCCATTACATTGAAACAACACAGATGAACCTTAAAGACATTATGCTAAGGGGAATAAGTCAGTCACAACAGGACAAATACCATATGATTCCACTTATAAGAGGTACCTCAAGGAATCAAATTCACAAAGACAGAAGTAGAATGGCAGTTGCCAGGGGCTGGGGGCATGGGAAAGGAGAATGGAGAATTATGGTTAATGGGTACAGAGTTTCAGTTTGAGGAAGATGACAAAAGTTCTGGAGATGGACGGTGGTGACGGTTACACAACAGTTTTAATATACTTAACGATACTGAACTGTACAGTTAAAAACAGTTAAAATGGTAAATTTTTTGTGACGTGTATTTTACCATAATAAACAAAATAAAAACACAAGCTCAAAAAAACCAACCAACCAACCAAACAAACCCAAACATGGAGGTCCAGTGGTTAAGACTCTGCTTCCAATGCAGAAGGCATGGGTTCGATCCCTGGTTGGGGAACTAATATCCTACGTGCCACACAACGCGGCAATCAATCAATCAATCAATAATGACTTAAAGAAAAATACATCAAGCTCTTGAAGGAACTACCATTAATTTCAAGATTATTAACATTATGAGCCAGGCAGCATTAAAGTTTACAAATGAGAGAAAGTTAAGAGAGGCACAACAGAAGCCAAAATTACACTTACATTATAGCAGTTTTGACAGAATCTGTATTTATATTTCCTAATACAATGTTTTTTTAAATAAATATTTTATTTTTTACTTTAAAAAATATTTATTTATTTGGTTGTGCCAGGTCTTAGTTGCAGCATGCGGGATCTAGTTCCCTGGTCAGGGATCAAACCGGGGCCCCCTGCATTGGGAGCGCAGAGTCTTAACCACTGGACCACCAGCGAAGTCCCCTAATACAATGTTTTATATGCAGTCAAGGCTATCTCTACTTTAAAACAGACTCATAATAAAACTTCAATTGCAAAAATATCGATAAAGAACTTGTATTTAATACATAAAAAATGCTTACATCTCAATAACTTGATATCAAAAAATGGGCAAAAGTTTTGAACAGACACTGCCAAAGATACACAAATGGCACACGAGCACATAAAACATGCTCAACGTCATTAGTCACTAGGTAGATGCAAATTAAAACCAAAATGAGATACCACTACAAACTCACTAAAATGTCTAAAATTAAAAAGACCGACAGTACAAAGTGTTAGTAAAGACGTGAAGTAACTGAAACTTTCGTACATGGCTAGTTGGAATGTGAAACTGTACAGCCACTTTGGAGAGCAGTTTGACAGTTCCTTAAAAAGGTATACTCATGAAACAACCCAGTAATTTCAGTCCTATATATCTACCCAAGAGAAATGAAAACAAATGTCTACATAAAAGACTCGTATATAAATGTTCAAAGCAGCAGAGTAGCCAAAACAAGGGGAAATAACTCAAATGGCCATCAACTGGTAAATGGATAAACAAAGTGTTACAAGTCCAAACAGTGGAATACTACTCAGTAATAAAAAGGAATGGACTACTATACACACAATACAGATGAATTTCAAGAGCAAGTTGCTAAGTACAAAAGACTACATACTGTATGATTCCATTTATATGAAATTCCAGAAAAGACAAAATAGTATGTAACAGAAAGGAGATAGTGGTTACCTGAAATGACACTGCCTGCAAAGGGGCATGAGGGAACTTTCTGAGGCTATGGAAATATTCTGTATCTTTATTGTGGTAGTAATCACACCAACGACTGTACACATTTGTCGCTGAATTATATACCTTAAATAGGTGAATTCTGTTGTATATAAATTATATCTCAATAATGACAATTGAAAAAAAAATTACAAAAGAAAATGAGAAGCAGTAAAGCTGGGATACAGCAGCCCTTCTCAAAAACTGATTTCTTTAGTTGAACATTTCAATAGTCTTTATCCTTGCAGTGTTTGAATTAATCATTCAAAAATACTGGGGTAGGAAACAGAAGCAAAAAGGGAAAGAATTAAGGATGTTTCTCTCAGACATATTTTCTGACATCTCTAACTTGAAATATATAATTGAGATATGGCCAAGACTAAAATGTTATCTTTACATTAAAAGGTAAATCTAGGCAAATAATGCAATTCAAGAAAAGGGGAAGAGATCAGTGCTGTATATCAATTATATCTCAAAAAACCTGGGAGAAAAAAGAGAGGGAAAAAAAAAGAGTACATCATCTTCAAATACTTCAGAGGTACATTTACCATATATGAAAATTAATGTAACTCTAACTGGAAGGTACTATGATATTCTCATTTTTAAACATTATTATTTCTTCATGAAGTCAGTCAACTCTTCTTGGATTTAAAAATTGTTGAAATAGGGCTTCCCTGGTGGCTCAGTGGTTAAGAATCCGCCTGCCAATGCAGGGGACACGGGTTTGAGCCCTGGTCCGGGAAGATCCCACATGCCGCGGAGAAACTAAGCCCGTGTACCACAACTACTGAGCCTGCGCTCTAGAGCCCGCAAGCCACAACTACTGAGCCCGTGTGCCACAACTACTGAAGCCCACGCGTCTAGAGCCCGTGCTCCGCAAGAGAAGCCACTGCAATGAGAAGCACGTGCACCGCTACAAAGAGTAGCCCCCTCTCCACAACTAGAGAAAGCCCATGCACAGCAACGAACACCCAATGCAGCCAAAAATAAATAAATTTATTTTAAAAAATTATTGAAATAAAACTTTTCTAAAAGCCCAGATTACTTATTTCAATGCACTGAACTGTTGATAACTAAGTGCTGGAAAATATACTTCATGTTTTAGTTGAATTGAAATACTTAAAGTCTAGATCTGACAAGTTAGTTGTAAAGTTGCCTCAATTTCTCTTGGGGAAACCACATTCCAAAGCGTTACCACAGATATCTTTTATTTGGAGTGACTGGGCTGTATAAGGAGGAGAGGGAACTTGCTGCTGAGCCTGAATACGGATTTCTCAAAGCTAACATTAAGGAGTCCTCTAAACTCTGCCAAATTGTGGATGGTATATAAACAGACACAATATTTATTTTGGGACAAAGATCCTGCAAGCAAGTAAGCAAAACACTCCAGAAGCAGCAGTCACAGACCTTTGAAGACATTTAAAACAAGAGTTTGTCCTCATGCATTAAATCAAATGCTGTTAAATTTTGCTTTGTTATTTTATGCTGATGAAAATGAATGATAAAAGATTTTCATTTTAAGTATAAATGTTCAGAAAGGACAAAAAAGGTAAAACACATAACATCAAAAATGTTTAAAAGTACCTACTCTAACGCCATACACATTATAATTACTCCCAATGTCTGCTATTAACATTACCTGACTATCAATTAAAATCATAAGGTATAAATAGCAATGCAACAACCATATAAAGTTTAACTGCTTTTTCTGGGACCACACAGTATATTCTAGATATATCTAGATAAAACTAGATAGTATATTCAATTTCCATAGAAAAAATGGTAAACAATAGCAATATAAAGTTCATTTGTTCAGTTTATAAAGTTTTCATATGCTTCATGCTCACAAACTAGGATCATGTAGTAAGCATAAACAATCATTAATTTAAAAACCTAAGGAGGCTTTCAAAAACACAATGCATACAAAAACCATTACTCTGACCACTCAAGACTAATAACTTATGGTCAACCATAATTATCTGCATTTGTTTGAAATAAAAATCAATTGGAAATAAATTCTAAGAGGAAAGATCAAATGAATTGGGTGTTGCTTGGTCTACAAAAATTTAACATAAGAATGATTTCAATTCTATCTGTTGCATCCCTTGTCTTCTGACAGCTAAATTAGAGGAAAACAGTTTAAGTTAAGGAAGAATTATAAACATTTTGGCTGTTTAGGTTTATAAAATACCTGGATGGACCACTTGGGAAAGATGCAGTCTCCCAACATAGCAGAGCTACCTGAAGTGAAGCTGACCTAAGGCACTCTACAGCACTAAAACTCCTTGATTATCTATAATCTCACCCTACAAACCCATCAAATAGCCTAACTTTGGATAGGGCTTTACAATTTAAAAGGCATTTTCACATATTCTGGTACGTCATTTAATCCTCACATGAGGTATATGAATAGGGAAGACATTCTGATTCCCATTTACAGGTAAGGAAACCAGTTATGATTGTCTTTTGACTCATATCCAGAGCTCTTTCCACTATACTGTATTATTTTAAACCTCTTCTAAGAAAGACCCTTATTAAGAGTCAGTGTAGACAACTCACTAGATACCTGGGTGCAAAAGTTTCAAATATATTTGAAAGACAGATTATAAAATTGTGTGCTCTGACTTGATGGTCAGTTATCCATTAACAGACCTTCCTTACTGAAGACCCTTGTTTTGAAAATATTCCTACAAACACAAAGGTAGAAAGAATGAATAAAAGGACTGGTTTTGCTAAGACCACTTTCTTAGATCATAAAGCCATATTTCAAATGAAAGAGACTATGGAGCTTCTGTTTCCTATTAGCATTCTAATTTTTTTCTGAATTCATCAAATTTAAGTGAACATTGTGGTAGCCAGCCTCCAAGATGGCCCCAATGACCCCAGCCTCCTCTCATGTTTGTGAATAAACCACCCCCCTCCCTGTTGAGTGTGGGCTAGACTTAGTGACTCACTTCTAATGAACAGGAGAAGACACAAGTGATCAGAGAATAGGTCATAAAAAGCAGGGTGACCTCATTCTTTTTCTCTCTATGGAGAGGAACATGTGACTAGGAACTGAAGCCACTGACCAAAAGTGATGAGTGAGCTTGGAAGGGGATTCTTTAGCTCCAGCCAAGCCCTCAGAGACTGCACAGCCCCAAGAGCTTGACTGCAATGTCCTAGGAGACCCTAAGCCAGAACCACCCAGCCAAGCCACTCCCAGATTCCTGTAAAAGGGCACGAGGGGACTGAAACATTATCTGGATTGTGGGTGGTGTTTACATGGGTGTGCACATTTGTTAAAACTCAAATTATACACTTAAAGTGGGTGCATTTTTTGGTAAGTAAACTATACTTCAATAAAGTTGATTTTAAAAAAAAAGCCACCGAACTCTTGAGATAAGCAAAGGGTCACTTATGAAAAAGCAGTGCCATAACTTAAAAAGTTAAGGGTGGGTGGTGAGAAAACAGAAGCTGCAACAAGCTACCACCACAAACTCACATATCCTAAACTGCTCCTCAAAATTGCTCCACCCACAGCTTTTCTCATCTCAGATGACAGTAATCCCATACTCCCAGCTGCTCTAACCAGAAAGTTAAGAGTCATTCTTTTTTTTTTAATTAATTAATTTATTTATTTTTGGCTGCGTTGGGTCTTCGTTGCTGCGCGCAGGCTTTCTCTGGTTGCGGTGAGTGGGGGCTACTCTTTGTTGCAGTGCCCAGGCTTCTCATTGCAGTGGCTTCTCTCGTTGTGGAGCACGGGCTCTAGGTGCGTGGGCTTCAGTAGTTGCAGCACGCAGGCTCAGTAGTTATGGCGCACGAGCTTAGCTGCTACGCAGCATGTGGGATCTTCCCAGACCAGGGCTCAAACCCGCGTCCCCTGCATTGGCAGGCGGATTCTTAACCACTGTGCCACCAGGAAAGCCCAGAGTCATTCGTTTTTTTAAAGATTTTTTTAAAAAAATTATTTATTAATTTATTTTATTTTTGGCTGAGCTGGGTCTTCGTTGCTGCCCGTGGGCTTTCTCTAGTTGTGGCGAGTAGGGGCTACTCTTCGTTGTGGTGCACGGGATTCTCATTGCAATGGCTTCTCTTGTTGCGGAGCATGGGCTCTAGGAGCACGGGCTTCAGTAGTTGTGGCTCGCGGGCTCAGCAGTTGTGGCTTGTGGGCTCTAGAGCACAGGCTCAGTAGTTGTGGCACACAGGCTTAGCTGCTCTATGCCACGTGGGATCTTCCCGGACCAGGGCTCAAACCCGTGTCTCCCGCATTAGCAGGCGGATTCTTAACCACTGCGCCACCAGGGAAGCCCCTGGAGTCATTCTTGACTCTCACACCTTACATCCAATCCATAAGCAAATCCTGTTGGCTCTACCTCAAAATATATCCAGACTATGACTACTTCTCACCACTTCCATTGCTACCAGCCTAGTCTCTCACCAAGACTAAAGCAATAGCCCAACTGGTCCCCCTGCTTCACTCTTGCCCCCTAAACCTGTTGTTAACCCAGCAGCTAGAGTGATCCTTTCAAAACTTAAGGCAGATCATATCACTGATGTGCTCAAAAAGCAGAAACTACTTCCCACTCCACTCAGAATAAAGTCCACGTTGTTGCATGGTCTCCCACAGTCACATAAACCGGCTCCTTGACATCTCCCTCATCTCTTCTCCTACTCCTCTCCTCCTCACTCAGTCTACTCCAGCCATACCGGCCCGCTTGTTGTTTAACAAACACACTGTGCAAGCTCCCAGTCTAGGGCCTTTACAAGGCTGTGTCCTCTGTATGGAACATCTTTCCTTCAGATATCTGCATGGCTCATCATTCCCTAACCTCCTTCGGGTCTCTGCTCAAATATGACCTTCTCTACCCAGACTATCCTATTTAAAATTACGGACATTCCTGTTCATTGATAACCCTTATTTTACTCTAAATTTCCTTTTTTTCCAGAGCACTTACCACTCTGTAACATATTACATACCTTATGTACTATGCATATTGCCCACTACTCCATTCCTTCCATAAAACAACATCTAGGGCAGGATCTTTGTTTTGTTCACTGATGCATCTCAAGTGCCCAGGACAGTGTTCACTCAGTATACATAACAGGTGTTCAACAAAGAACTTCTGAATGAATTTTTGAGTAACTGTGTCAGGTACTGAGCTAAGCACTTTATATACACTATTTCATTTAATCACTACGGCCACCCTGGGAGATATGTATTAAACTCACGTTATAATTGAGGACCATAAAGATAAAATAACTTGTCCAAAGTTATAGAGTAATAAATGAAGTAGTATACAAAGCCAGGACTTAATTATACCTAACTTGAAAGGCTTAACCACTCATCTTCTCAAAGCTGGGTTTGAATGGGAAGAGAACTAAGCTGCCTTAGGATGTAACAAGGTCAAGAGTATGTGGAAGAAGAGACACTGATTTTGGATCCAATATAAGGAACAGAGGCAAATAATTAACATTTAGGGAAATTCCTTCAATTTGCTTTGCTTCTAGTCCTATGGGCACAGAAATAAACGTTAATGGTTATCAGAAAGACATCATAAAAAAGGAGGACGAGAAATAAGAGACCCTGTAGCCTGAGCTCTATGGATGAGAAAACATGGGTTATCTTTTCTCTAAATTCACTGGAGTACTTATTTATCCCAGTGGTATAGAGTGATATACTAGCAGGGTTTTTTTTTTTCATTAAATTTTTTTTCCCCTAGATTCTACTGGCATAGTACAAGTGTTGGTAAAATTATATTTGAGAAATATATCATCTATGCACAAACATTTACAGAGTTAAATCTGAGGGAAAGATACAGATTTCTGCCAGCATTACCATCCCTGGAATACAGCCACGTTCATTTGTTTATGTATTGTCTATGGCTCCTTTCACACTGTAACAGCGAACCTGAGTAGTTGCAACAGAGAACATACGCCTGCAAAACTGAAAATATTTTGTCTCTGGCCCTTTACAGAAAAAAAATTATAAAACAAGTATTAAAATATAAGTTTCTTACATCAGTTCTAGCACTCTTCCTGATATATTTGAAAACAAAACCTCTAAATTCTAGAATAAGCCATCTAACGTTTTTGTTCTTGTTGATCGTATAACTGAAAACATCTCAATGGCTTAAGTCCAAAGATAATGTGGTCTTGTACTCCCTTGATGGCGCGGTGGTTAAGAATCCGCCTGCCAATGCAGGGGACACAGGTTGAAGCCCTGGTCCGGGAAGATCCCACGTGCCGCAGAGCAACTAAGCTCGTGCGCCACAACTACTGAGCCTATGCTCTAGGGCCCATGTGCCACAACTACTGAGCCCACGTGCCACAGCTACTGAAGCCCGTGTGCCTAGAGCCTGTGCTCCACAACAAGAGAAGCCTGCGCACCGCAACAAAGAGTAGCTCCCGCTCACCACAACTAGAGAAAGCCCATGTGCAGCAACGAAGATCCAACACAGCTAAAATCAATCAATCAATCAATAAAATTTCTTTTTAAAAATAATAAATAAATAAAATTAAAGAACACAAAAAAAAACCCTCTTCATTGTATATATACAAAATAAGAAAATCCTTTTCGCAGGGGGGGTGGTGGTGGGATGAATTGGGAGATTGGGATTGACATATATACACTAATATGTATAAAATAGATAACAATAAGAACCTGCTGTATAAAAAATAAAATAAAATTCAAAAATTCAATCAATAAATAAAAAGAAAATCCTTTTCCTAATACAGTTCAATACAAAAATCTTTTAAGTTCCTCAAAGGACTATTTAGGTGTTCCTTATGTTTTGCAAATAAAGTGATAGGTTATACTATTCACGATGACACTTAGAAAAGTAATTTAGCAAGTTAATAAAAATAGGTATAGAAATACACTGCAAAGGAAACAGGAGAAATACTGAGTACAAAATGAGGTCAAAAATTTTTCTTTAAATATTTTATTTCAAGAAGTCAATTTCCACATTAAAAGATGAACCAATCCAAGATATTATTCATTAACATTTCATCAAAATCATAAACACATTTAACTTAGATTTTAATATGGCTCTCAGCTTAAACATTTCCAACTACATTTTCCATATATTCAACCTAAACTTCCAACATAATAATTTTAAGACATTTATGTTTCCCAGAAGCTTTTCCTCAAAACAAAAAAATTATTTCCAAGTTAACATCTTCACATTGTTTTTCTCAAAATTAAATTTGCTATATTAACAGAAGTAGAAAGCTACCCATAAACTATTTCCAAATATTATTAAATTTTAAGCCTACAGAGGCTTTTCCCATTTTTCTCTAAATTTCATTTTTTTTTTTACAACACTATAGTCACACACATTTTAGTAGAACAAAAAATTTCTTGTCAACACTTCAAAGGAATTAAGTTTCAAATGTTACATGTAAGAAAGCACACTACTCTCTTTAAGGGCTAGAACTTTCTATGGCAAATGATATAAACATGAAATTAGCAATAAAATTATATAAAAAATTTGATTTTTAAAAATTGTATTATATCTTTATAATACGGAATGAAAACAAATCTGATCATATGCCTGAATAATCAGACATGTGATCTCTTTATTAAAATGTAAATCCAGATAATCTCTAATAATAAAACAATCCACAGTATTTCAAATTGCAAAGAAATGTTTCCTACCTTGCCTGCTTCTCTTTCTAAGTCGACATACTCTCGGCTAGGTGTTTGTCGCTGTTCTCCCTGCCAGCTGGCCGGAAAAAACTGGAGAGACAGATTGGTTCCTGTGGCCACAAAAGCCTTTTAGAAAAATCAATACAAACAGGATCAGGAGCAGGACATTACATAAATTATGCAGGCAGTCATTTATTTTTACATCAGTTTCTGTCTTAAGCCAGGCAGCACCAAGATTACTTAAAAGTAAAAAAACATGCACTCATCATTTTTCTTAAGTATTAAGTTACAAACATCTGATTCCATTTTGAGGACATTTGCCATTGGCTGCTTAAATATAAAATCAGACATGGAATCAATACTTTCTTTCAGGTCATTTTTTGCTGACGTTAGTATAGTGCACTGCTAATGTCTAACCAGAAGCCACCATCACTGTATTTAAAAACCTGTATTTTTAAATGTGAAAATCACTGAAGAGCTGAATATTTTGAATTTTGGAGCATACCACAATTTAAAGTTGTGCAAATGAGACATTTTAATTTTTCCTGATTTCTCTTGCTCAAAGAAACACTATGCTCCAAAACCCATGTTAAAAATGCACTTGGAGATGACTGGAAGTGAAAATATCTCCACAATATATCACATTGGGAGGAGCTCATTATCATGAATAAACTAACCAAATATCACTTCAAGTGCTTTTTAATAACCAAAATTTATAAGATGAAGACAATATCCTCCATTATGGTTTTTAGCAGAATTCTCTCTCAGAGACAAAAATTCTAGTTTCAGGAAAGGCTCAGCTTAAAAAATACAGACCTTTTCATCCCCATAGGTGTCTATTTTATCCAGTTTCCCAAATTCCAGTCACTTGCACAGTGAATACAAATAAATGTTAATACCTTCCTACTGAAAAGAAAAATGCACCTGGGACTGTCTCTCCTCTGATAAACCATACACTAGCATGTGATGTGACTACTTCTCATCTCTCTAAAACCTTGGATGATTAAAAAAATATGCATTTTCTAAAACCCGACTTTAGGAGAACTGATTCTGACAATAACAAAAGAGTATTCATCTAATATTTATAAAAGATTTGGATGGCACAGCTCAACAGACAGAACAATCTAAAACCATTTCAATACAGTCTCATTCTGTGTAGCCCCTGAGCAATTTATATTTCCCCCAAGTAAAAAATGGAAATAACCATGTCCCTCTTCCCCAGGGAAAATATGAAAGAAATAAGTAAAAAGCATTGGAAAAAAATTTTTTTTCATCATCTAAATGTAAACTCTTCTTTGTTGAAATCAGAGAACTTTTTGTTTGTTTTATTTTACTAACTAAAGTTCTTAAGCATAATTTGTTTCCAAGCATAGTCTTCATCTGAAAGCAAGGGGTTCACATTTTTGGGCAATTTGTTTAAAGCATTAGTTGATTCAGCTATCCGCTAGTTCCCCTGATGATTAAGGGCTTAGATTCTTTAGAGATAAAAATTACAGTACTTCCTATGACTGGTACTAGTAGGTACAACTGTCAACCTAACTGCTAAATCTCTATAGACATCTTTAATGGCATTTCCCTAATCACTGGGATACCTTTTCTTGTGGTAAATGTTTTATATGAATAGAGGCTGAACAAACATCAATATTACAATATTAATCTTAAAAAAAAAATTTGCCCACTATTAGCATAAGTTTAAAAAACAACCATTGAACTGAAATGAATAATAGTTCAAATGAAAACAGACACTAGGTGGCAAACTGCCCAGGCTGTGTGACCTGAGGCAAATTACTTAACTCTGAACCTCAGTTTCCAGTATTTGTAAAGTGCTTAGAACAGTACCAAGTAAATGCTACATGTATTTGCTAAATACAATGAGAAGTAATTTTGAGCTGAAGAAGACAGCCAACCTTGTCAGTCTCAGATAATGAAATTCTCAGGGCAGATAAGAGATTCTGCCCATGAATGAATACCCTCCGTCAAAATCCCACAGCCATGTTTCTTCAGTATTCACCTAGTTACAAATCCTTCTGCCACCAGTGTATCCCAAATCAGCTCTGTGTTAGGTGAAGACATTCTGCAGCTCTTATTACCTCACCTCCTGCCTGAAGGCCAACCTCAGAAGAGATTTCCTGCTTCATCACTTCATGTCCATTATCTCATCAACATCCCTCTCTGAGACAGGAGAAGTGGTAAAAACAGATCACTCTAAAATACCATTTCCCAAATTTATCTGACCACAGAACTCTTTATTTTATTTTTTTTACTGGAACACCTACATATACCTAGGAGTTGGGAAAACTCTGTTTGAAAACACAAAGATGTCACACTGGTAAAAGTGTCTGTATGGAGGATTTCTAGAATGTCCTGACCATACTTTACAGGTTTCATTAAACTGTAAAATAGCACACCTGTGCCAGTCCAACATACCTTTTATTCTTCCATCTTCAGGATTAAAAATACATAGTTTTTACTGCTTTCACAGTAGTCACCATACCTCTCATAAGTATTTTTTTCTTTTATTAATCATTAGTGTTGAAGATATCTCTAACACTCCTACTACAAGAGCTTATATAAGGAATAAATCAGGTTTTACCAAATAAATTCTACCCCTCACCCATAATCACTTTTATTTCATGCTATGATATGGAGTCTGGATAAGTTTTATAACTAAGAAGAGATGAGCATCACAGCCTTACACTGTTTTGCATCTAAATACAAAATAAATCATTCATTAACCTCACTGATAAAGTTAAGGAGATGTTCATAATAAAAAGAATAAAAGAGAGGGGAGAAAGTGTTGGATATAGTTTTGGGAACTACGCATATTTTTATCATACATGGCTGCTGTCAAAATAGAAGCAAAAAAATGCCTTTTCCACGCCTATTTTCCACCACCAAGTAAGTAAAAACCACAGCCTGTTTATAAGTCATAAGATATATTTTGGGCATTAAGCGAAATAACCTCTAAATTCAAATAATCAAGTACTTATGATGCAAAAGACACTGTGCAAAACCCATACAGAGGGGGCATATACGGAATTAATGTGGTCTCCATCCTCTAGAAGCTAAAAATCTCTCAATTTAAATATGGCTAACATTGAATTAAAGGGGGGGAAACTAGAAAGGGAGGGAAATGTGAAATTCCTTCCAAAAATAAAGTTACTTCCAAAACATCCATGGGTTGGGTATACCATCCACCTATTCCAAAAGGAAATTCAGACAAAGGATGATATAATCACTGAGCCAACTAATGAATGATTCTTCTACCACTCAGTGCCAAAACCAGAAAGTATTTGTCCTATACATTTGAATCATATAACTATTACAAACACTCAAAAAAGTGGGCTAAAATCTAGACACTTTCTTTTATAATGTGCAATAATGACCAAATATTCTAGAGTTCCTAATAAATTTGGCCAGTATCTTCTCATGATCTGTAATACAATTCTAAAAAGCCTTCATTTTAAGCATCAAAATATTTTTTAAAAATAAACGATTTCAGTGATGAAAAGGGAGAATTTTATGTGAATTATGTCTCAATACCAATAAATAGATTCTCTACTGTACAAGGAATGGGAGAAGCAAATGTTTCACTATGTCTTCCTATTGTTAACCTAAATTCAAACTGCTTCCATACCTTCAAGTGTGTGCAGATGCAATGGTCCAAGTCATGGAGCTGATAATCAGATTCCATTATACAGTGCTACAACTTTTTTAAAAATTAATAATCAACCTCTTCTCTTTAGTTTTTTCCTATGCACTTCTGGGCTTCATCATTCTCTCTTCATTAGCACCTCCAGTAGGACAAACCAAAAGGAAATGAGGAGAACTAGGACACTTAAATTTTTTTCAACATTAGGCTTCATGGAGGCAAGGCACCAAATCCACCACCTAAAACAGGGCCTCGGATCAACACTGGGTTTTGCAAATCCATGCAATTCTTTAGTAACTTCAGGCCTAAACGAGATACGTTTTTTAGGTTTGGGGAAAAAACAAAAAAACACCAAATGGTTTCTTTCTGATTCTCCTGAAGCTTAACATTCTAAGAAAAGAAGATGGCACGTTCTTGAGGGCTTTTTTCCCCCCTCTATTAGAACAACAGATAACTGGATTTACTCTCAGATTTATTCTCAGCTATACTGAAAATAAGACAGTTTCACATATAGGTTTACGAAAAATCTAGCGTCTAAGACACAAACTATCGCCCAAGAATCAGAACCTTGAACGAAGCCCAATTTTTTCCGTAAGGGTGTTTTCTTCCTACTAATAACCGACCCTTTAATCGGTGTCACAGCCTATACAACGACCTTTCCTTGTTTAGTTGGGCTCCGGTTTGAGTTCCACTCGCGGCAAAGTGTTTGTCGAGTCGTGTCTGGGAAACATAATCCACCCGCCGAGAACCACAGGGAAGAGTCTCCCCGCGAGGACGCGGCCCGCCAGTGTCTGGTTTCGCATTTTGAATCCCGAGTAGGAAGTGAGACGGCGCCCGCTCAGTTCCGGGAGCCGCGGCGTCCGCGGCGCCGTCCGGAACCGGCCTGGGCCGCGGCGGCCCCCGCGCAACAAGTGACCCGCGCGCGGCTTGCTCCCCTGTGCCCCCGGCCCCCGGCCCCGCCGACTTACGATTTCCGAGCGGCCGTCACGGCAGGCGTTCTGGAAGCGCGCCTGGCGCTCCTCGTGGGGCCGGTCCCTGAAGCCCGTGTACTTAATCTGCAAGGCAGAGACGGCCCGAAATCAGAAGCCAAATCCGCGATGCCGCCCGCCCCGCGCGGCACCGATAAGGGCAACCAGAGTCTGCGGGCAGATGGCTGCCCGGGCGAGACTGCCCCTCCGCAGGCGCGCCGGCGCGGGGTTCCCGGGAGCCGCGCCGCCCAAACTTTTCTCCGCCCGGGCCCGCTCGGGGCGCGCCGCGGCCTCCCCGCCGCCCGCCTGCCTCACCTCACATTCGCGGCTCAGCTTCCTGAAGAACTCCTCGTTCTCGAACTTGCTTCTCTGGTCGGGCACGACGCGCGGCATCTTCCCGCCCTGAGGCTGCGCCGGCCGGCCGGGCTCCGGGCTTCCGCGGGCACCCGCTGGCCGGCTCTGCGCTGACCGACTGACCGCGCACCCGCGGCGCCCTGACTCTCGCTTCTCTTTGTTTCAGGCGCCCGCCCGCGTGGGCTCCCGCGCCGGGAGTCTGAGGTGCCGCCGCCCGCTCGAGCCCAGCCCACGCCGCCGCCGCCGCCGCCGCCGCCGCCGCCTCAGCAGTTGCCTACCGCCTGCGCGGACCCAGCACTCGCCGCCTCCGGCCGCCGCCGCCGCCGCCGCCGCCGCCGCCGCCACTTCCTCTCACCGCCCACCTCGCTAGCCCGCCCGCCCCGCCCCCGTCGGCCCCACCCCTCCTCCTCGCGCGCCCGCCCGCCCCAAACTCCAGCAAACAAAACGCACCATTCACAACTCCGCGCCGCGCATGCGCTGCCCGTCCGCCCTCGGCGCCGCTGGGCTGCAGAGAAGCGGAGCTCCTCCCGCGGCGCGGCCCTCTTCCCCTGGACCGCCCGCGGGCCACTTGGTGTGGAATCGTCCGGTGGGGATCTGCTCGGCTCTTGGAGACAGGGAGCGGCCCGTTAGGGTTCTTCCTTTCCACTGGAACTTTTGGGCTCCACAGCAGCGCGGAGTAACCCCAAAATGTCACGTGAACGCGAGGAAACTTCAGTCCTTGGAGACTTTGCGTCCGAGAACCGACCGGGAGGGGTGTAGGCTGTGCACATCAAAGACTAAAGGTGGAAAGAGACCAGAGAATCCATCTGAATCCGCATAATGGTGGAAAAGTCGGAGCTGTTGGAGTCAGAAGGGCCTCAAGTGGGATCTTACTCAACTCCCCTGCCTGCTGGCTGAGGCCCTTAGATAGGCACTGGACCGCGCTAAGCCTCAGTTTGCGTTTTTCCAAAATGCAGGCTCTCACAAGCTCGCAGTGTTAGCATGAGAGCCTTTATGCAATTCTAGCAGATAATGAGCACTCAATAAATTTAAGTTTCTGAAGAACAAGCTGACTTATATAACCCAATACCAGTTCATATATTTACGCAAATGTGCAACAAGATCCACAAGTTCTAGGGAAGTCATTTAGCCCAAGCTGGAGAGACCCTGATATGGGATTCATGGCAGAGCTTGACTCAAAGTTGGTCTTCAATAAATTCTGATCCTTAAAATCTCAGCTTGTCAAAAACTCAGTCCAAGTATGGCAAATAGGTGCCAACTCTGATTGACAGTAGCTGGACTTATTGCAAAGGATTGTGAGGATACACTTAAGTTCACAGGAATTAGTGCCAAGGGCAGTTGGCAATGTCTGCCTGAATGCAGGATTTGGCAGACTTTCCCACCCCTTTCTAGTCCAATCCAATCTCGTTTTTACGGATATGGAACTCAGCTAGGATGATGGAGTATCCTGGTTTTAGCAGTGAAAGTCCCATGTCCCAGGAAACCACTCAGTCCCCGGCAAACTGGATTGGTTGTTCACCCTGAGGTCCAGTTAATGACTGATTGCCCGAGGTCAGGGAGAGAGTTTTCAGCAAAATCAAACCTGTAGGCTGGTGGTTTTAACAAACACACTCTTTCTGAATAGCAAACATAGAATCAACTCCTTCTAAGGGCATGCTGCCTGGCCTACACCTAGCCAGTGTGAATGTATGTCTGTACACAAACAGAAAGGGTATACATAGTTATGGATGTCACCAACCACTGTTGCTGGGCCTCCAGCTATCCCAGAATCTTTCCCTCAGGTGTCTTTCAATTGCAAGTGACTGAAAACCAATTCAAAAAAACTTAAAGCTAAAAAGTTGTCAGTTTTACTTTAAGTAAACAAATCACAGAGAGGGACTCTTGGTTTCTCCATTGCTTCTCACTGCTAATTCTCTCAGCATCTCTTCGATGGCATTCATTTCCTGACAAAGGATGGGAGCAGCCACTTCTCCATCTCCAAAGTCTCCATCTCCCAGATTGGCCCAGTCTGGGTCACATACTCTCCCCTCTGCCAAAATCACCATTTCCAGGCAGATGTGATGACACTGGCCAACTTCAGTCACATGCTCTCCCATTGCGGATTGGGGGCCTGAGATTGGCAGCTTCAGAGAGAAGCTGATGGTTGAAAGAAGGGAATAGCAGTTTTCCCAAAAGGAGGGAGTCAGAGTAGTACATGGTGGGCCCACTGAACAGTTTGTATCAGCTACATCTGGCAAAAGGTGCCATTTTAGTTTCACTGCCTAAAGATTCTGGTGAAACTGAAGGGGGAAACTTCACATCAGCACAAAGCGTGGATACAACCAGCCTTAGAACATCTGCACTTTATGTTGGGAGGTAAGTGAGGCAGCCTCTACCCCAAGTTACCAAGGCAGGACTAAGTCACTCACAAGGAATAGAAGTTTTCATCCATCTGCTGCTTCTCCCTTAAGTCTTTCCAGTTCAACTAAGAAGACCTTTGGGCACTAGGACAACACAGCCATTGTTTAAATGAGAGGAAGATGATGAGTTTGCTCTCAGTCAATATGGACTGTGGTCTGGGGAACAGAGTTTCTGCTGTTGACTTCAATAGCAGGAAAAAAGGATATCCCATGTGATACCATGCAACACTACCACATTCTGTTCAGGTAGACATTTGTGTAAAACCTTTCATTTCTGTCTCCAAAAGATGATTCACAGGGAAGCACTCTTACTCCACAGTGGGTCCAGGTAGGGCTCACGGACCTGCAGCTGACCTTGGTGTTTGGATTCTAGCAATAATCGTTTCTGCCCTGGGAAATGTGGAATAAATAAAAGTTGAAATCTCACTAGAGTGGCCTAGATGCTCAGACAGACATGAACTTCTTGTTGTTGTTGTTCCCAAGTTTTATTCAAGAACTCATACAAAATATTCCAGATAGTTGAATTTTAATCCTCATCTTCCCCCACTTCTTCATCTTGATTAATCTGGAAGAAATGCAATTCGTAACTCTCTTTGCTGTTAGCAACTACGCATAACCAATCATGTAGATTATTCTTCTTCAAATATTTTTTGGTGAGATATTTCAAATACCTTTTGGGAGAAGGCACCTCAGACATTACAGTCATCCTGCTCTTGCTTCTCTTGATTGTTACAACCCCTCCACCAAGTTTCCCAGCTTTTCCATTCACTTTGATTCTCTCCTAAAGAAACTGCTCAAAATTGGCAGCATCCATGATTCCATCTTTTGCGGGGTGGATGCAGTCAAGGGTAAACTTCAGTACTAGCTTCTTTTTTTGCCCCCGTTCGCCACAGACTTTTTCACAGGGGCCTTGGCAGCAGCAGAGGCAGAAAGCCCCCATGAACTTTTTTGACAAGGAAAAGGTCATGGTCAAGACAAATCCCTTCTAGGCTTAAGGGGGCAGGACTCGGAGCAGTGGGAGTTCAGAGCAGGACAGAGCACTCTAAGTGTCAGCCTCACGGGGGTGGGGGTTGGGGGGGATGACGGCCTGAAGGAAAGGGATGGGAAAGTCTGCCAGGCGGACCCAGAACAGCAGCACCACAGACAGCCTTTGGCAACTCCAGGCCACAGGGTAACCCACACTCGCCATTGTCTGGCGTCCAACCGGCCAGGATGACCGGGAAACGAGCCGCAGGCTGAAGGAGGCCATCTCCTCGACTGACCTCTGTATGCCTTTTTTGGTTGTTGTTAAATTTTTTTCACTTATTTTAAAAACTGGATTAAAGGAAATTAATAAAGGAAAATTTCACCTACATCAGGTATATTTAGCTCTGTGCTTCTGTCCAGATGAGTATGGATTGGTCCAGGCACCACCCAGTGAAGGAGTTTGCTAAGAGCCAGCTCTAGTAGGGCCCACAGATGGAAGCCTGAGGGTGTCTGTCCATTGCCTAGAAACACCCTCCCAACCCCACAAACCTGGCTGAATTCTCTGAAGCCCTGCTGCTCGGAGCCTTCCTCTCCTAAGGATTCCGTCAGCCCAGGGCCTCCTCTCTCCTGCTTTCCCAGTGGGCAGCTGCTCCCACTGATCTTGGATGGTGGGCAGAGAAACCACAATACCCCTGAGTAGGGTATTGAGGGAACACTTAATTGTCTGGCCCAACTGTGAAACTCTGAATTGGGTGCTTTTTTGCCCCTTATGTCAGTTAATTCCCACAACCACCTTCTAAGACAGTCCTCCTTGTCCCTGTCTGACAGATAAGGAAATAGAGGCTCCGAAAAGGTAAATAAGTGACCACAGGACATGGACAGGACCCTGATCCATGAGAGGTAATGAAATGGCTAAGCCTTTGGGGTGTATCCTCTTTGTCCACTCCTCAGCATAAACCTGCAAGTTTGTTGTTATTGACCCTGTTCTACAGATGAGAAAACTGGGGTTCAGAGGGGCTGGTGCCCTTAACCATTCCATTCCAAGGCCTGTACCGGTAGAGATGCCAAAAGTCCTGCTTGTCTCCTTAACTGAACTGCGAGCTTGTGGAGAGCTGTGGCTGGGGTCATTCCTCCTGAAGCACCCTACCATGCTCCCAAAGGGGCCCCAACGGGTTGAATGAAGGGGGTCCTACTGTGGGCCTTGAGGCAGGACGTGGCTCTTGCCCTTGATGGTTGCACATTCCTGCCCCCTGAGCCCAACTGTTTGTCCCTCCTTGGCTTGGAAGGTCAAGGCCTAGACGTCCTGCCTCCCAGGTCCAGCAGAAAGGATGGCTTTATACAGATCTGGTCTTAGCTGCCACCCACACCTGTCTCTCCTCAAAGTGAGGGTGAAGTCCTTCCAGGTCCCTGAGCCACTGGTGCGCTATTTTCTGAAGAAACAGTTTCCCGTCAGTTAGTGAGGAAATAGTGTACCATCTTGAAGCTGAAATAGGATCTGGAGCCACAAATGAATGTTGAGGGGGGTGGGAGAGAAGGAGAATTAGGGGCTGGCACAGAGCCACTAAAGCCTGGCTCTCCCCAGCTTCTAGTTTTTGGATGGAGATGAGCTTAAGTCCAGGATGAGGGTATCATCTGCCTAAATGAGGCAGTTTCCTGAGCCCTAAATAATTTTTTGGAGATATAATTTACATACCATACAATTCACCCTTAGGCCCTTAAGAATTTCCCCTCTGGGAGGTTTTCCCGCTTCTTAACTGCCCTGCCACACTCCCTCCATCAGCTCAGCCATCCCAGAGGGAGAGGAAAGCAGAGAGGAGCAAGTTTCCCCAGAAGAGCATTTCTCCAGTGTTGGGATCAATAAACCCGTTTGCTTAAAAGGAACCAGATGATTTCATCCTTGTAATTACAAGTTTGACGTTTGCAAATCTTGCCCAGGCTCCAAATGAGCCTCTTTGTCATGGGAGGCGGAGGAGTTTGTCTGGATGGCTGGGGTTGGGGACTGAACCTGGTGTGGTGGGAAGAGGGCCAGGCTGGTGTCAGGAGGCCTGGCTGACCATCTGTGAGGGCTGCTGGACTGCTCCCCTTCCCCTCCCCTACTCTCCAAGTTTCTGGAGGGTGATGGGAAACAGACTACACTAGGGAACTGGAGAATGCGGTGCTCTAACCACAGTGCCCTCCTGCTTAAACCCCTCCCCCAAGTCTCCGGTCTGCCTATGGCTGAGAGGCAAAGTCCCTCAGTCCAGCATTCGTGATCCCCTGACAGTCATTACTTTCCTTTCCAATCCCATCTCCCATCATTTCTCCCCATGGCACCCTGTAATCCAGCCACACTGGCCTGCCTGCGTTTCCCACATGCCTCAGTGCCTTTGCTCTAACTGTTCCCTCTACCGAGCATGACTTCCTCCCTCTTCTCTGCTAGGAAAACTCATACTTTTTCTTTAAATATGAGTTCAGGGGCCTTTGATTGTCCTCTGCAGAGTGACTGCACCACAGTGTCACCTCATTCTCTCCGTTGTGTCCATTCAATATGCCAGGGAGATGGTCAGCACACCTAGGACACAGCAGTACCCTGGGTTCTGGAAGGAGTTGGCTCCCCAGTAATTTGTGTTTATTTTACTTCTGTGCAGGCTTCATGTGGGTGTCTCTCACTCCACCCTTACATTTCATTTTAATTATTTAAAACTTGTGTGTATTTATTGTAGAAAATTTAGGAAATATAGGAAAAGAAGAGAGTCCACCACTTCAAAACAATCACTGCTAACATTTCAGTATATTTTCTTTGGCCTCTTTCTATCCACATTTCTTCACCCAGCTATGACATTCTATATGTACAGTTTTGAATGTTCCATTATGACCTAACCCTATGGCGTAAGTATTTTCCCACGTAATCATATAAAACTCCTAATGGCATCTTGGCTGATCCCCTGTTGTCGGACATCTATTTAGGTTGTTTCCCATTATTCACTGTTATAAAATAAGGCTTCTGTGAACATCGTGGTGCTTAAGGCTTTTTCTTAAAGGTTTTGGATAGTGTTTTTAGGGTCAGTTTCCAGAAATAGATCCACTCTGTCAAAAGACACAGGCATTTTAAGCTTCCTGATACCTGTAGCCAAATTTCTCTTTGGCACTGCCTCTTCTCTCTTCTTGAGTCTTAAAAATCTGTCCCTCCTCCCTCCATTTCTCTTCTCACTATCTCAGACACAGGAAATGCCAACCAAGAATAAACCAAGACCTGCAGAGAGAGATCAATGGATCAATAAGGCAGGTTGAATAATTCAACACTCAGTTCTGCTCATTCATCAACTCTTGAGTCCAAACGCATCCTCTTTTTCCATCTCTCCTTTTGTCTCTCTGCTGATACCTTGACACCTTGCTCTGTTCTTGGATTCTTTCCCAAATTTGACAAGCTCTAAACCATCCTTGCAGTCAGGGCTTCCCATCATGCTGTAACATGGCCTTATAAATAGGCAGCCAGAATTACTAGCCAACGTCCACCTCACCGGCCTGCTTTCCCTCTAGGAACATGAGGAATAATTAATAAAGCAGACAGTAGCCCTCTTCCTCTAGATGACGCTTCTGAGTGAATGGTCAAGGAGTTCAGCTTCAGACTGTTCCAGCCCTGCCTAACTTCCTCTGTTTAGCTTGCTTCTTTCCCCTTCTCAGCCAAGCAAATTCATACTCTTCCATTAAATGTGGGTTCAGAGGCCTCTGAGAAATCTTTCTCAACTGTGCTGAGCAGAATGACTGCCCCATAGCATCCCCTCACCAATGCCTGCCCTGGAGGCTAAATGCAACCTCCTCAAGGACACCTCACAGTCTTGGTAGCTTCCCCAGCCCCACCTTATGCTAACTTCATCTTGCTCCCTCCTGCCCAAGGGGAGCTCCCAGCATGCCTTGCAGCTTGAGTAGTGTTGGTGATTAACATGGACACAGAGATGCACCACCCAGATCTCTCTTCAGTGAAGGACTTGTTACCCCAGCAGCTGGGATGCTCTTATCCCCCTCAGGGATTTCCTGAGCTGCAGAGAGCTACCTGCAGGTCACTCTTCCTTCCTGGGCAGCTCACATCCAATGACTGATCAAGATGGGATTGTAAAGGCCCAGCAGGGCAATGCTGATGGGTCATAATAGCTCTAAAGCTCCCCGTGGAGTCAGCTGAAGCTGCTGTTGGGCCTGCAGTGGAGCTTGGCTTCTCCCTCCACCCAGTTCTGCTTCCTTCCTCTCCCATCAACAGGTTCTGATCCCAAGGGCACTCCTTAAAAAACAGCCTGTGGCACTTCCCTCGTGGCGCAGTGGTTAAGAATCTGCCTGCCAATGCAGGGGACACAGGTTTGAGCCCTGGTCCGGGAGGATCCCATGTGCCACGGAGCAACTAAGCCTGTGCGCCACAAGTATTGCACTCTAGAGTCCATGAGCCACAACTACTGAGCCCGTGTGCCACAACTACTGAAGCCTGCACGCCTAGAGCCCGTGCTCCCCAACAAGAGAAGCCACCACAATGAGAAGCCCACGCACCACAATGAAGAGTAGCCCCCACTTGCCACTAGGAAAAGCCCACGTGCAGCAACGAAGACCCAACCCAGCCTCAAAAAATAAATAAATTTATTAAAACAAAACAAAACAAAAAACAGCCTGAAGGTAAAGCTTCCTAGAGAGCTCAGCTGTGACAAAGAGTGATTCCCAAGCAAGCTTCACTCAGTGCCATATCCCTTACTTTACCTGGGCCTGTCCTGAGCTAGATCCTGCCCAATGAGAGGCTGTGGGTAAGCCTTCTTTATAAATATGTGTTAATGTCTTAAGTTTTATTTTTAAAAGTGTTAAAAAACTGTTTTGGAAGAGATATGAGCCATTTTGGGACAACGGTTGTCTGGTATGAGCTGAGATTCCTCCTTTGTATAATATGCACACTACATAACATTTGCTTTAGTACAAGCAATTTTCCAAACACTTTCTCACTGGACTCTCCCAAGGTAAGGAGGGAAGGAATGACTGTCCTATTTTGTAGCTCAGAAAATTGAGACTCAGAACAAGTGATTGATTCTTTTAAGGGCATGTGGCCAGGTAGCTCCAGAGATCCCAGGAGAGCAAAGGAGTCCTGAAGTTGAAGAAATTCAGTCCTTTCAATCTTTGTCAGAGCAACCTGATGTCAGAGAGCTTTAGTGACTTGCCTGAGAACCCAGAGCTAGCTGGTTCCTCAGATTTCTAATCAAAAAATTGAGGACAGAGACATCTACTCATACTTGTCAAGATTGTTTTGGCTTCAAGTGACAAAAACCCAATTAAAACTAACTTCCACAAAAAAAGGGAATGTATCAGTTCATTTAATTGAAAATTCTTGGTTCAGGCATGGCTAGATCCAGGTGTTCAAGCACTGAAACCAGAAATCTGTCTCTGTCTCTCTGTCTCTGTCTGTCCGTCTGTCTCTCTTTCTCTCGGTCTCTTTGTTATGTTTTAGCTTCATTCACATGCTGACTCACCTTCAAGAGGTAAGGACTACTCTTTCCTGATATTCCCACAAAAATCTTGGGATTGAGTTTAATAGGCCAAATTTGGGTTACGTGCTCATCCCTGAAGTGTGGACACTGTGAATCTCTGTGGACAGGGTGATGTCATAGGAAAAGGAAAGGATATACTGGGCAGCCAAAAACATCTGTACAAAGTGTCTGACACAAAGTTATAAACTCTCAAAGCATGGTGGCTATGATAATCTTTAAGGTCCTTTCTAGCTATGAAATTCTAGGATTTCTACAACTTCATACTTTGATAAAAATCCAGCTGTAAATGTTGACCATCAAGGGAAGAACTGGATAACAACTTGAGTCCATACAAGGTCCAGTCAAAATATCACAAAATGAGGCGGCTTCCTTGGCCATCCAGTGGTTAAGACTCCATGCTTCCACTGCAGGGGGCGTCGGTTCGATCCCAGGTCAGGGAGCTAAGATCCCACATGCCTCACACTGTGGCCAAAAGAAACCCCCTCAAAAAAAAAAAAACAACATAAAATGAGCTAAGAAGGGCCTGGAAAAGGAAGCTGGCTTAACAAGGCTGGGGAGTTAATGATCTCCTACAGCAGAGGATAGCTGCCTGTGGTGTGCCTCCTTTTGTAGCTGAGCCAGAGACAGTGGCAGTGCCAGGGTCAGAGTGGCCCTGGAAGGGATTCCCTGTGGCTCTGGGGTCTGCTACATCCATAGCCCCTTCAAAGGATTCTGCTTCACGTAATCTGGCTGGCCTGGTGGCTGGACCAGTTCTGGGAGCTGAAGGTAAACACGGACAGGCTGGAGGGGAGGACGGAGCTGCAAAGACTGTCCAGTGTGGATGCTTTGGGTTAGGTGGTAACCAAGAGATCCCATCAGAGCCTTCTCTGAGGCATGGGTGTTGTACTTGTGCGTGTAGGTGCCAAGTTCAGAGGAGGTAGGGCATGGAGCTCAGGTAACATCCTGGGGCTCATTCACACTGTAAACCAGGTAAATGGTGCTCCCTGGAGGTGTGTCTTGCAACAGCTCTTCTGGCTTCCATAATACCTGGAAGTGGGAGGGAGTCTGTGCCACCAGAATGAGGTCCACATCCAGACTGTTTCCCTGCTGCCTCGGTCCCACTACCAACAGTTGTTTGGATATGGTTCCATCCTCCCTCTTCAAAAAGTTATTCTTTTCCCAGATATGCTGAGTATTATAGATGTATTCGTCACCTAGAAGGCAGGCAAGGTCAGAATTCCTCCTGGCAGAGAGGATCAGAGAGGCCCACCGAGTGTCTGAGATCACAGAGCAGAAGGAACAGTTGTATTCAAACCCAAGTCCCCTGTCCATCAGCAGCCTTTCCTAGCACTGTAGAATCCCATGATTCAGGAGCAAAAAACTCATGGTGGTGTCCCCACCAGATGATGAGAGCCCCAGCAACAGGGCCAGCGTTTTGGAGTCTTGGGTCTGGGGTCTTTGGAAGGCCCTGGAAGCTACTAGTCCTTCCCTCAGGCCAGAAGAGCTGCTCCTTAGGCAAGAGACATGAATCAGCTTTTGATGAATTTTCCCGCCACTAGTGCTAATTTCCTGAAAGGCTTTTCTTCCACCTTCAGGCTCCCCTTCAAAAGGGTCCTGGCTCCTTCACAGTAGAAGATACGTAATGGTCACCCAGTGACTCCTTGGTGAAGCCACAGGCGTGCTCCTCCACAGCACCTACGGCTGAACAGGCTGGGAGTAGACAGGAGTCCTGGACCATAGCTGGGAGGGCCCGGGGCTGGAGCAGCGTCCTACCCCAGAGATCGCTCCCAGTGCACTGGAGAGTGGAAACCAGACCTAGATAGGCAAGTGGCTTGCTTGAGGACACACACAGAGGAACAAGCCCAGACAGGAACACACAGCTCCCAAACTCTGCCTAAAAGAGATATGTTGACCTCTGCTCCGTGAGGCCACCTGCTCTCAGCCTCTGAGTTCTTTCAGGACTCACGTGGACCTTCCTCCCCTTCTGATTTGCTCCACAGACAAATAGGCCCAGACTCAACCCCCTGTGGCCATGGAGCTATCGTTGCAATGATAGAGGGTCAGTGGCAGGAGGCTGCAGTACTATCTTGATTAGTTTATGCAGGGGGAGGGGGCGTGGAGGGGGGAGCTTCCTCAGCAACACCTGGCCCTGCCTGTGCCCTCACCTTGGACTGGACTCCCTCTTGGGGCTTTTCCTGGTCCCATTTGGTTGGGGCAGAGATACCCCAGGCCCTGCGGAGGGTTCACATGAGTTCCCAGGCTGGGCTGGGTGGGAGAGCTCTGAGCCAGGGGCCCACCTATGGATGGGGGAGAGGGGGTGTTCAGAGTTGACCTCGCCCATCTGCTTTATGAAATTGTTTGCTCTGTTCCATGTCCAGAACTCACTGTCCAGTTCTGCACCACCCTCCCCCGGCCTCCCCACTTCTTCCCTCTCCTCCTCCAGTTGCTCTGTACTCTGTAACCTCCTGGAAGATAAGCCTGACCAGGACATGTCCTTCCCTTGGCTCCCCAGTACCTCAGGGTAGAGGCCGTGCTCTCTCCCAGGCTTACAGGACTGGTCCTCCAGCTCTGGGCCCGGTTCCTCTTTTAGCTGTCCTGTGTGGGCCAAAATGACGCAGAACTGTTGGGATGGAACAGGCTAATTCCTGCCTCCAGGCCTGTCTTTCTGCTGCGCCTCTGACGCAGCTCCCCCTCCCTCTCCACCTCCATCCCCTCCAGTCTTTCCTACTGGTCCTTTCAGGTGCTCCTCCTGGAAGCCCTCCTGACACCCCAACCCAACCCAAGATAGGTCATCCCTGTGCTCCCACAGCCTTTCCAGATGACCATTTCTATCGTGTCCCCAAGGGTCTCGGCAGCCAGACAACTGAGATGAGAAACAGGGCCCACTGCCCCCTTCTGAGTGCCCAGGTACTGCCCTTCTCCAGTCTGGACAGCCCCCGGCACTGCCCTGTCTCTCTGTCCATTTGCTTGTCTGGGCGTGTGTCCACCTGCTTCTGTTTCTTTCCTCCACTCCCTGGCTTTCTCGGCAGATTGTTCCACAGTCTCTTTCACCTGTCTCCGTACCTTTCCTCATGCTTTAATTCAATGCGCTGTCATCTCATTCCACAAAGGACCCAAGGTGCTATCTGTGTCATTGTCTCCCTTCCTCACTCAGTCCCCACGCCCCAATTTCTCAGTTTTCCCCCCTGCCACACACACAGCTAATGAGCTTGGTACGGAGAAAGGGGAATTCTCACTCCCTTAGAAGTGATCCCTTCTCCCTTACAGGAAGTCTGGCCCACCAGGGCCTGAGTGAGGTTCTAGGGCACAAGGCAGGCCCCCAGCCCTTCCCTACCAAGGCCAGACCTGAGTTGGGGGGGGGGTCACAGGGAAAAAGCCACCCTGAACCCCACACTACTGCATCCAGGACTGGTCAAGGGACTCAGCACCTCTAACCCAGCCCCTTGTGGCACAGGTGGGGGAAACAGAAGTATCCTGCAGTAGATCTCTTTGGTGAACCCCATTTGTGAACCTTCCTGCCAAACCCTTCCTCAGCCTCATCCAGAGTGTGTCCTGGGCTTAGGCCCACCTTGTCCCTCAGTACAGGGCTCCAGTGTGTCCAGCTTGGGCCGAAAAGGAGTCAGTTGGGGAAAGGGGAAGCCCTGAAGTGCCTGCCCCTTTCCTTCACCTGAAGCCTCCCTGGACCGCAGAGTTTCCATTCGCTTGGGATCCCAGCCAAGCCCCTGGAGCTTCTGCCCACAGCCTGAGGGCTCCTGGAGGGCAAGCCTGATGCCTCTTGGGTCTCCCAAAGCCTACAGGTGGGTGAGGCAGGTTGTGCAGGGCAGGGACCCAGCGGAGGAAGTCCATGTGTTCATGCATCGGTGAAAGAGACCTGTGGCCCGGCACTGCCCACCCACCCTTCTGCCCACCTCCTGTTGCACGGGAGCTTTAATCAAGCACAAGCCGAGGCTTTCTAAAGCCAGGTCCTGCTAAGGCTTCCAAAAGGGAACTGCTCTGGGCTCGGCCAGCCTAGGCCAGAGCTTCGGAGGTTCCGAAGTCAAAGGACCTTGAGGCTGTAAGAGGGCCTCCCCCACCCTCCCCCACCCCCACCCGCCCGCCGCTGCGCCGCTGCAGCCCGCCTGCCTGGCTACTGAAGAAGGCAGGCGCCGGGGCGCAGGCCGTCGGGGGTGCAGGAGCCCTCACAGGGAGGGAGGCCCCGTTCCGCTCACCCCCACCACCCAGCGGTGGCGAGTTGCAGCTCCCGGCGCCCTCGCGTCCGCCCGGGCTCTGGCCCCACGCCAGGCGCCTGGATCCATCACTGCAGTTGGCTGGAGGCCGGACGGCGCGTCCCCCGGGGCTCCCAGGCGGCTGGCGCTGTCTGCCGGGCAGGGAAGGCGGCGGCGGCGGCGCTGCGGGGCTGCGGTCAGCGCGGGCACAGCCGAGGGGCTGCGTCTCCCGCACTAATTGGCCCTTCCCCAGACGCCACGGCCGGTGATTGCTGCTTCAGTGGGTGGGGATCTCGGGGTGTTGGAGGAGAGGAAGGGGCGAGCTGAGCCGCAGGGGCCCGCAGGAGACGCGTGTGCGCGCCCGGTTCCTAGGCCAGCTTTGCAGCGGTGCGCCTCCGTGCTCAGAGTGGCCCGGGCGAGCCGAGGTAAACTTGGAGAAAAGCCACAGAATTGTCCTGGGGTCTTCACCAAGATCTAATCAGTTCTGAGAACCGCTCCCTGCGGGGTAGGGTCTGGCAGGGGATTTAGGAAGGACTCTGGGTGGCCATCGGGGGATCCCAGCGAAGGCATGAAGACAGGGTGGAGACAGGGCAGTGGGTAGCCCTCTCCAACCCCCTCATTCAGGAGCGCCATCCGCGAGGAGCAGACAGGAAGAGAGGTACCCTCCGGGGCGGATGGGGAGGGTATGAGGCAGGGACGATGGGAGGCAGGGGCCCAGCTCACCATCCAGGCTGCCTACCGGAGTTCTTGCTTGAATTCCTAGAGTAGGTCCTAGAGTTTCCCAAAGTCCTTTATGATCCTCACAGCTGCTGCAGCCTGACTGGCTTCCGCTCAGCTGCTCTCCCTCTAATTTGGGGAAGCATAGCTTCTGGGTGGCTGTTTGGAGAAACTCCCTTCCCCAGACCTGTGTGAGAAAGCCTGAGGAGGGGAGAACTGAGGGACCCTCAGAAGCAGGTCTGGACCAGCCTGGATCCTCAGGGCAGAATGTCCCCTGTAGGCACTGGCGTGAATCAAGCCCAGCTAAACCTCAGCCAGGTGATGAAGTGATGAAGACTCTAGCACTGCGGTGCCACTCTGGGAAATGGCCTGATGGAAGAGACCCCAGGCTAGGGGTGATGTCACCTGCAGGGGTGGGGAGAATTGCACCCATGAGATGCAAAAGTGGGGACCACTGGCCATGGCTGGGCAGCCTGAAGGTGCTCAGAGAGGGCAGAAGCTGGGAGGGAGTCAGGAGTTCTGGGCTGGAGTCCTAGACCTAGAGCCAGTGCCGTCCTGTCTCTGGGCATCCTTGTTCTCGTCTGTTCAACAGGCCCCAGGGGTCCCAGAGGGGATCTAGTGTTGTTATAGTGGTTCTGCTGGTGTAACAACCAGAAAGGGCCTCCCTCTGCTGCTGGGCTAGCAGTGTGGGAGAGGGGGCCATATGCTTCCCAGGGCCCCAATTATCTGCACTGAGAGCTCTTAGCCTTTCTCTGCTGCCCAAGTTGGAGGGAACAACCATATCTGAGACCCCCATCCTGTCCCTTGGGCACCTCAGACTTCATGTGCCCAAAACTCGCTCCAGCCACACCCTGGCACACCTAGCACACCACACCTTACCCATAGCATCCACCTAGCCCCAGGGGCCTTCCCTCTATCCTCTGGTCATCCGTATGCTGCAGCTGCCCCTGTCCTGTCCACTTGGCCTCCTGCATCACTCTGCAGCCATCCTCTACTGTCCATCCTTTCTACCTCTATTTCAGAAACAGCCCCCATTAGATATGCCACCCCCCACCCCAAGCTGGTCTCCAAGCCTCTGCTTGTGCTTCTTTTTAACCCAGTTCCAGCAGACTGAGCCAACTCTAAATGCACATCTGATTGTGTCACTCCCCTGCTTAAAATCTCCCCCTGCTTGGGACTTCCCTGGTGGCGCAGTGGTTAAGAATCCGCCTGCCAATGCAGGGGACACGGGTTCGAGCCCTGGTCTGGGAAGATCCCACATGCCGCGGAGCAACTAAGCCCGTGCGCCAAAACTACTGAGCCTGCGCTCTAGAACCCGCGTGCCACGGCTACTGAAGCCCGTGCGCCTAGAGCCCGTGCTCCGCAGAAAGAGAAGCCACCACAATGAGAAGCCCACGCACTGAAACGAAGAGTAGCCCCCACATGCAGCAACAAAGACCCAACGCAGCCAAAAATAAATAAATAAATACAAGACTTGACCTTAAAAAAAAAAATCTTTCCCTGCTCTCCAGTGCATTTTCAATAAAGTTGCTTAACTTCTCTGGGCCTCACTTTCTTCATCTGTAGAGTGGAGAAGACTTCTCTTTTTGCAGAGGGAAGAAAGGGAATACTCTTCTTTTTGGATTGTTGAGGTTCTTAACAAATGAATACACCTAAGGTGCTTAGAAGAGTGACTGGCACCTGGAATGTGCTCCAGTGTTTGAGCATTATTATTGTGGCCCACAAGGCCTTGTGTGATGTGGTCCCTGCTCACTGCCCAGCCACATGTCCCTCACAGGGCACCTGACCTTACACCCACAGTACAGGAACACTCCAGGTCAGTGGTACCCCAGGAGTCAGGGGCAAAGCCCAGTCTCTAACCCAGGCCTGACTCCCAGGCCTGGTCGGTGGCCCCAACCCTGCCCAGAGGGCAGATGGGGGCCTCTGTTTCAGGCATAGAGCTCTGGGGGAATGTGGAGGGGCAGGAGGTGCTGGGTGATCTTTATGGCCCACCACATCCATAGTGTTAGCATTGCCCTTCCTGGGCTGGCTTGGTTTTCTCATCAGTGCTCCCTGAATGTAATGGACATCCTTGGCTGTGCGGGGCGGTACCCATGGCAGGGGTGAAGGCAGGTCTGTGGACCGGAATGTTCTTGCACATGCAAATCTTCACACGTATCTGTGCAGAACCCGTAGGCCATGCGGGCCTGCGTCCCTGCTTTGGTTTATCTGAGTACTACACTCACCAGTCCCGAGATGCACATGGCCCCTGATGACTGGCCAAACAAGGTCACCCAACCTGGGTCTCCGCCGAAGGCTGCGATGTTCTTCGGCACCCAGCGCAGAGCTGCAACCTGGTCCAGCGGCGCCCAGTTCCCGCGGGCCTGGCTATCGCCTGTGCTGAGCGCGCGGGGCTCACGATCAGGGTCCGGAGCCCCGACGCTTGGGTGCTGGGGGCCCCCGCCTCGCCCCCTGTGTCCCTCAGAGGCTGGGTCTTACCACCGCATCTCCTTCCTTATAATGGGGCGCCGCCCCATTGAGGCGGTAGCAAGCACCTGTCTGCTCCAACAAGCATTAGACCATGCCCCTGCCACGCCCCTCACGCGGATACGCCCCATAGGGCGTGCCCCTTTCCTTCCGCCCAATCCTCTCCTCCTCCCTCCCTGAGCCCAAGTCCAGAGGAGGCCCCGCCCCTGGTCCCCGCCTCGGGTTCCCGGCCCCGCCCACCTAAGGAAGCCCGGGACACCGAGGCTGTGGTGCAGAAGCACCAGCACCACTTTCTCCCGGGCTGCCAATTTGGAGCCATCACACGTGGAAGCGGAGCCCACGAGGAAGGCGTGTCCTGGGAACCAGACCATCACCTGGGCGAGAAGGGCTGAGGCCTGAGCGGGACAGTGGGGTGCTTGAGTGGGACGGTGCGTGGTTGAAGGCTGAGTACTCACAGGCAGCAGAGGGTCCCCGAGCGCTCCTACTGGCACGTACACATTCAGGTACAGACAGTCCCCACTGACATGCAGCCACTTGTATTTTTTGTGTGTTGAAGTACATGGAGGTGATCTGCCCCCAGGACTCCTGAAGGCACCTGTGGGCACGATGTGAGTTGGGGCCCAGCGCTGCGAGAATAGTGGCGAGAGTGGTTTCAACCCAGGTTCTGCAGTGAGGGGCCAGAACCCAAAGCAAAATCCAGGCAATATGTGTGTATGTGTGTGCGTGTGTGTATCCGTGTCCTAGCAGCCTTCACTAACGTTAGGTCCAGGGATGGGAGGCAGGTTGGCACCCCCTGCCTGTGCCTTGCCTTATGGGTCTGCCTGGGAAGCGGTTCCCTGCTCCTGCTGGAGACACATTGGTGCTGTCAAGCCATAAACCTGGGTGCCCTGGGCACCTCCTTTCCTTCGTGCCCTGTCCTCCGCTCAGTCTCTGTTCTGCCTCACAAACAACCTTTGAATAGGCCCCCTCTGTCCATCTCAGGGCTGCTGCCCTGTGAAGGCCACCACCACTCTGGCCAGGACTCTGCCCCTGCCTCTTCATCTCCCCTGCAACTCATCCTCCACATGCTGGCCAGAGAGATTGATAGACAACACAAATCTGACCGCGTCATTCCCCTCCTCATTACCTTCCCTGCCTCCTCCTGCCCTCATGCACCCACACTGACCTAGGCCCTCCTTTCCATCTAGTCATCTCCTTCCCAGCCATTCTTTGTTCCAAATACACATGACCCCTTGCCTCTCACCTGCAAGCCCCTGTACTTCTGTTCTGTCTACCAAATGCCTTCTCCTCTGCCCAGCAAACTCCTACTCACATTTAAGGTCCAGCTTAAGTGGTGCGCCCCCTGCTGGGCACTTTCCCCTCTGTGCTTCCCAAAGCTCTATCCACCATTGACTACAATACTGGGTTGGAGTTATTTTGATTGGTTGTTTTTACTCCCAAAGGGCAGGGATGTAGGTGTATTCATCTGATTCCTGGCACTTGGCCCTGTGCCTTGCACTGTGTGGACATCTGGTATACTTATGGAGCTTAGGCTATTGGTCCACCTTGCCTTTTCTCCCTGCTGGCCCAGCCCTGAGGGTGGCTATTCTTATAACAGCTGGGGCTGGGCCCATTTGACTGAATGCAGGAATCCCTGTCTACCTACTCCTCTGTTCCTTTCTCTTGTCCCAGCCTGTCTTCAGTGTGTGTATGTGTGTGTGAACATAGGTGTAATCCACTCCCACCTCCCTAACCCTAGAGCATCACCTGCTCCCTTTCAGTCTTCCCAACAGCACTTCAACATACCTTGGTCCAAACCTACCCTCTACCAGCCACCTTCTCCAACAACTATGCTATCTCTCTCTTCCCCTCAAGGCCAAATGTTTCAACAAGTTGTCCTTCCCTCCGCCCCCACCAGCCTCTCCAAGGTCACGAGCAGGCAGCTTGTCTCTGTCTCTACAGATTGTCTTTGGCCTTCCTTGCTTGACCTCTCGGCAGCAGCTAATGTCGTTAGGATGCTGTCCAATAAATCACATGCAGCATCCCAGCAGGAAAGCCAGGCCTCTTACAGCCTAGAACAGGGGTTATAAGCATTTGAGGCAGCTGTCCCCAACCCGCCACCAAAGCCATTTTCGTCCAGGTCACCAGTGACTTCCATCTTGCTAAATCTCTCTCATCATCTTACTTGCCCTGGTAGCCCCTCTACATGGTTGACCACACTCTCCTTGAACAGCTTTCCTTCTCTGGGCTTCTGTAATCCCACTCTCCTGATTTTTCTGCCACCTCACACCTCCTCTTCTTCCTGGCCTAAGCTGGAGAGCGCCCCAGGCCTCAACCCTCATTTCTCTTTTCATGCTGATTATTCTTTCCTGAGCTGCTGTCCTTCAGGCCTAGGGCTTCACACTGTTAACCTGCTGATGACCAGTCTCCTTCCAGCTCCATTTATCCAGACTACCTACCCCACATCTCTACATGGATATCTATTAGACATGTCAAACTTAACACGCCCCCAAATGAACTCTTGTTTTGCCCAAACCTGCTCTTGATCTAGTCTTCTCCATTTCAGTAAATTGTACCTCTATTCCCCTTGCTGCTCTGCCCTGAAACTAGTTATTATCCTTGATTATTCTTCTTCCCTCGTGGCTCACATCCAATTCTCTAGCAAATCCTGTCAATTTTACCTTCAAAATAAATCTGGAGCCTGACCACTCCCACCACCGCCACTGTAACTACTCTGGTGGAAGCCACCATCTCTGTAACAGCTTCCTCTTTCCCTGTTCCCCGCTTAATTGCCACCCCACAGTCTGTTCTAAGCCATCCACACATTCTTACATCTAACACTCTGTGTTCCAAACAGCCAATGTCTGACAGCTCATGGCCAATGTTCCAACAACTGACACCCAGACTATGCAAGGGACACCCCAATCTCTAAACCCCTGATCCTCAGGGTTCTAACAATGGTTATTCCATGTTCTGTCACCTGATCCATGGAGTTCCAAGTAACAGTCACACAATGTTCAGAATACCTTGGTTTCTCTCAGTGATGGCCAGTGTTTTAACAACCAACATGCCAGTGTTCTAGTAACAGTCAATCATGTTCTAACGGTGGACACTGTGCTTTTGGGCTTCCCTGGTGGCGCAGTGGTTGAGAATCTGCCTGCCGATGCAGGGGACGGGGGTTCGTGCCCCGGTCCGGGAAGATCCCACATGCCGCGGAGTGGCTGGGCCCGTGAGCCATGGCCGCTGAGCCTGCGCGTCTGGAGCCTGTGCTCCGCAATGGGAGAGGCCGCAACAGTGAGAGGCCCGCGTACCGCAAAAAATAAAAATAAAAAAAAAAATAACAGTGGACACCGTGTTTTTAACAACTAGACATCCAGTGTGGTAGTTGTAGTTTTCTATATCACCTGACACCCAGGTTCTCACAGTAGACATTTTTCTAAAGCCAATACTTTATCCAACTGATGCTGAACATTGTTAATGTTCACCACAGAATGTTCTGGACAGTGGGTTACTCAATGGTCTATGTAAACAGTAAATACACTTGTTCTTGGTAAACTGCCAAGCCCAGTGTGTCAAAGGGCAGCCATTGTCCCAACATGCTCATGTGATTCAGGGCTTGAGCCCAGCTAGAGGTTGCACTGAGACCCTGGGACATTAAAACTGAAACTGAGCCCATGCCCTCCCCATTTTGGCCTCCTTCTGCAGGGAAGGGCTGGTGGTGCCACGTGGGCTTGTTCTTAGGTTCAAGCACCAAGGAAGAGGGAAGAGCTCAGGGTTCACTCTGTGTGTGTGTGTGTGTGTGTGTGTGTGTGTGTATGTGTGTGTACTGCTCCTCACACACATTTAGGGAAACTCAGCTCCCCAGCAGGTCCTGGGGGCACAGTCAGTATGCACCTCCTCCTTGCCTGGAGCTCTCCCATGAGAGAATCAAGAACAGCATTATCAGTGCCTTAAACACCATCTGGACCAGCCACTTCATTATATAGGTTTGGAAACTGAGGCCCAGAATGGTTGCCAGGACTGCCCGTGGCCACACAGAGCACTCTTTTCAGTGGGTTGTTCAAACCCCGGCCCAGAGGCAGGCATAGGTTCACCGCCTTCCTCAGGGTCTGCCCACATCCCAGCTGACAGTCCTCTGGCTCTTACACTGGGGCATAGGTGGTAGCATCTCTGATTCCTTCCCAGGGCTCTGGGGGTTCTGGGGCAGTGAACCTGCAGGCACCCACAGGAGGTCTGTAGAAGGGAACTCCTAGGAAGGCATTGATGGGTGTCTTCCCCACGTGTACCTGTTTTCTTGGAGGGTCCCATATTTGGTAACCACTAGAGGCTCCTTGGTATGCAAGGCACCTAGGAAGAGAGAAGAAGAGTCACCCTGGACACCGAAAACACCTTGGCCCATCCGCCACAGGCACCAGCACCAGCTTGAAGCTTTTCACAATTGTGTGTTTGTCTTCTTTTTCTGTGTTCCTCTTAGTATTTTTCTCTATCGTTATTTAAGATTTCAAAGTTATGTTGGTAGATGCGTAAAAGTTCATGTCTGTTATATGAATACTTTTCGGTTGGTCATTTAATGTCAATAAATGTGTCATTTATTTTGATTTCTGTTTGTCTGATATTGGTATGACTATATATCTTTCTTGTTGCTAACATCTGCCTGGCATTTTTCTGGGAAGAAATCACACACATATATGCATTCTCATACATATATCCACACTCACATTAATATTTACATGTACACGCAAATTTATACACACATGGGTATATATGAGCACAGCTCATTTATAAAAAAAAACATGGGGGAACACAAGAGTTAAATGCATGCCCAGGGCTTCCCTGGTGGCGCAGTGGTTAAGAATCCGTCTGCCAATGCAAGAGACATGGGTTCGAGCCCTGGCCCGGGAAGATCCCACATGCCGTGGAGCGTGCCTGGCTCCACAACCACTGAAGCCCGAGCGCCTAGAGCCCATGCTCCACAACAAGAGAAGTCACGACAATGGGAAGCCTGTGCACCTCAACGAAGGGTAGCCCCCACTCACCGCAACTAGAGAAAGCCCGCACGCAGCAATGAAGACCCAACACAGCCAAAAATAAAGTTAAAAATTAATTAATTAATTAATCTTTAAAAAATGTGTGCCCACATGCATATAAGTATAGTTATATATAGGTTACAGTGTATCCATATGTAGCATACATTCACATCTGTACACTACAAGCATACCTACACCATAGCTAGCTCTTGCAATGGATACAAACTACACCAAGTTGAATTTAGACTCTGCCAATGGACACCTCTCGTTCTACGCCCTCACCCTGCCTCGCTCCTGTTGCCGAGGGTCACTGAGACCTCTCATTTGTTGCCCCTTCCTGAAGCACCCCTGTCCTTTCTTTCTCCTCCACCCCATTTATCAAAACTGAATTTTTTGGGAATTCACTGGTGGTCCAGTGGTTAGGACTCTGCACTCTCACTGCCGAGGGCCCGGGTTCAATCCCTGGTCAGGGAACTAAGATCTCACAAGCCACATGGAAAAAAAAAAAAAACCCTGAATTTTTCTGTGCCTTGGTCCCCTGGAGGCTCACTCTGCAAAGTGACAGAAGGCAAATCTGATCCAAATTTTATTGAACTTGATTGTGCATGAGAATCACCTGGGGGAATCATTGGGAAATTCAGATTCTTAGGTCCCCCCTACACCCTCTGAAAGGAAATCTCAGGTTGCATCAGGAAATTAGATTTGCAACCCTCTCTAGGAGACTTTGACGCAACTGCTGTTTGGGACAGCATTTGGTATTGGTGTGGTGTGAACACGCCCTCACACCCCAGCTGCAGCTGGCCAAAAATACCTCTCTGCCCACATCCCCAGGTCTCTCCTGGTCTTACATAAGCAATATCCAGGCACAAAGAATTGGCTGTAATGGTGGCCCTTCAGGCATGGAGGCAGGTCAGTGGCAGCATGGAGCCATCTCAAATCTCCTCTGTGTATGTAGCCCTTTGCAATTTACAAAGCCCTTTCACATGGTCCTCTCACATAGGCTTCTCATTTGCCCTGGGAGGAGTGGGGTGAGGCTTGGAGGCCCAGAGATGATCAGTGACCAGCCTGAGGTCTCACAGGACAGAGCCAGGAGGCCAAGGTCTATCATATTACCCAGATTTGCCCTGAATTCTGGGTCCACTTATTGAATAGCCAACGACTGTGATTGACTGAGCCTTGATTATAGCTTGGCGCTGTGCCAAACACTTATGTACCATTTTTACCTCATCCTCCTAAAACATTTATAAGGTAACTGTTACTATGTTCCCACTACACAAACGTGGATGGAAGTTCAAAGGGTTATATAACTTGCCCAAAGTGACACAGAATGGCTCACATCAGAGTTCTGCTCTAAAGAGTAGTGTTTTTTGTTTTTTGTTTTTGTGGTACGTGGGCCTCTTACTGTTGTGGCCTCTCCCATTGCGGGGCACAGACTCCGGACGCGCAGGCTCAGCGGCCATGGCTCACAGGCCCACCTGCTCCGCGGCATGTGGGATCTTCCCGGACCGGGGCACGAACCCGTGTCCCCTGCATCGGCAGGCGGACTCTCAACCACTGCGCCACCAGGGAAGCCCAACAGTAGTGTTTTACTGTCCTCACCCCAGCCACTGGGGGCACCTAAGCACGTGACAGAGTGCTCTACAGCCCTGAACAGGAGCTGAGATGGAGTGGTCTCCATCCCAGCTCTGCTATCCAGAGGCAATATGTAAGCACTTATGAAAACAATATTCCACATTTTTAGTAGTCATAAAATGTTAATTAAAACCAGGAGTCACAATTCCCACTAATAAATTACAAATGGTGGCACCCAATTGTGGCAAAGATACAATGAAAAGGACATTCACATATACTGTTAGTGTAGGATAAATTGATACACCACCGCAGGAAAATAATTTGGCAAAATGTATAAGAGCCATAAAATGTTCACATAGTTTTCTGACTATTTTCATAAGGGGTCCCACCCTTATGAAAATAGTCAGAAACGCATTAAAAGAAAGACTTTTATGAACCATAGTCATATATGCTATCGTGAGTACGGGAAGCATTATTTGTATCTGGGGACCAGGCAACATAAATATAACTATAAACTTAAGTTATAAACTGTTTATGGTATGATTTTAAGTGAATAAAAGCAGAGTATAAAATTGTATGCATGCTAATATCACAGCTATATACAAATATGCAATAAAAAAACTAAGAGAAAATGTGCCAAAATGCTAAAAGCGGTTTTAGCGAAGTTTCTCTCAAGTTAAAAAAATTTTTAATGCAGGGACTTCCCTGGTGGTCCAGCAGTTAAAACTCCGCTTCTACTGCAGGGGGCACAGGTTCGATCCCTGGTCGGGGAACTAAGATCATGCATGCTGCGTGATGTGGCCAAAAAAACCATTTTTTAAAATGCATTAATATGGGCAAAACTTATTTATGATAGAGGTCAGAACAGTGGTTACTTTGAGGGTATTGACTGGGAAGGGGCATGTCGGCTGCTGGAAATGTTCTAGATCTTGATCTGGTTGGTGGTTACATGATGGTTTTACACACACACACACACACACATACACATACACTAATATATATATACTAATATAATACGACTTTTATATAATATTAATTTTATAAAGAATATAAATATACAATTATAAACATATAAAATAATGTAAATTATAAGATACATTTTATTAAAATGTAAATATAAATGTCCACACTCCCAGCTCTCTACCACCCATCCTCCCAGACGTCTAAATGTCCCTGCCCTGCTGCCCCCAGGAGAGGCTGAGCTGTTGGCCTGTCCCTCTGTGTGTGAGTATCTATGTCTGGCACTGGGTATGTACATGCTTGCCTGTGTCTACTGGGAGCATCTACCAGTCCCTTGCCTGGTGGCTGGGTCCAGGTGTGCACGTCTGATCCTGCGGTACCCCCTGGTGCTCACACACAGTGCTCACAGGACCCTTCCTGTCACCCTGCCACGGAGAGGCTCCCTGGGTCTACCAGTCCCTGCCCTGCAGGGCCTGTTCCGTCTGAGTTTGTGGGTGCCCCTGGCTTGCTCCCCTCAGCTCTGTGGCTGCTGGGTCCTGGGGCAGGGCCATTGGTGGACGGAGGATCCCCTGGCCGGCAGGGGAGGGGAGTTCCGTGAGTAGTGGCCCAGGGAAAGGAGAATAGAGAGGCAAGAAGACTGGAATCCCAGGAGCACCCCTTGTCTGAGCACTCCCCCAAGCCACTGGGGCCGTGCCAGGCCATTCCCCTCCCTCCCCGTGAGGAGAAAATCCTAGAAGCTGGGGGGAGGAGGAGGAGAGGCAGGGAAAGTTGGCAGTGAGACAGGGTCTGAGGCCTCACCAGCAGGCTTGCCCAACCCCTCAGAGCCCTTTGGCAATGGTGACACCAAAGCTGGTGACGTCCCCCACCCAACAACGCCTGCCTCCCCGTGGTTGCCAGGTGTGCTGCACCCTCAAGCCCGCAGGAAGAGGCCTGTGTGTACGTCCAGCATATGGTCAAAACCGAGCCCTTGATTCCCAGCCCAGTCCTGCCCGCCTCCACGCAGCCCCGGGAAGTCTTCCTTCTCCCACCTTTGTGTCCCCTTGGATACCAGGTCTGCCTGTCACTTCTATATCTAGAGCCCACCAGTGCCTTCCACCTACCCGGAAGCCCCCACTGACCCCCTCCCTGCTCTCCCTGTCCGCGCTCTCACCCACAACCTCCAACCTGTTCATGTCATCCCCGGGTTACCAGTCGAGCCCACAAGGGCCCTCACAGTCTGGTCTTTGCTGGCCTCTCCAGATGTACAGAACTGTGTTTTCTCAGCACATCTCAACCTCCAGGCCTTTGTTCCTGCCGTTCCCTCTACCAGGAACACCCTTCCTCTTTGTTCCCATCCCTCGAACCTACTCTTCTGGCCTGTGCAACTTCTGCTTGTCCTTCAGGTCTCAGTTTAGATGTCCCCCCTCCCCTGTCCCAAGTCACAGCCGGTCTATGCCTCCTCACGCCTATAGCCCTTTGCATCCCGTCCCCGGTGACACACTGTGAATGGGGCCTGTTTAACCTGTCAGGCTCTCTTATCAGCTTGTGGGGGCAAGTTTCCTGGTGGAAAGAGGGGAGAAGAATAGGAGGCCTTCAAGGCCGGTATAAAGAACTTGAACTTGCCCCGGGGGCGACAGGGAGCTTTTGAGCAGAGGAATGGCAGGACTCAGAACTCCTCTGGTTTATGACTCTCTTTTCTGCCCCAGATAAACTTTCCCCAAACACAACTGGTCTCACCTGCAAGTGTTTTTCATGTAACCGTCAGCAGCCAGGAACTTAGTCAGACTGAGGAAGGGTACGTGTGGGACCAGAGTCGGCAGGATGGGATTCAGCGGGGGCAGGGGAAGTCATTGTGATATGTATTAAAATCCAGATTTCTCAAGGGAACGGTGCATTGATCCTCAAAAAAAGAAATGTGTGCCCCCCTACTCAAAAACCTCTGGCTGCTTCTTACCTGTTGTAGCCTGAGTGGGTAGACCTCGTCTACCTCGTGACAACAGCCTGACTGATGCACTAGTCCAGATGCCTCCCCCAACCTGTTCTCCTGTGTCCCGGTGGGTGCTCCGCGACCTGTGCCAAGCAGCCCAGAAGGTGATCTTCCCTAGCTGGAGCGGGAGGAAAGAGCCCAGGCAGGCCATAAAGGGGTGAGGTGCTGGCGCTGGGAAGCTTGCATCTCACGTCCAAGGGTCAGGGCTCTGGCCCTGCTGGACTCTGCTCTGCCTTGTACAAGGGCCAAGACTGGGCAGCACGGACAAAGGGACTTCCCTCAGCCCTAGTCAGAGGCCTGTGGGGCCTGAGATCTGTTCTCGGCTGGATCCCCTTATGCCTCAGGACTCCTCTGACTCCAGGTCTCTGCCGTCGGAGTCCGCCCACTCTTCTGGTCAGGGAGGACAACACCTGTGCAGAACTAAGCAGAGCTGTGGTGCCTAAAGGGCCTGGGTTCAAGTCCAGCAGTCACCGTTCTCACACTTTCTCAGTCTTTCACTCACTCACCAAGCATCCTCTGATTCCAAGTCCTGACTGATCCTACTATGGGAGATGCAGAGTGGGGTCAGGCTGATTTCCACACTCAGAGAGCTTCTCAGAGGAGGACAGAAACACTGACAATGACACTGACAATGCTAGCTTAGAGTGGGCTATGCTGTAATGGACACAGATAGGGCCAGGACCAGAGAAGGCAGGGAAGACTTCCTAGAGGAGGAGGGTCCTCTGGGGAGCTTGAGGTGTGAGCTGGACCTCGCCATGAAGCAAGTGGGAAGAAGGAGAAGTTTGGGCAAAGGCCCTGTAGATGGGAAGTAGGTGATATGTCAAAGGAGTCATGGAGGGGCTGATGCTTTAAGGGACATGACCACCCATCAGCCTGGTTTGGGTTAAAGTCTCTTAGCAGGGGTGAAGGAGGCTGCCTTGTTGGGATGTGGCCACCCCTCGGGTTGGCCCCCAGCCCAGAAGACCCAAGACCTGCCTCCGAGCTCCCCCTGGGCCTTCCTGCCCTTCTGCTTCTGCTGCCACTGCCCGGTCTTGGTGGGAAGTGTCTCTGCCCAGAACTGCTGTCGGGCCTTCCTTAGCTTCTGGCTGACCTGTGGCACCAGGCTGATTTCCAGGTATTGCTCTGAACAGTTGAATGTGGGCCAAGGAGGCAGCCCCTTGCCATTGGGATCCCTGGCTGGGAGGAATGAATGAAGACAAAGGTCTCCTGTATTGCTCCCTGGGAGGCAGATCTGAGTAGTCTAGGCCGAAAGCCAGGCATGCCTCTTTGCTTACTCACCCTGTCCAGGAGAAGTGGGTCCACTGGGCCATCATGGTGAGGCTCAGCTCCTGCTCCTCCCCTGTGGCTTCTGGAAAGGTTATGAGAGGGACAGACCTGGATCAAGGTCACGTGGGTCCTGGAGGAGACTCAAGTGTCCCCTCTGATGACCTGAGACCTCTGTTCCTGCATGCCCCGCCCTACCCTGGTGGAGCCGGCAGCCTAAGGATCTTGTGTCTGTTCATCCTCACCCAGCATGGAGCTCTCATCCACGAGGAAAGGACCCCCGAAGATGAAGGTCTTCTCAGCCCCATGATCAGCCCGCACCCAGGCCGGCTTGATCTTCGCAAAAGAACTGGGTCGATGCTGGAACTCATAGAAAAAGATGGAGACCCCAGAATCTGTGGAGAGATGGCTGGATGAGAAGTAGATACCCACAGGCTGATCAGGTCCTATCTTTGGTAAGCCAGGCTCATCATAACACCAATACAAGTAATAATAATGATGATGACAAAATGGTGAACAGCAAGCCTCTACTGGGCGCTTGCTAGGTGTTGAGCACCATTCCATGTACTTTATGTGTCACTGTTCATTTTATCCTCATAAAAACCTATGGATTCGCTCATTATGTATTATTATTGCCATTTTACAAACAAGGAGACTGAGGCACAGAAGGGTTAGGTATCTGCCGGAGGTCACAAAGACAGGAACCTGGAGCTGTTCTAGGACTGTGTTAGAGATTAGCCATGAGGTCTGGAGGAAGCAAGACTTTTCTCCCAGGAGAAGGGCTGAAAGCAGAAGAAATCACTCATGAGTCAATTGAATCCCTGAGAATTGGTGATAAGTCCTGCTGGGTGACCTTTGGCAAGTCACTACACCTCTCTGTGCCTTGGTTTTCTCCTCTGCAGAGTGCCCTGCCAGAGTCGCCTCTCATTGCTGTGACACTGCATCCCTGAGAGGAAGTGGAGAGTGGGGGTAGCAGTGGAGCGTGGCACCATGTCACTTGTGATAACTCAGCTCCTGGACCCAGGTGGGAAAGGTGGGACAGGTAGACAGGGATAGGCTTACCTTGGAGGTTTCTGGAAAAATTCAATGTTCATGACAACGTTGCTTATCAATTCCTGGAAGGCTTCTCATTCGGCTTGTCCATCTGAGCTGCTGTGTAGGTATTCATCTATGATGATGGCATCACCTCAGTGGGCACATCCTGGGGCAAGAGGCCTGCTCAGGTCCCACAGCCACAGCAGACCCTCCCAAGAAGCTCCACACCCTCCTGCCTGGCCTGTCTCATGTCCCAGGGCTCATGTGCCAGGAGCTAGCCACTTGCTGCCCTTGGGGGTTCTAGATGGTGTCTGGGAGGGATAAGGTCAGATCTGGAGTAAAATGCTAGCTCTGCAATCACTGCTTGGCTGTGTGACCTCAGACAGGTTGCTGAGCCTCTCTGAAAGGTAGCTCCTCCCTGGAAGGTTGTTTGGCAGCCTATGTGAAGCACAGCATTCTGGCCTGGAGCACGTGCTCAGTTGAAGTTAACCAGGAAGTTAGTGAGAGAACAAATCATGGGCACTCCCCATGGCTCCAGAGAGCAGTGATGAGGTTGTGTGAATGAGGAGGGCTCTGGGGGGTCTCAAAGAAGGGAAATGAACATAGATTGAGCACCTCCTGGATACCGGCTCCTTGGTAGACTCTTCAAATGCAGCATCCAGTATCCTTCTTAAACAGCTCACATGGGTGGGATGTATCATCCCCATTTACAGGTGAAGAAATGGGCTCAGAGGGGTTAGGATAACTGTGGACAAGTAGCTAGGGTTGGGATTTGACCCCAGGTCCACCTGGTTTCACATCTGACAATGCAATCTTAATAGCTGAAGCTCTGGGATCAGACAACTGGCTCAAGCTCTGCCTCTGCCCTTTACCCATCATGAGACCTGGAGCCTCAGTTTCCTCATCTGTAAAATAAGGATAATGAAAGTCCCTACTTCACAGGGTTGTAATGAGGATCAAAGGAGATGAATGCCTGTCCCAGTGCTCAGCACAACACAGTTCCTGGCAGAGAGTATGTGCTCATTAAGGGGCAGTCTAGGGCTTCCCTGGTGGCGCAGTGGTTGAGGGGCCGCCTGCCGATGCAGGGGACACGGGTTTGTGCCCCAGTCCGGGAAGCTCCCACATGCCGCAGAGCGGCTGGGCCCGTGAGCCATGGCCTCTGAGCCTGCGCGTCCGGAGCCTGTGCTCTACAGCGGGAGAGGCCACAACAGTGAGATGCCCGCGTACCGCAAAAAAAAACAAACAAAAAAAACCAAAAACCAATTGTGTTTCTATACACTAGCAATGAACAATCTGAAGATGATATTAAGAAAACCATTCCATTTACAATAGCATCAAAAAGAATAGAATACTTAGGAATAAATTTAATAAGGGAAGTTCAAGACTGTACATTAAAAACTAGAAAACATAATTGAGAGAAATTAAAGAAGACGTAACTAAATGGAAAGATGTTCCATGTTCATGGGTTAGAAGACTTAATATTGTTAAAATGGTAATACTTCCCAAACTGATCTATACATTCAGTGTGATCCCTATGAGAATCTCAGCTGCTTTTTTTTTTTTTCAGAAATGAACAAGCCGATCACAATTCACTTGGAAATGCAAGGGACCCAGAATAGCCAAACAATTATTATGGATTGATATGTGTCTCCACGTAAAATATATGTGGAGTCATAACCCCCAGTACCTCAGAACGTGACCTTATTTAAAGATAAGGCCGTTAGTCAAATTAAGATGATTACAGAGGTGGGCCCTAGTCTAATATGCCTGGTGTCCTTGTAAAAGGGGGAAATTTGGACACAGAGACAGACGGGTCAGAGGGAAGACAATGTGAAGCCAGAGGGAGAATGCCATCTATAAGCCAAGGAATGTGTGAGGCTACCAGAAACTAGGAAAGAGGCATGGGTTCTCTCACACAGCACTCAGAAGGAACCAACCCTGCTAACACCTTGATTTCAGACTTGTAGCCTCTAGGATTGTGAGACAATTAACTTCTCTTGTTTAAGTCACCCAGACTGTGGTCCTTTGTTATGGCAACTCTGGCAAAATAATACAGCAACCCTGAAAAAGAAGAACAAAGCTGGGGAATCACACTTCCCAATTTCAAAACTTACTACAAAACTACAGTAATCAAGATAGTGTGGTAGTAGCATAAGGATAGACATAAAAATTAACAGAGTAGAACTGAAAGCCCAGAAACAAGTTCCTTCATTCATGACCAATTGATTTTCAGTAAGGGCACCAAGACAGTTCAATAAGTAAAGAATAGGTTTTTTTCAACAAAAGATGCAGGGACAGCTGGATAACCACATGCAAAAGAATCCCTAATTCATACCATATACAAAAATTAACTTCAGATGAATGTAATTCATTCATGTAACAGCTAAAACTATAAAATTCTTAGAAGAAATCATAGAGGTAAATCTTTATGACCTTGGATTAAGCAATCATTTTTTAGATATGACACAAAAAGGCCAAGCAACAAAAGAAAAAATAAATTAAACCTCATCAAAATAAAGAATTTTTTGTGTTGCAAAGGTTACTGTCAGTAAAGTGAAAAGACAACCCACAGAATGGGAAAAATAGTTGCAAATCATATATTGGATAAGAGACTTGTATCTAGAATATACGTAAATCTTTACCACTCAACAATAAAAAGGCAAATAATCCAAATGGTCAAAAGATTTCAGAAGACATTTCTCCAGAGGAGATATAAAAAGGGCCAATAAGCGCATGAAAAGATGTTCACTATTTTAGTCACTAGGGAAGTGCAACTCAAAACCACAATGAGATACCACTTCACACCCATTGGGATGACTACAATCAAAACAAAAGATATTAACAAGCATCGGCAAGGATGTGGAGTGATTGAAATCCTCACACACTGCTGGTGGGAACGTAAAATGGTGCAGCTACTTTGGAAAACAGTTCAGCAGTTCCTGAAATGATGAAACAAAGAGTTGCTATATGACCCAGAGTTTCCATTCCTAAGTATCTAACCAAGAGAAATTAAGTCATATGTTTGCACAAAAACTGGTACATAAATGTTCTTAGTAGGGGAATCCATAAGAGCCAAAAATGTGGAAACAACCCAACTGCCTATCAACTGATGGATGGATAAACAAAATGTGGTATATCCATACAGTAGACTATTCAGCCACAGAAAGGAATGAAGTACTGATATCTGTTACAACATACATGAACCTTGAAAACATTATATTAGATGAAAGGAGTCATACACAAAAAACCATATACTGGGATTTCCCTGGTGGTCCAGTGGGTAAGACTCTGAGCCCCCAATGCAGGGGGGCCCAGTTCCATCCCTGCTTGGGGAACTAGATTCTACATGCATGCCACAACTAAGAGTTTGCATGCCGCAACTAAAAGATCCCGCATGCCGCAACTAAGACCTGGCACAGCCAAAGTAAATAAACAATATTTAAAAACCAAACAACCCCCCCCCAAAAAACCCAAAACCCATATATTGTGTGATTCTATTCTATGAAATGTCCAGAATAGGCAAATCCATAGATTTGACAGAAAGTAGATGCGTGATTATCAGGGGCTCGGGGGGGGGGGTGGTGCGGGGAGGGATGGGAAGTGACTGCTAATGGGCACCGGCTTGTTTTTGGGTGATGCTGATGCAAATGTTCTGGAATAAGATAGTGGTGATGGTTGCACAACTTTGTGAATATACTAAAAGCCACTGAGCTGTACACTTTAAAGGGGTAAATGTTATGGTATGTAAATTACATTAAAAAAAAAAAGTTGAGATTTGGGCTTCCCTGGTGGTGCAGTGGTTAAGAGTCTGCCTGCCAATGCAGGGGACACGGGTTCGATCCCTGGTCCGGGATGACCCCACATTGCGCAGAGCAACTGGGCCCGTGTGCCACAACTGCTGAGCCTGCGCTCTGGAGTCCGCGAGCCGCGGGTGCTGAAGCTCCCCGCGCCTGGAGCCCGTGCTCCGCAACAAGAGAGGCCACTGCATTGAAAGGCCTGCGCACCGCAACTAAGAGTGGCCCCTGCTCGCCGCAGCTAGAGACAGCCCGCACACAGCCACGAAGACCCAACGCAGCCAAAAATAAATAAATTTATATTTTTTTAAAAAGTTGACATTTAAAAATTGTGGTCTGCAAATGCTGGTAAAGTTGCAATGAAACTTGTAGACTCCAGGGACTTCCCTGGCGGTCCAGTGGTTAGGACTCCGCGCTTCCACTGCAAGGGGCATGGGTTTGATCCCCGGCTGGGGAACTAAGATCCTGCAAGCCGTGCAGTACTTCCAAAACAAAACAAGACACCTGTAGACTTTGCTGGTGGCAGTTTAAATCGGCAGAGCAGTTTCAGAAAGTGTTACGCCAATGGCGACATGTAAGAAATGGAGAGGTCTCCATAAGGTATATGAGTTACTTTCCATGGCTAAAGCTTTCATCATGGATATTTAGTAAACAGCTAGTTGGCTGAAAAATGTACAGTTTATGGAAATTCACATAACATACAATAAACCATTATAAAGTATACAATTCAGGGGCATTTAGTGTGTTTGCAATTTTGTGTAACTACCGCATCTCTCTAGTTACAAAACTCTTTCACTTCCCCAGCAATACACCCTGTACCCATTAAGCAGTCACTCTCCATTCCCACCCCTACCCCCCTCACCTCACACACCAATACCCCCATCCCCTGATGACCTGATAACCATTAATCTGCTCTCTGCCGCTATGGATTTACCTATCCTGGATGTATCACATAAAAGCAATCATACGATATGTGACCTTTTGTGTCTGGCTTCTTTCACTTAGCACCATGTTTTTGAGGTTCATCTAAGTTGCAGCACATATCAGTACTTCATTCCTTTTTCATGGCCGAATAATATTTCACTGTGGCTGCACCACAATTTTTTTATCCATTCATTCATCGAAGGGCATTTGGGTTGTTTCTACCTTTTAACTATTATGAATAATACTGCTATAAACATTTATTTATACATTTCTCTGTGGTCCTATGTTTTCATTTCTCTTGACTGTATAGCTAGGAATGGAATTGCTGGTCATAAGGTAATTCTGTGTTTAATGTTCTGAAAAACAAACAAGCTCTTTTCCACAGTGGTTGGATGATGCCGTTATAGAGCCTCAGCACCTTGGGCCTGAGCAGCTCTGCCAAGGGGCCCGAGGACTGAGGATACCCAGGGTGTATGTTGGGGGTGACTCTCAGGTAGGCCTGCTCTCTTGGAGGACCCTCAAATGACAGGGCAGAAGCAGGGCACTACCCTCCAGTGGCCCTGAGACCCGGGTAGGGATGATGGAGGAAAGGGGGCAGGAAGACTGCTATTAACAACTCGAATCCCATTCCAAATGCAGGGAAGATGTGACTTAAGAGCCAGACCTCCTGCACTCGAATCCTGGCTCTGCCCAGTGGCAGCTGTGTGACCTAATACAAGTTACTTCACAGCTCTGGGCCTAGTTTTGTCATCCATGAAACAGTGATGATAACAGGAACCAACCTCATAGGGTTAAAGTGAGGTTACATTGTGAAAACACGAGGCGAGAAACCAGAGCCAATGGGAGCCTGTTCTTGTGTCAGGACAGGGTCTCTCAGGGTGTCTGTCTCTCTGCTGGCTTGGGGGACTCCCACTCCAAGGCGGGGCAGGACTTACCTCTGGGCCTCAGTGTCAGGAACACGGCTGGCCGGGAGTGGGAGGTGAGGGGATGGGTGGAGAGTATGAGGCGCTGGCAAATATTTGCTGATTCCAACAGTTGGATGTGCTGATTCAATGAGGGACAGGGTGAGGGTCATGCCTGGACTAGGTGCCAGATCCTCTCCTGGGGTTCCCGCTGGCACCTCGAGTTGGAGAGCCTGAGGATCAAACTTCTGCCAGAAATAACCAGTGCAGCTTCCTGAATCCTCTTTGGAAGCCTCCCTGGTGGGGCTGTTCCCTCTCCCATAACCTTGACACACAGGTACATTCAGGGCCTCATGAGAAAGAGGGAGACTGAGAAAGAGAGAGAGAGAGGCAGGTAACCAACCACAACGAGATGCCACTACATACCCATTAAATTAATCAAATGTAAAAGACTGATAAGACCAAGTGTTGGCAAGGGTCTGGAACAATTGGACCCCACCTATATGGCCGGTGGGCGTGCAGAAATGGAACAGTCAATTTGGAAGACAGTTTGGCACCTTCTTTAAAAGTTAAGCATACACTCTCCATATGACCCTGCGATTCCACTCTTAGCTATTTACTATTTACAAAACGAAAGCATACGTCCACACAAGGACTTATCTGAAAATGTTCATAGCAACTTTATTGAAAATAGCCAAAAAATAGAAATCACTCAGATGTCCATCAATGGATGAATGGATAAAACGTGGCATGTCATATATGGAATACTATTCAGCAAGAAAAGAGAACTACTAGTTGAACCTCAAAAACATTATGCTAAGAGACAGAAGCTGGTAAAAGAATGATTTCATTTCTATGACATTTTAGAAAAGGCAAACTATAGCAACAGAAAGCGATTTAGTGGTTGTGAGGGACCAGGGTCAGGGCAGTGCAAAGTGGGGTAAAGGAACTTTTTTTTTTTTAAGATTTTTTTTTTTTGATGTGGATCATTTTTAAAGTCTTTATTGAATTTGTTACAATATTGCCTCTATTTTATGTTTTGGCTTTTTGGCCACGAGGCATGTGGGATCCCAGCTCCCCAACCAGGGATCGAACCCACACCCCCCACATCAGAAGGCAAAGTCCTAACAACTGGACCACTAGGGAAGTCCCTAAAGGAACTTTTCTGAGCAATGGATGCATCCTAAAACTTGATGTGATGGTGGTTGTATGTCTTATACATTTATCCCAATTTATCAAACTGTACACTTAAAATGGGTGAATTTGATTGTATGTAAATTATTCCATAATAAAGCTGTTAAAAAAAATAAGATTAACTAAAACTAGTCCTAAAAACTAGTTCTGGGAATCCACTTTTGGGAAGTATACTGTGCATATGCAGTACTGAAAAACAGAGGCATGCATGCCATAGGTGCTCAATAAATGCTTTCAGGATGCGGCGGGGGGGGGGGGGAGCATTAGCAGCAGGCAGTGTTCTTTGGAAGGAAAGCTCCTTCCGGCTCCAGAGTTGGTCATCTCAAGCTTAAGGTTATGCTAGTCTGCCATCTGGTGGCCATAGTTGGCAATGCAGGAATCTCCAGCCTTCAAGCCCAACTTCAGGAGGCTCTATGGTGGGGCAGAAAGAAGGGGGACCTTCCTCCTGGGAAACCTGGTGCCCAGAGGGTCAGAGATAGGGAGTCCTGGATCTATGAGAAGAGGGATACAGCTTCTTAATAATAGAGAGAAAGTGCTTTGGTGGCACAAACAGGCAGAGTGAACATAACTGGTACCTCTACATATTGAGATAAAATGTAAGATAGGGTTTTTTTGTGGGCGGGAGATGGTGCAGGGGGAATAAAAGTTTGGGGAAAACAATGAGATAAGTAGGAAAACTAATCACGTGGATACCACAGTGAATTGGTGAGTTGGGTGATGCTCAGCAGAGGGGGTGGGGGAGGGGGGCAGGGTAGCAAGGGGAATTCTAAAAGGCAAGAGGAGACCTCCCTGGATGAAGAGGCCCTTGGGAGCCAGCCGACAAGAGTCTCTTCCCCTAGATATGCCTGGATCTTCTGACCCCTCAATCCTACTTCCAGGAAACATCCCACAGATAAACATCTCCATGGATGTGCTACAGTCATGTAAAGCTTGGGCCCTACAGTGTCTGCAGAACCACTGAGAATGGAGACAAACTTCCCGAGGCAGTGACTGAGGAACCTGCCTGCTTCTCCTGGCCAGTGGGCAGCTGGTCCAGGCTCCAGGGACCCATGGACAAGCCCACTCTGAGTTCCTACAAAAAATGGGGTCAGTTACCTCCGTGGGACACTGATAAGTGAATGAGTAGGTTGTTTAAATGTCAATGATAGACGACACTTAATCTAGGGGGACAATGAGTAGGGACAGGGACATTTACATTCTTAGTAGTTGGGAGCCTCAGTGGGGCTGAGATCTCAGAGCTCCCAGGCTCCTGGTATCCAGGCTTCCTATTGGCCATTTACAGATGGAAAGCATGGGGGCCTTGCTGAGAGCCAAGTGTGGGCGACATGCCCCAAAGCACCTTCCTTCAGAGGGAGAAGAGAAAGAGAGTGGGGCGGGAGTGGAGGTGAGGAAGGGAGGATAGGGCCCAGGGCCCAGTGGGGTGTTGAGGAAGGTAAACTTCCATTGGGGTTCGCTCATCCAGCTTCCTAGGAGGGTTTATGGATTGTGTCTAACAAGAGAGGACCCATGGCAGGCTTGGGAACATCATGCAGTAGGTTCTTCAGTGTTTGCTGGATGGATGGATGGGTAGACAAATGAATGAATGAATGAATGGCTATGTGAATGAAGGAAAAAACTACTGGCTCCTCACTGGGTGTGTGTGGGCACATCCAGCAGACCCCCACCTACACTCAAGCCCACCCCTCCACCCCCCTCCCCCCAGACGCAGGCAGTTACAGTTCTGTGTGCTTCTCCTTGGCCTCCATTAGCTCCCGTATCTTCTGGGGTAGGATCTTCGTCCAGAACTGCAGCCTGTGGGCCTTCAGGGCTCGGCCCACTGCAGGCTGCGTGTTCAGCTGCATGTACTGCTCCTCCTGGTTGAACACAGGCCAGTGGGGCAGACCCTCGCCATTGGGGTTCCTGTAGACATGCCCTCCCGTGGGGCAGTGTGAAGGTCACTCTGGGCCCTACCCAGCCCAGAGAGAGCACCGTGACTGGGGTCAGGCAAGGCAGCCAAACAAGCTTGGGGAATGGGGGTGGGGTTCCAGAAGGAGGAAAGAAACTACCTCCCACCAGAGCGTCAGCTCCGCAGGGGACAGGGCGGCCTCTGTCCCTTCCTGATAGAGGGAGGCTCTGCAGATAACAGCACTGTCACCCCCCATCCAGGTCACCCCAAGATGGAATGAGTGTCCAGCACCCATAAGGCCCCTTTCTGTCCAGGAGGGTCCTGGAGCTGGGGAGGGGGCTGCCATGCAATTAAGGACACATCCGCTAATGAAGTCACCACAGACAAGGGGAGCCCAGGATGGGCTCAAGCCCTGCCCTCCCCACCGTGGAGGTTAAAGTAGGAGTGTGACATCTCACCCATTTCGAGCAAAGTTGGCCCAATACTTCATCATCTTCCTGCTCAGCAGCTCCTCCTCCTCAGTGAGTTGGACTACAGAGCAAGAGGACAAGGGTCCAGGTCAGGGCAACTCCAGTCCGGCATGTGGGTCATTCCCCCTCACCCCATCCCAGGCTCCTCCCTGCCATCCCAAGCCCTGGCTCTCTGCCCGCTCCCCAGGCCCTCTCCTTGCCCAAACCCCATATATTCATCCCGGCCTCTGGCTGACCCAACACTGGGCTCATCCCTGACCCAGAAGGCTCCCTTCTTCTGACAGCAGAAGGCCATTTAAGAAATAAATATGGGGCTTCCCTGGTGGCGCAGTGGTTGAGAGTCTGCCTGCCGATGCAGGGGACACGGGTTCGTGCCCCGGTCCGGGAAGATCCCACATGCCGCGGAGCGCCTGGGCCCGTGAGCCATGGCTGCTGAGCCTGCGCGTCCAGAGCCCGTGCTCCGCAACGGGAGAGGCCACAACAGTGAGAGGCCCACGTACCACAAAAAAAAAAAAAAAGAAAGAAAGAAATATGAAAAAGAAAGAAAGCAAGGAAGGAAGGAATGAAGGAAGGGAAGGAAAGAAAGAGAAAGAGAAAGGAAGGAAGAAAGAAAGAAAGGAGGGAGGGAGGAAAGAAAAGAAAGAAAAAAAGGAAGAAAGAAAGAGAGAGAGAGAGAGAGAGAGGGAGGGAGAGAGGGAGGGAGGGAGGGAGGAAGGAAGGAAGGAAGGAAGAAAGAAAGAGGCCTTTCAAACACCCCCTCTGCACCCATGCCAGAAACCCAAGGTCAGGGTGGGGAGAGGTGGAGGGAGCACGGGTTCCAGTCTGAAGAATGCTACACTCCAATTCAAGCTCAATCTTTCTAGCTGTCATGTCTTGGACACCTGATCCCCTCCTCCCGCTGAGCCTCAGTTTCCTCGTCTGTACAGTGAGGGCAATCACCCTCACTCAGGGTCTTAGCCAATGTCCCATCCCACATCCTGGGAATGAGGAGCCTCTGAGAGACCCCCACCTAGGAAGACTCACTGTGGCTGCTCCCGAAAAGACTTCTGAAGATGAAGTGAACCTCATCTCCATGGTCTGCCCTCACATAGCTCGGCCTGAAATCCCTGAAGAAGCTCGGCTGATGCTGGAACTCGTAGAAGTAGACAGGGGCAGAGGAACCTAGGGAGGTGCGGAAGACGGGCCGTGACCTGGCAGCCCCTCACCTGGAGCTTTCTTGCATCACCCATGGTGATGACATAGCTAAGTCCAAAGCTGGTTGGAATCTGGACAATGGGGTGGAGGAGCCCCAGGCTGGAGCAAGGGCAGTGGGAAGGGCCTGGGTTCAAACTGTGGCCTTGGAACTTCCTAGGCTATGGTTTTAGGCAAGTCACTGAAGGTCACTGAACATGTTTCCTCCTCCGTAAAATGGGGTAAATGTCTGTCTCTTAGACTAGCCATGAGGATTTACCACGATGAAGGATATCAAGTGCCGGGCACCAATAAGTAGACATGGTCTAGGTTTTGGACACCAGTAGACCTCATCTGGCACCTGCAGCTCTGAGTGGCCCCCTAGCCAGTCTGGCCTTAGTGCAGATGTACTCACACTGCAACTTTGCTACTTGGAGTGCAGGGATCACGAAGATGCAGTCCCCCAGGATCTCATGGAACTGGATTCGGAGGGTCTGGGGGTCCTCACTGTCCCCTATGTACTCCTCCATCAACAGGTCACCAAACTCAGGCGGCATCATCTGCGCCAGGGGATCAGGAAGAGGCAGGTTAGGCAGGCTGGCGGGGCCGGGACGCAGCAGAGGCAGGACCAGGAGACGGATCCTGGGATGGGATAGGGAATCGGGGAAAGGGGCCAAGCTCTGGGCGAGGGGTGCTGCATGCACAGGATATCTGGGGGCTGGGTTTCCCGTGCCTTGGGAGAGGAAAGGAGCCCTCTCCCCATGTGGGCAGGTCCCCAGGAACCTCACCATCATTTCTGATATTTTCTGCAAGTCATCCTTTATGGTCTCTCTGTCCATTTCCTTCTGGGCGTCAGAATTGTTCATGAACTGGGTGGTGGGGGAGTCGAGTTGGAGATAGGATGGGCCTGGAGCTACGAAGCCCCGAGGCCTTCCCCCTGGATGGGCTCCCCCACACCTGGAGGCTTGGGAGTGGGCCTCACCGAGGGGAGGATCCAACTGTACTCATCGCTGTTTACACCAATGATGCTGGGGACAGGGTGCAAGTCGGCAGAGGCCAGCAGCTCCTGGGGGTGCTTGGGCAGGAAGATCCCGTCCACCAGGCCAGGGATGATGCTGAAGGGCTAAGGGACACTCAAGGTCAGGTTGCAGACAATTTCTGATGCCGCAGACATCTTCCACCCCTTCCGGGCTCGTCCCAGAATGCTCACACCCACCCCAGCAGGTCCTATACCTGCCTCAGCATGGCCTGGCCTCGATTTCCCATCCAGGGCTGTGAGGACACCAAGGTGAGGAGCTACAGTAACTTGCCCAGGGAGGATGAAGGGCACCCAGGCTTGCCTGCCCCACACCTACTGGACCCTTCCCTCCACAGCCATGTCCATCAGTCAAACCTTGCTGATGGCCAGAATCTCCTCTTCACTCTTGTGCCGCAGGCAGTCCACCAGGGCCTCTGAGTCAACCTGGCCACAGGCAGACAGGTTGGCCACCACCTGTAAAGAGACCAGGCAGCGGCTGGCTCATGCTTCCAGGTAGGGGAGAGAGGTTTGCCCAGTGCCCCAGTTGGAGGCAGGTGTACCCCAAATCTCACAGAGTATTGTGAATGGATTCCTACAGTTTTGAAATTGTTCCAACTTCCCTGATGCTCAGAGGACTCTGCCAGGGGGGCCATCCCACCTGCCTAGATGGTCCTGCCTATGATGGGGGCCCCCAGCGCAGCAGTCTTGTGGGCCACAGAATGCACTCAGCCTCTGCACTGACAGAGGTCTGTGAATTCTGACCCTTGAACAATCCCCACATAGGTGGCTGTTTCCAAGGTCCTCTGATGGCAGGGGAGTCCTTGTTATCCCCATTTAACAGAGAGAGTAATGGAGGCTGAGAGGTAAGAGATGGGGCAGCAGGTCTGGGCTTCCCACGGTTGGGGGCACTCACTGTGGAGACCACGTCAGATGAGTTGGCGGTGAAGTTGGGCAGCAGGGCCACGCCACTCTCCATGATGGCACAGTGGAAGAGTCCTTTGGACATGGGGGACACAACATGCAAAGACACGCTCATGCCACCCGCAGACGCGCCAAAAATGGTGACATGGTCAGGGTCGCCTCCAAAGTAGATGATATTCTGCTGGACCCAGCGTAGTGCGGCCACTTGATCCAGGTAGCCCCAGTTGCCAGTTGCGTGTTTGTCTCCAGTGCTGAGAGGTGGCAGGGATGAGGGTCATGGGAGTGTCCTGGCTCCATCAGCCTGCGTTGCCGAGCCCAGCCCCAGTCTCACCTGAAGAAGCCCAGCAAACCCAGGCGGTACTGGATAACGACCACCACCACGTCCTCGAAGGCCGCCAGAGCAGAGCCGTCATACGTGGAAGCCATGCCCATGACAAAGCCACCGCCGTGGATCCACACCATCACCTGGCGCATCCAAGGCACAGACACCATATGGCTCCCACCAAGCCCAAAGCCCATCAGCGCTGCTACCTAAACCAACCACCACTTTGGCTCTGTCCTCCTAGCCACACGGACAGAACCCCAGCAAGACAAAGCGGTGTCTTCACGACCTAGGCTAAAGGCAACCCAAGTTCTATCAGGAAAACCGGGCCTCCCACACTTTGGGGCCCGTCCCACATACCGAAGCCCGGCTCCATTTCTCCCAGAACCCTCTCTGACATGGAAAGAAAAGGGATGTCTCTCTGATCACCCCACATGCATGCACATTAATTACAAGTGTGCTCTATTCTCATTGGCCCAACAGATAATCCATGGCTGGGGTCTCCGGCCACCGCAAAGTGCATCCCTCAGCACCTGAGTGGGTCCTGGGTATGAGTTGGTTGGGTATAGGTCCTGGGTCCCTACCAGGGCCACAGTTTCTGACGTCTGGGAGCAGCCCGGGTTCTGTGACCCTGTGCCCAGGCATCAGCCACCCATGCTGGGTAAGAAATACTCTCTTGGATCTGATAGTAAGAAGCTTCTTAACAGGGTCCACACTGCAGTGGGGCCCAGGCTGATCTTGTTCTTTTCAATCTTCTGCAGAAGAAATGTCCTCCCACCCCTTAGCCAGCTGTGGCCTGGCACTCACAGGCAGCTTAGAGCCCTCATGGGAATGCGCAGGTGTGTAGATGTTGAGGTACAGGCAGTCTTCAGACATGGAGGTAGAAGGCAGGGTCACATTCAGTAGTTTCAGAGTCATTCTTTTCACGCTAGCGAAGTCCTGCAGACACCTGGTGACCGTGGCAGGCAGTCAGTCCAGGGGCCATGCTGTGGCCATAACCAGATCCTGGGCCCAGATATGCTCCCAACTACCCTTAGTCCCACTTCCTCTGATACCTCACTCACGTGTGATCCCTCCCTAAAGCCCCTTTGCACCAAGCTACAGGCCACAGACTCTGGGGAAGCTGGGATGGAGCCTAGTCTTCCAGGAGGCCTCAAGTTTATGAGGGCCTTGGATATCAATCCTCCTGAGGTTGAGAAATCTTGACTCTGCAGGGTCTCTATGAGAACGATTGGTTGCATGTGTTGACATTCACCACCATATCACTGTACTCAGGCAGACCTGGAACAGGGGAGTAGCCTGTACACATGTGCTGCCAAAAGGAATGGATTAATTTCTCATGAGAAGGGCAGTGGGACACCCCTCATCCCAAGTCAGACTCTCAGGGAACCTCATCACTCCCACAGTTTCCAGTTTCAAGAACATATACACGCCCCTTGGTCAACGGCATCTGGCCCTGTCGGTTGGCACAGTGACTGTGCAGAGTGGGGTCTTCTGCTCCTCAGGGATCTACAGTGTCTGCTGCTAGAGTCAGGAGCTCCTACGAGGTTCAAACCTCTCCCAGAGATACCTCCTCTGGTGGCAGAGATCACCTGCCACAACCAGAACCTAGGGAGTTGTGTGTCTCTGCTTGTCCCTTCAGCTTGTGGAGCTAATGCTCTTTGAGTGCTAAGCCCTCAGTCTGGGAAAGTTACTTCACCCTTTCAAGCCCCTGCATGCTTATCAGAAAAATGCATGTGAAAATCCACCAAACTCAGAGGGAAAACTGGCTGTTTTGAAATGACATGAAATGACAACTGCAGCCTGGCCCAGAGCTCAGAGTACCCTCTATCCCAGGGCTTAGAGTTCCCTGGACCCCCTGCTTACTTGGCTGGGTGGGAGGTCCCATCCTTTATACCACTCCAAGATTCCGGGGGTTCTGGGGGCGCAAACCGCAACAGCCCTAGAGGTGGCTTGGCGAAGGGAATTCCCAAGAAGGTGTGGATCCCCACATCAGTGTTCTTCACATGGACGAGGCTCCCCCGCACCTGGCCCGTGTGCGTGGTCCGCACGGGGCTGGCAGAGTCCTGGCCTGTGGGCAGAGAGATGGACATCAGGGTTGGGTCTCCCCATTTAGCTGCCCTCCCAGACTGTTGATGTCGCCACCTCCTTCCTGTCCTCAGCTCAGCTCAAGGGACACTGAGCTTTACAGATTTCCTGCCTGTAACTCTGCGCCCCCCACCCGCAACTGCCTTCACTGCCCCAGCCTTTTCCACCATGCTCACTGAGGCTCCTTGGGGCTCGGCACCATGGTTTAGCCCCATAGTTTAGCCTCAAACAAATAGTCACAAATGAGTTTGATGGAGTGAGAGTGTCCTTTCTGCTCACTGTGTGCCAGGTCCTAGGAGGCAGTAGGAGAACTGTGGGAACCGGACAGACAAGATTCCTGTCCTTAAGGATCTCACACTCTAGGTGGCAAGAATGACATAAAGAAAGTATCCTCCAAACAAAGAGTGATAGTATGAGGAGAACTACAAAGAGAAGGGCAGCTGTGTCTAGAACATAAAAAGCACAGCCTGCTCTGCTATGGGGATCAGGGAGGCAGGAAGAGATTGAAAGTCCCCTAACAGAGAAAAAGCTGATATTATTATTTTTGTTTTTTTAATTAATTAATTTATTTTTTGCTGTGTTGGGTCTTTGTTGCTGTGCATGGGCTTTCTCTAGTTGCGGCGAGCGGGGGCTACTCTTCATTGCGGTGCACGGGCTTCTCATTGCGGTGGCTTCTCTTGTTGCAGAGCACGGGCTCTGGGTGCATGGGCTTCAGTAGTTGTGGCTCGCGGGCTCTAGAGTGCAGGCTCAGTAGTTGTGGCACACGGGCTTACTTGCTCTATGGCATGTGGGATCTTCCCGGACCAGGGGTCGAACCCGTGTCCCCTGCATTGGCAGGCGGATTCTTAAGCACTGCGCCACCAGGGAAGCCCAGAGCTGATATTCTTAATAGATAAAGAATTTCTATAAATGAATAAGAAATATGCCAGCTACGCATATTTGGTGAAAGAATATGTTCAGACAGAATAAGGAATACCAGTAAACGGCTCTTACACAAATGAGGAGATGTTCATCTCACTCATGCTAAGAGAAATGCACATTGAAATCTGACTGTGATGTCAACAACTTATTTTGTCACAGAAAGCAAGACAATCAGACATTGTATGTTTTCTGTTGGAAGTCCACTGCACCACATATGAAGTAGTCTTGTCCCCAAACAAAACAAAGCAAAACCTAAAATCTGAATCTGATCAAGCCTCTGGAATATAAATACAAGTTTACAGGCATACAGGGGACAGAGAAACAGTTAAAAGACACCCTAGGGATGTAATCAGCAAGACCCAAACTCTGTTATATGTGGAATCTAAAAAAAATGATACAGATGAACTTATTTACAAAACAGTGACTCACAGACATAGAAAACAAACTTATGGTTACCAAAGGGACAAAGGGGGGAGGGATAAATTAGGATTTGGGGATTAACACAAGCACAGTACTATATATAAAATAACCGACAAGGACCTATTGTATAGCACAGGGAGTTATACTCAATATCTTGTAATAATCTATAAGGGAAAACATTCTGAATATATAATATATATAACTGAACCACTTTACTGTACGCCTAAAACTAATACAACATTATAAATCAACTATACTTCAGGAAAAACAAAAACAAAAACAAAAAAACCCTCAAACTCTGGGATACTCTCCAGAACAAACTGGTTTCTTCAACACAGCAACAAAATTACAAGAAAAATAAAAGAGAGGCAGAGGAGGAATCTGAAGATTGAAAGAGACTCATGAAATACTTCAAAAAGATAGATAATAATAAATATTGGAAAGGATGTGGAAAAACTGGAACCTTTGTATATTGCCGGTGGGAAGGGAGAATGGTGCAGGTGCTTTGGAAAACACCCTGGCAGTTTTTCAAAAGGTTAAACATAGGACTTCCCTGGTGGCGCAGTGGTTAAGAATCCGCCTCCCAACGCAGGGGTCACGGGTTCGAGCCCTGGTCCGGGAAGATCCCACATGCCGCAGCTAAGCCCGTGCACCACAACTACTGAGCCCGTATGCCACAACTACTGAAGCCCGTGCACCTAGAGCCTGTGCTCCGCAACAAGAGAAGCCACTGCACTGCAACGAAGAGTAGCCCCTGTTCGCCACAACTAGAGAAAGCTCGCGCGCAGCAACGAAGACCCAACACAGCCAAAAATAAATTAATTAATTAATTTTTTTTAAAAAAGGTTAAATATAGAGTTACCACAGACCCAGCAATCCCACTCCTAGGTATAAACCCAAGAGAATTGAAAACATATGTCCACAAAAATACTTGTGTATGAGTGTTCATAGCAGGATTATTTATAATAGCCAAAAAGTGGAAACAATCCAAATGTCCATCAACTGATAAATGGATTGATAAGATGTACCATATCTATACAATGGAATATTATTCAGCAATAAAAAGAAGTACCGAACATGCTACAATACGGATGAACCTTGAAAATACGCTAAGTGAAAAAAGCCAGTCACAAAGGGCCACATATTGGATTATTTCATTTATACTTCCAGAATTGGTGTATTCATAGAGACAGAAATGTTGGGGAAAGGGGAATTGATGTGGTAAACTCTGTGAATATACTAAAAACCACTTTAAATGGGTAAAAGTTATGCCATGTGAATTATATCTCAAATCTGTTATTAAAAAAAGCACATCTACTAATGTTTAAAGTAAGAACCTTGTTTAAATCATGGTTTTAAAAAAGTCATAAATATCATGAGATAATATGAAATAAGAATATTTGACTAGATGTTTGATTACATTGAGAAATTATGAGAGACATATATTTCTTCTTTTAGTAGGACATGATAAAAAAAATTACAGGTGAGGGGCTTCCCTGGTGGCGCAGTGGTTGAGAGTCCGCCTGCCGATGCAGGGGACATGGGTTTATGCCCCGGTCCGGGAAGATCCCACATGCCGCAGAGTGGCTGGGCCCATAAGCCATGGCCGCTGAGCCTGCGGTCCGGAGCCTGTGCTCCGCAATGGGAGAGGCCACAACAGTGAGAGGCCCGCGTACCGCAAAAAAAAAAAAAAAATTACAGGTGATATGATGTCTGAGATTTGCTTCAAATAATGGTGCAAAGGAGAGGTGATAATCCAGACAAAACTAAGTTGCCCAGGTCTTGATAACTGTTAAAGGTAGATCATGGTACACTGAGTTTGTTATATTATTCTTGCTACCTCAGATGAGGAGCCCTGCAGTGCTGTATGACCTCGGGTAGTCCTGACCCTCTCTGTGCCTCAGGGCGCAGGGAGGTATCCAGTCAGTCTCCCAGTTCCCCTGGTGTTATCTCCACTGGCTCCCACCTCCCTGGCACCTCTCCTCCTGCAGGCTCAGGCTCTGCTTCTGCAGAATTTGGCAGATTTGAGCCTGGTTTCATAATAAAAAGTAAAAAAAAAGAAAGAAAACAACAAAAAAAATCCTTATGGAACTATATTACCCTACACCCATTAGATTAACGTGGATGAATGCACCTGACGACACCTGGTGTGGGTGAGGCCGGAGTTAGCAGCTATTCACATGCTCCACAGAGGGCAACTGAACAATGCCTTTCCAAGTCAGAAGACTCATCCTTCTCCCGAGGAACACGCTGTCTACATAAGTCCTTTGTGGGATGTAACGTCTGCCCATGTAATTCACTGCCTCCACCGACCTTTAATGCTTGATGTTTGTTATAGCAAAAGACAAAACCTGCTAAAATGTTCCTGAGCAGAGGCTAGTTACACCAAGGATGCTTCCTCCTTGAAGAGAAGTCCTTTCATTAAACACTATGAATAAGTTCTACCATGTGGGCATGTGGAGAGGTCACTCCGTGTGTCAGGAAGTGGAAAAGCCAGGGACCAAAAAGGGAGGCAATGTGTGACCATTTGGGCGAAAACCAAGGATGCATGCACACATCCATTCTTGGGTAAACTCCTGGTTAGTGTGTGGAAGGCCCTGGGGACCTAGATGGTCCCTGCCTATAAGCCAGGACTGGGTGGGAAAGGAGAGGGTCAGACCCATCATCTGTGCTTGCCAGTTCTTCTTTTCTGAAAGTGGGTCCCATCCAACATAGCAACATTTTTAGAAAGAGGCATCAGCGAGGCCTCGCAGATCGTGGCGCTGCAAGGTTCCAGTGACCTCTTAGAGCCTGGTAAGCAAGGGGTAAGGGCAGAAGCACGATGGGTTGGGCCTCGGGGTAGTCCTGAGTGTGGACGCTACCCAGGCAGATTCGACTGGGAAGGGAGAGGATAATCAGGTTCCACAGGCAGAGCCCGTTTGGATTAGAGGATCACGCCCTTCAAGAGGAGCACAGGGGACTTCCCTAGTGGCCCAGTGGTTAAGACTCCACACTCCCAAGGCGGGGGGGGGGGGGGGGTGTGGGTTCGATCCCTGGTCAGGGAACTAGATCCCACATGCTGCAACTAAAAGATCCCATGTGCTGCAACTAAAGATCCCGCATGCTGCAAGGAAGATCCTGCACGCGGCAATGAAGATCCAGCATGCTGCAACTAAGACCCGGCGCAGCCAAATAAATAAATTTTTTTTTTTAAAAGAGGGGGCACAGGAGCTGGAGCTGTGCCCAGGTGCCGTGCCCACATAGTGTAAGCTATAAAGGCTACCAGTAAGGGCTGGCACAAAGAGAGATCACCTTTGCCCTGGAGGTCAAGACCTGCCCTCATTCGGGGTGGGTGCATGGGGTGAAGAGAAGCACGTTTAAGTCTGTCTGATAGTAGGATGTGGTGGCTGGGGGATGGGGGCTTCTGTAGGCTTAGCCAGTAACCTTGCCCAGGGCTCCTGTGGAGAGGGGCTCAGTGGGTGTCAGGACACCCCTCTGGCCAAGGGCAGAGCCAAATGGTGGCGGGAAGGTATAATTATTGTTGTTATTACCCCCGTCAGCACCAGCTCCACCACAAACACTCGCAGAGAAATGTCCCAAATAACTCCCCAGCCCCGGCGATGCTCAGAGCCCCTAGGGCCTGCTTGCGCCTTGGGGTAGTGCGACTTGGGGCAGCCCAAACTCTCTCTGCGCCTCAGGGGGCGCAGAGATGGCGTCGTATCCCTCACACGGTTCTGGTGCTGGAACTCTCCACCGGCTCCCACCTCCCGGACGCCTTTCCTTCCGCAGCCTCAGGTCCTGCCTCTGCAGAATTTGGCAAATCCTACCCCGGTACCTGCCGCCCCGCGTCGGAGCCTCACCCTGGCCCGGGACAACGAGAAGCAGGACCCCGAAGGCCACGGCTCTCAGCCGCTTGCGAAGTCGGTCCAGCTGCATCGTGGGCTCACAGGTCTTTTTTGCACTACCGACGGACATGCTGCTTTTCACCAGGAGGCTGCGCAGGGACGCATCCAGCCGTCGACGATTGAGTGTCTCGCCCAGGCCTGGACTTTGTACTGGGAAGGGAGTAGGCGGGGAAAGACGGGTTTGGCAGGAAAGCAGGACAGAACGGGTAAAGGCCAGGGGCAGGTAGGGGCTAGCACAGCCGCTTCCCCTCTGTCCTCTTGGGCCTCCTCCGCAGGGACCTTGAGGCTTCTGCAGCCCCTCCGCAATACCAAGAACCCTCTCCACAAACCTGCGTTCACTGTCCTTATAGTCACAGGCCCGACAAGTGTGTTCCGAGGGGGAGAGAGAGGGAGCAATAATCTGTGATTGGGGAAACCAGGAGAGCTTCCTTGACGAGGTGCACGATCAGGATTCCCATAGACAGATAAATAAAAACGACCTTCGTTCAGAGTGAAAGGAACCGCCCGAGTAAAGGCAGGGAAGTCTGACGGCCCTTCATTCCAAAAACTCCTCCTTGCTTTCGGGGATCGATTTCCTGGGTCCGCCTTCATTCCCCTATTGTCCCTGGTCTGAGGGTCTCTGTGGGCCCTCCTCCCTACTCGGCAAAGGCCGGCCTTCTGAAATGCACACCTGACTGTGGCACTCATCTTAAGGACACTCTCAACCCCACCCCGTGTCTTTCCCTGTCCCCACCTCCCGTCAAAATCGAGGTCACGGTTCTTTATCCATTGGACAAACATTTGAAGAACGTCTTTAGGGCCGCACGCTGGGAACCGGGAGAGCACTCCCAGGCCCAAGGTGCAGCGGGGCCTGCAGGTGCGTCACTGGGAAGTTCGGAAACGCAGTGAACCGTGCCAGGACAGAGGCAACTCTGGGCGCCCGCCCAGCCTAAGGGGCAGGCCTCTCGGAGGAAGTGATGCCTGACGGTACGCCTGGCTCAATCTCAAGACGGGTCTATAGTGCCCTAGCCTTGGCCTGCGGCGCCAGGCACCCTCCCGGTTCGCACACCGTGGTCCCTTCCCTGTGTCTTTGTTGGAGCGCTCGGCATTTTCTCGGATCCGCGTAGAGAGCGCGCTGAGGCAGCCGCCCCACACAAACCGCAGGCGGCATACCAGCAGGGCCGGGTGTCCCTCGCGTTACCCCGTCGCCACGCCACGCCACGCCCCCTTCCCGTTCCCCGGAAATGCACCGTAGGAGCGGAAGCGCCCGCCTGCAGTTGCCGGCAGCAGTTCCGTGATGGTGGGCGGCGGCGGGATGGGGGGCGGCCTCCTCGAGAACGCGAACCCCCTCATCTACGAGCGCTCTGGGGAGCGGCCAGTGACCGCGGGCGAGGAGGACGAGCAGGTTCCAGACAGCATCGACGCGCGCGAGATCTTCGATATCCGCCGCTGCCGGGCGCGGGCGGGTTCGCGGGGGCCTGGGAGGTGGTGGGATGAAGTGATGTCCAGTAGTCGGTGGAGCTGTAGTAGGGACGGGCAGTCCCGGAGGGGGGTTCTGAGTGGGCAGAGGCGCAGAGTCCCCTTTCCTTCACTTGCCACATCTGATTCGCTCCATCAATGACCCGGAGCATCCACTGACGCTGGAAGAATTGAACGTAGTAGAGCAAGTCCGGGTTCAGGTGAGTCACTCGCAGCGTCCAGGGGAGCGACTTGCTCGGGAGAGTCAGAAGGGCTCAGCTGTGCACCAGGGGCCTGGCGTTCTCTCAGCTCACGGACTCCTCAGGGGATCTTTGGAACGGGGTGTGTGTGTGTGTGTGTGTGTGTGTGTGTGTGTGTGCGCGCGCGCGCGCGCGCGCGCCCATTTTATGGATGAGGAGACTGAGACGCATACTGATTAGGTGACTTACCTGAAGCAACAAACTAAGAAGAGGGTCAATGGGCTGGACGGGCCATGACTCCTAACATCCCACCTCTCCAACCAGGTGAGCGACCCCGAAAGCACAGTGGCCGTGGCCTTCACACCCACCATTCCGCACTGCAGTATGGCCACACTTATTGGCCTGTCCATCAAAGTCAAGCTTCTGCGATCCCTTCCCCAGCGTTTCAAGGTAAGGTGGAACTGAGCCCTGGGGGTGGGGCAGGCATGAATGTCTGCTACTGAGGAGGACATGGAGAGCATGAACTTGAACATCCGAGTGAGATCTGGAAGGATCCCAGCTAGCAGAGATGAAACTGGGAGGAGGCTTTCCAGTTGGATGGGACAAGACTAAAGACCCAAGCTGGAAAGTGCAGAAAAGTAGTGAGGAGTGTGGCAGGAAGGGCAGTAGGGAGCTGTAGATAAGTTTGGAGCAGGGATGGGACGCAGGTGGGCCTCTAAGTCAGCAGCAATTGACCAGTCCTTTGGGTAGAGATGGAATGGCTGTGAGTGGGTTTGGGGTGTAATGGAAGGGCCGGAGTCCAGAGGCATGATTAGGAAGAAGGATCAAATGGAGGTGGTGAGTGGGGAGGGGGAAAAGGGGGTAGCCAGGTGTGTGAGTGCTCAGGCCCCACCTATCTCCCTCCCAGCTGGACGTGCACATTACACCAGGGACCCATGCCTCGGAGCATGCAGGTAAGTATGGGCTGGTGTTGAGGCATTAGCCCGGAGGCTCCCCGCTTGCCATGGTGGTCTGTAGGGCAAGATTAGGGGGACGGTTGGGGGTTTGGCAGTAGGTGGGTGACTCCCCAGTGGAGGTGGCAGCCTAGACCTAAGCTGGCCTGACTTGAGTGTCCTGTGTTTACCATGTTCTCCCACTCCTGCCCTCTCCCTCTCCTAAGTACACAGGACCAGGGTTGTCAGGCTTTATAGTATAGGAAGCAGACATGAGTGGCCAGGTGGGAAGGGGTCACAAGAAGGTAGGGTAGGTGTGGGCTCAGGTGGTTGGGGTAGCCTGACCAAGGTTTGGGATCCTGGGAAGGCGGCGACAGGAGGGCTTTGTTGGTGGGGGTATAAATATATTTCACCACTCTCTTCTTTCCACCCAGTGAACAAGCAGCTTGCGGATAAAGAGCGGGTGGCAGCCGCCCTAGAGAACACCCACCTGCTGGAGGTTGTGAACCAGTGCCTATCAGCCCGCTCCTGAGCCTGAATTTTTGCTCCCAGCCCCACGCAGGGCTCATGGCCTTGTTTTCTTGAACCACTGACAATAAGAAACTAACATTTTGCATTTTGTAATAAACCCTTAATTTATATTCATTTCCCAGCATGCCTGAGAGTCTTTCATCTCAGTGGGGCTCACTCCGGGTTTGGGGTAGGGGTGGTAGTGAGTGCCTATACAGGCTGGGTCGATGAGGTTTGGTTCATTTTTTAAATTTCTCCCAATGGTTTGATTAGGAAAAGTTGCAAGTATGCCAAAAAATTGAAAGAATATTGTAGTGAACACTTTTGTATACCCACCACCTAGATTTAACAGTTGTTAACATGTTGCAACTTTGGTTCTATTTATGTGTGTGTAGAATATAAATATACTTGAAAGTAAGCTGCAGACACATGACCCTTCACTTCTCGGTACTTCATCCTGTGTCTCCTAAGAATAAGCCTGTAACCACAGTACTGTTATTTGGCCCCTAAATGAACAATTCTCTGACACTAATATCTAATATCCAGGCATGTATGAATTTCTCCCAAAACGTCATTCATAGTTGTTTTTTAAGTCAGGCTCCAGTCAAGTTTCGTGTATTGCATTTGGTTGTCATCTCTCTTTAGCCTCTTCTAGAACTGTCTCCCTGCCTCCCTACCTTTTAATCTTTCTTGACACTGACTATTTTGAAAAGCCCAAGTGAGTTGTCCTGGAGAAGTCCCACAGTCTGATTTGTTGTTTTGTCTGCTGTTGTAAACTAGAAGTTGGTTGAGTTCAGGTTTGAGTTGACTAGTGAGAACCTTGCCCAGGAGTGTGTATGTATCCTTAGCATCCACCAGTAGCTGTGAGATACCAGCTTGTCCCCACTGTTGGTGATGATCAGTTTGGTCCCCTGGTCAGGGCAGTGCCAGCAGATCTCTCTGCTGAAAGCCATCGGAAGCACTGTCTCCACCAGCAGCCTGGGAAACGTGTGGCACCCCAGGTGCTCAGGTCTGGGGCCTCTGCCTCGCCGAGCACAGTTGGTCACCAGGATAGACCGTGGGGCTTAGGCCTTGGATCAGCCAGTCAGGAGTCCTAATGTCACAATCCCCTGCCTGCATTTCCTTCTCCGAGGAAAAATGCGGATATTAAGAAGACTTGCCCACCTGGTGGGCAGAGGCCTCAGCAGGGACCCTGGCCGCTTGGCAAATCTGTTCTTGGGGGCCTTCTGACGACATTGGACCTGTCCTGAGAGTGGGCATTGGCCAAAGGTTTTATATATACTATCTAGTCCGTCAGTCCTCAGGCCAGCCCTGTGTGGCCGCTGCTGCTCTTTATCATCTCTGTTCTGCAGATGAGGAAAGAAGAATCTAGAATAAGTAACTGACTCCCCAAGACCTCCAGTTAGGGAGTAGAGGAACCTCAGCTGGTCAGCAGGTACTGCTCAGCTGGCAGGGGGTGCTGTTGCCTAGCTGGAGGGGCCTACGCCCACCTCCAACCCCCACTTGCAGGCGGGAGTAGCTTCGCCACCTAGTGACCGAGATCTGGCTGCTCAGAGGGGTGAAGCCATCGACCCATGTCACCCAGTTTCTTCATGTGTCATGTGGGGAGACACAATAGCTTACGACTGCTCTGGAGATTTAAAATGGATCTGGGACCATTTCAGGTGATCTTCCAGGCAGAGTACCTCCCATTTCCACAGATGAAGAAGCTCAGTGCTCCAGAGAGGCAGGAGGCCCCCCGGGGCCCCGCAGGCCCCAGGGAGCCTCCCCAACCACCAATACCCAGCTGTAGGCTTTACGACGTGTGTACTTCTGCACTGACAGCCCGCTGTGTCTAGGTGTCTGTGGTGTCTGTGTTCACCTGGGGGTGGGAGGTCACGGGGGAGGCAGGTGTCACTGAGTCATTCAGCTGGCTCTCCTGGCAGCCAGGCCACGGTGGACGAGGGTCATCAAGCTGCTCGTATCCAGCTGGCATATCAGATTGTCCCCTTGTCAGTCTTGACTCATCTGTGCGTGGCCCACGGCTGCCTGCAGGGACACCATTTGTGAATCCTGGGCTAGTGCCCGGGGAACTTTCTGGAATCCCAGCTGCTGTCTGAGAACATGGGGGTGGGAGGGGTGGGGTGAAGTTTTAGGTCCCTGAAGCCCTGCACCAGGGGTGTGTGGCTGTGCTGTTTCTGGCCTGTGACTTCTCAGGCCTCGGTTACCATGTCTACAAAATGGGAACAACAAATCATAGCTGAGTGAGACGGACCCAGAGATTAGATGACATGTACGAACAGGCCCAGCTATGTCCATTTTTGCTCATCCTCATTCCCAAAGCACAAGGGCCTGGCACACAGTAGTAGGTATTCAGTACAGGTCAGTGGAATGAATGAATTGAGACTTAGAACAGAAGAACTGGGGCATGGGAGCTGTGGTGTAAGGACGGCCGGGAATATTGAAATCCAGCCAAGTTGCCTTTGCAGCATTTTGCTACCCGAGGGAAGGGGAAGGGCATGGGGTCCCACAGAGAAAAGGTGGGTATGGGGGAGAGGGGAGAGGTATCTGCATCTGCCCCTCTCCTGGGCAGACCACCATTCTGGAGAGAATGGAGCAGAAGCAGGAAAGAAGAAGCAGGAGAGGACCCAGGGATTCACTCAACCTGTCCTGTCCAACTATGGGTGATAATAAAAGTGTTCATATCGAGATATTACTATAGGCTAGACATGTGCCAACCACCTTACCTCTGCATTTTGTGTTATTTATATCTTATAACAACCCCCATGAAGACATTATCCCTGTTCTACACAAGCGGGAACTGAGGCTCGGCCAAGCTAGATGGGCAGGGGTGAAACAGCTAGTGAGGTGCAGAGCTGGGATTCGGAGGCTGGGCTATCCTAGGGGTATTCAAGCCTCAGTTTGCTCCTTCTGGGCAGCCAAGCTCAGCCCAGAGAACTGAGAGGACCAGGAGGTGGGAATGGGGGTGTTTCAAGGTCATGTCCTGGTACGGTTCCCCGGGCCCCTGGCCATACCGATGCTTGTGATGGGTCTGGCCTGTTGCAGAATGCTTGGGGCCTGAGTGGCCCAATGTGGATGCAGTTCCCTTGGCAATGAGGAAACATTGCTGAGGTCAAGGGCTTAGATTATCAGAGGGGAAACCCAGCCCTAATTCCTTGCATGGCTCCCTGCTTGGAAGGACCACAGCTACCCTCCACACCCACCCTCTGTTGGACATCCAGGGGCTCTTGTCAGCAGCAAGGTCATGTGTAAGGTGGTTAGGAGGGGCCATAAGCAGCCCAGCAGCGTTCCTGATGGGAAGTAGTTTGCTGGCTCTTAAGACTTTTGTTCCTTTTGTTTTGCTTTGTTGTTTTTTAATTTTTTGGCCGTGCCACACGGCCTGTGGGATCTTAGTTCCCCAATTGGGGATCGAACCCGTGCCCCCTGCACAGGAAGCGCAAGGTCTTAACCACTGGACTGCCAGGGAAGTCCCAAGACTTTCGTTCTTTAACAGAAGGCTTAACCCATGACTCCCTCTTCCCTCTGGATCTCGTCCAGGAAGCTAGAGCCAACATGGGATTGCCCAGGCCTCCAAGACCCCCCAGGCCATGTGAAGAACACAAATAGATAGATCACCCCTCAGTCCAGGCCTTGTCTAACTTTGAGGACCTCAAGTACCAGAGGGGCCTGCATGAACCCTCTTAACCAGGCCCTCCTCATTCCAAGGCCCTCTCAGATGTTGCCAAGGAAACTGATGCAGCAGTCAGACAGACCTGACCCAGGTCTCCATGACAACCTACAGCAGCCCACTAGGATCCATCCCTCCGTGATGTCACCTGAGCCCTGAATGGGTGCCCCCCACCCCCACCACACTCGTCACAATCATACGTCACTCTAATAGCGAGTCCCTGTCACAAAGTACCTCACAGCGTGCCTGTTCCCAGTCTCCACACACCCCAAACATGAGTAAGGCAGTTTACAGCTGGCCACCCTGAGGCTGGGAGGGAGGCAAGACCCAGGAGCCTGGAGGCAGATTCAGGACTAGAGCCCAAGCCTCCCCATTACATCTCCTCCCCTCTGTGCCCCAGCACCCTCCCTGGGTTGAAGAGGGGCTGATCTCTGGATAGTGGTAGCACCAAGTGGTGGCTAAACCCCCACCCCGCTGACCCCATCCCTACTCTACAACTATGCCCCACCCCGCTGACCCCATCCCTACTCTACAACCATGCCCCTTCTGAATGGGAGTCTGAACCTCCAGGCCCTGTGTGTGCCCTGAACTGCAGGCGCAGTCTGAGACTAAAGGGAAGGAAGGAGACATTGCAGACTCTTAGAGTGGCTGGAGCTGGACCCGACTCTGGTCTAGTCTCACCCCTATCCGCTCCTGCTGGCATCTGACACCTGTCTGCCAGGATTTCCCCAACTTTGGGCAACCTCCAGGCCAGGAGCAGAATGACCAGGGCCAGGTATTTTTAGCAGAGTTACAGGCAGCTGCCTGGAGGGCGCTGAGGGGGAGGTGGTGCTGACTTCATCCTTTTCCTTCTCTGGGCCTGTATTCCCTCCCCAAGGTTCAAGCTGTCCCTCTACCTGCACCACACTGCCAGCGGGCCTCCCTTCCTTGCCCCCTCCCCCAGCTCTCCAAGGGCCCCCAGGGGCTCAGGTGTCACTAACCCTCATCCTGAAGGGCAGGCTCATCAGGTGGAATCTCCAACTGCCAAGGGCAGGGATGCGAGTGGGGAAGGACCTGGTGCTGAGGCTAGAAGCCTGGATTTAGGGCCCCTAAATACCAGTGGGTGGGGAATGGGTGACATGGGCAGTGAAGGGTGAAGTCTGTCCGACCTGTAACTGGTCTGCTTGCTTGGGCGACAGGCCAGGACTGGGAGAGAGGGAAAGGAGAAATCACTTTTAAAGGGCCAGACCTCAATTCTGCCCTAGTGGGGACTTGGCGCACTTGGCTGGTCGGGGCTTTCCCCCTGGCCCCCACCCGTGGTGGCACCCTCCACCTCCATCGCCCTCCTCCGCACCATTCACGTGCTCCCTTTCCTTCTCCCTTTTCCCTCCTTACCTGCCCCCCTCCCCCCCGCCCCACCCCCGCCGCCACACACACACACACACACACACACACACACACACACACACACACACACACACACACACACACACACACACACACACACACACACACACACACACTCAGACCGGGCTGTTGTCTGCGGAGTCTGCCCCTGCCCCGCCCTGGCGGGTGAAGCGGGGGCTGGGTGGGTGTGAGGTTCTAGGAGGAGGGCGGGGAATCCCCCTCGGGAGAGGGGGACGGACACGTCAGCCCCCGGACAGCGCAGTCCTGGGCGAGCGCGGGGGTGGCGGCGGGGGCGGGCAGAGGCTTAAATAGGCGGCTCTGGAGCCCGGACCCAGTGCGGACCGAGAAGGCAGCGGCTGCGACAGCGTCGAGTGTCCGAGCCTGGGTCTGCGAGTGGATTGTATCCGAGCCCGGGACTTACCTAGTCCTGACCGCGTCCGTGTGTGACTGGGTGAGTGTCCTGGCAGAGCAGGGTGGGGGTGGTCTCACCGTCTAGGATGAACGAGTCAGGAGGATGGGTCACAAGTCAGGGCGCAAGGACCTTCTGCGGCATGTCCTGGGCCCCGAGCATCTTTCTTGACCCGTGGTCGGGCAGGCGTGTCCCGGGTCCAGCTTCCCACTCCATCTCCACCGCGGCTCACGCGGCCATCTGGATTCCCGTTCCCCAGACGGCGTCCGACGCGATGACTCTGAACGGCGGCGGCAGCGGAGCGGGCGGGAGCCGCGGTGGGGGCCGGGAGCGCGAGCGCCGTCGGGGCAGCACACCCTGGGGCCCGGCGCCCCCGCTGCACCGCCGGAGCATGCCTGTGGACGAGCGCGACCTGCAGGCGGCGCTGGCTCCGGGAGCTCTGACAACGGCCGAGGCTGGGACTGGGGCCCAGGGTCCGAGGCTGGACTGGCCCGAGGGCTCCTCCGACTCGCTCAGCTCAGGAGGCAGCGATTCAGACGAGAGCATTTACAAGGTGCTGCTGCTGGGGGCGCCTGGCGTCGGCAAGAGTGCTCTGGCGCGCATCTTCGGTGGTATAGAGGACGGGCCTGAAGCAGAGGCCGCAGGTGAGGGGCTGGGAGGGACTGTTCAAGGGAGGGGCGAGCATAGGGTTAGGACTGGGAGCTACAGGACTGGGGACCAGGATTAAAAGCAGCAGGTAACAGCGGGATTCTGAAGACACTTTGAGAATCTGCCTCTACCTACGCCTTTCACAGATGGGGAAACTAAGGGAGAAGGTACCCCAGCCCTTAGTAGGGAAAGAAGTGCTTAGAGTAGAAGGGCATACGATTAATTACTCTGTAGTCTGGGACAGGATATCCCTCCCTGCCAGGACGGGCAAGAACCCAGCCAGAGGGAGTTTCTAGGAGAGGAGTCCTAGGTAACCAAGGTCCCCAGGGGATGTCTGTTCTAACTCAGGCCACTGTGGTCAGAACCACCCTGGGTCTCAGGCTACAGGAGGGCAGGGAGCACAGGAGTGGCTACCCAGGACATTGCTAGCTTGGGGAAGGGTTGCCTAGGTGGGGGCCAGGCACACCGTGCCCTCCAACCCCCCATTTCTAAGCCCTGTCACTTCTGTTGCTACACAGCAGCCATCAGTGGAGGAGAAGGTTAGGAGGGCTCTGGGGAGGAGTTGAAGGGTGTGGCCAGAACAGGAAACCTGGTGTATTGGAGGAGGGGGCCTCTTGGCAGCCAGCAGGTAACCTGACTACTGGTCTCCTACCTAGGGCACACGTATGATCGCTCCATCATGGTGGATGGAGAAGAGGCAGCGCTCATGGTCTATGACATTTGGGAGCAGGTAAGATGCAGGCTGAGACCAGGACAGGGTGGGAGGGGTGAGCTGGGGGTAGGGACCTGCTGGGAGTGACAGCCTTGTAGCTGGGGCGTGAGGACTGTTGGGTAAATATGTGTCTGTGTTCCCTAGGATGGGGGCCGCTGGCTACCTGGCCACTGCATGGCCATGGGAGATGCATACGTCATCGTGTATTCAGTGACGGACAAGGACAGCTTTGAGAAGGCCTCAGAGCTTCGGGTCCAGCTGCGGAGGGCGCGGCAGACAGACGACGTGCCCATCATCCTAGTGGGCAACAAGAGCGACCTGGTGCGCTCTCGTGAGGTCTCCTTGGATGGTGAGCAGGGAGTGGGTCAGAAAGGGAGGGAGATCCTGGCTGGGCTGTGGTGCACTCAGTCTTGACTCAGCTCGAGTCCCTGGGGATCATCAGTGGCTAAAAATGTTTAGGAAGAAAACTCAGGAAGATGGGGGAGAGCTTCTGCCCTCCCACAGGACTCCCAAAGACCTGAGTGCTGGGGAAAGGACCAAATGAGCTAGGGGAGGTGAAGGTTGCTGGACGCTGAGCTGGGCCACCTCAGAGCCCTCCTTTTCTGTCTTCTTTGTCCCTGGCCTGGCATATGAGGGGTGAAGAGAGTGCAGGGAATCAGGCCAGGAGTCCAGAGCCTGGATTCCAGGCCAGGGCCAGTCTCAGCGTAGCCTTGCCCTTGGGGAGCACCCCCCTCTTGGACTCAGCATCATCCTCTGTGGCCCCCAGACCTGAGCCCCGCAGAGGAACCAACCGTGACTTGGTGATGTCCCCCCATTCTACCCATCATTCATCATGATATAACATCAAGCCATAACACACTAAGCTGTTCAGCAAAGTTTTCATTTTGTTGACTACTACAGCACTTCCATTTAAATATCAAACTTCAAATTATTTCATAAATGGGTCACCTTTTGTGGGCCTCTGTGAGCTACTTAAACGTGGGCACGCTCTGCCAATTGGGTGACCCAGTGATGCCTGGGCCCCTCTGTACAGGAGCTGGTGTCGTTGTGTTTCTGGGGAAGACCCAGGGATGTGGTAGTGCCATGGGGTGGCCAGGGTTTGAGTGGGCTGCTCACCCCCCGCCCCACCCTTTGTTTATTGACTTGTGCCTGTCCCCACCCACACCAGAGGGCCGGGCCTGTGCTGTGGTCTTTGACTGCAAGTTTATTGAGACGTCGGCTGCGCTGCACCACAATGTCCAGGCGCTGTTTGAGGGTGTCGTGCGCCAGATACGCTTGCGCAGGGACAGCAAAGAGGCCAACGCACGTCGGCAAGCGGGTACTCGGCGGCGAGAGAGCCTTGGCAAGAAGGCGAAGCGCTTCCTGGGCCGCATCGTCGCTCGAAACAGCCGCAAGATGGCCTTGCGTGCCAAGTCCAAGTCCTGCCACGACCTCTCCGTGCTCTAGGTCCTGGGGCACTCACTGTATTGTGCAGACAGATGGGCAGATTGGTGGGCTGGCCCAGCCAACTGCCCAAGGTACCCCAGGGCTGGCTCAGACTCTGGGTATCCCCCACCTCATGGTCGTGGACAGAGAGACAGTGCGGCCCAAGCAGGTGGCTCCCAGTGGCCGTCAAGGGCTGCGCCCACAGAGATGCCTGTGCAGGCCCATGTGCATCCCACGCAGCAGCCTGAGCCCAGCCTGTGGAGCAGGCCTGTGAGTGGGGAGAGGACTCTGCCTTTCTCTGCACCCGTGGTGTGCATGCCCTGGAGGGAGGCTGTTCAGTGCCCTGGCTATTTGTTTACATGCAGATTTTTGTAATAAAGACTATTTCCTGATAGGTCAGGGCTGTTGACTCTGTGTTTCCTTTGATTGGGGGGCTGCAGGAGCAGGAAGCGTTCCTGAAGTTGAGGAACATACGAGGCTGGTTCCTGAAGCCGCCCCACCCTGGTGTGTGGCCTTGACTATTCTAATGTTTGGGCCCAGATATAGCCAGCTGGGTCAGAGGGGCAGGGGTGGGTGGGGACCTGGTTGGGGAGTCTAAGCAGCAGGAAGAGACATGAATCCCACCCAGCCCGTTATCCAGATTCTTCTGAGCTGGAGCCTGGCATTGCCTAGCTGATAAAAGGCTCAGTTACCCCACTGTATGTCAGGGAAATGGAGGCTGCCCAAGGGACCGCGTCCTGCCCCGGGTGTCATGGCCAAACAAGAACCCTGGGTCCGGCTCCTGGGCGGGTGTCTCTGCCCTGCTCCCCACTGAGGGACTGGAAATCTGTTGAGGTGGAGTGGCTGTGGAAGGCTTCTGAGACTCCCTGGCTGGAGAAGGAGGCCGCTGGTTTGATAAGGCTGGGATGGGCAAGGCGCACTCAGGCGGACTTGAGTCCACATGTCTCCCCACCTCCCGGCTGAGGTTGGCCTACTAGGAAGGGAGTTGGGGACGGAGGACAGGGAGGGTTCACTGTTCTCCCCGCTGTGCGTGGCCAGGCCAGAGCATCCCACGCTCCGCATTGGCTAATGTGGGAGCAGGTCCCTGGAGCCCTCCTTTCCTGGAAGGAGAGTCCTTGCATTTGTGCATAATGGAGGTGTGCATCTCCCCACCAACAACACCTGGGAAGAGGAGCCTTCTGGGCATAGGTGCCTGCTAGGAGTTTGCCCGCATCATTTCAGGAGGGAGCATCCCCATTCAGCAATGGCAGACAGGGGACAGAAGCACTTGCCCGAGGCCACACGGGCAGAAGTGGCTGAGTGGGGACTGGTATATGTCTGCCCACCTTGGGAGACCAGAAGCAGCCTGGGGCAAGGCTGGGGACAGTTTCTGAGAAGGTTCCAGGCCAGGGTCCATACATTTTTTTAAAATTTATTTTTATTTTAATACAGCAGTTTCTTATTAGTTATCTAGTTTTATACGTATTAGTGTATATATGTCAATCCCAATCTCCCAATTCATCCCAACACCTTCCCCACCCCTGCTTCCCCCACTGGTGTCCATACATTTGTTCTCTACATCTGGGTCTCTATTTCTGCCTTGCAAACGGGTTCATCTGTACCATTTTTCTAGATTCCATATATATGCATTAATATAGGATATTTGTTTTTCTCTTTCTGACTTACTTCACTCTGTATGACAGTCTCTAGATCCATCCACATCTCTACAAATGACCCAGTTTTGCTCCTTTTTATGGCTGAGTAATATTCCATTGTATCTATGTACCACATCTTCTTTATCCGTTCGTCTGTCGATGGGCATTTAGGTTGTTTCCATGACCTGGCTATTGTAAATAGTGCTGCAATGAACATTGGGGTACATGTGTTTTTTTGAATTATGGTTTTCTCTGGGTATATGCCCAGTAGTGGGATTGCTGGGTCATATGGTAATTCTATTTTTAGTTTTTTAAGGAACCTCCATACTGTTCTCCATAGTGGCTGTATCAATTTACATTCCCACCAACAGTGCAAGAGGGTTCCCTTTTCTCCACACCCTCTCCAGCATTTGCTGTTTGTAGATTTTCTGATGATGCCCATTCTAACCGGTGTGAGGTGATACCTCATTGTAGTTTTGATTTGCATTTCTCTAATAATTAGTGATATTGAGCATCTTTTCATGTGCCTCTTGGCCATCTGTATGTCTTCTTTGGACAAATGTCTAGTTAGGTCTTCTGCCCGTTTTTTGATTGGGTTGTTTGTTTTTTTAATATTGAGCTGCATGAGCTGTTTATATATTTTGGAGAGTAATCCTTTGTTTATTCGCTTGCAAATATTTTCTCCCATTCTGAGGGTTGTCTTTTCGTCTCATTTATAGTTTCCTTTGCTTTGCAAAAGCTTTTAAGTTTCATTGGGTCCCATTTGCCCCCTCATTGGGGGCAGGGCCCCTGGTCAGCCCTGCAATTCCCTCAAGGTCACCTGAGCTGGCTCAGTCTTTTCTCTCCTTCTCAGAGGCACAAGATAGTACATTTTCCCAGCCCTGTCGGTGTCCAGGGGCTAGTGTGAGCACTTAGGGAGGCTCAGGGGATCTCACAGGCTGCTGTCCCCCCACCCCACCCCCTGGTCCCACTGGTGGGTGGTGTGGAGCCCTAAGTATCCAGTTCAGGTAATGCACTGCTCCCCCATCCTGCACGTGCCACCTCTAGCTCCTTATCTTAGTTCCACAAGCCACCTGGGAGCTGCCAGGGCCGGGCAAGGGCCAGATCATTACTGGGTCCCTGATTCTTGCTCTGGAGGGCTTCCCAGTCTGATGGAAGAGACAGCCAATGACAACCTGGTGTCCTCTCTGTGTTGATAGAGATAGCACTCATCATGGGGGCGTGGGTGGGGGCCAGATATTCCCACAGGAGAACGCTGAACAAGCCTGGGAGTCCAGGGAAGAGTTCCCGGGAGAGGGGAATATTGGAGCCGAGTACTGAAGCCGGAGCAAGTGCTTAGCAGACAGATGAAGGGGTGGGAAGGGCATTCCAGACGAAAGGAACAGAGTGGGCCAAGGCAGAGCTGCAGATGCTGGTGCACAGGGGGGAGAAGTGGGAGCGAGTCTGGAGCCACGGAAGAAATAGTCAGGTCCAAACCCAGAGGGCTGAGAAGTACCCACTGGGCCGTGTAGGGGTGGGACAGGCGCCAGGTTGATGATCTCCCCACCCCCTGGGGCCGGCGGTCATGGATGCTGAACAGCCCCCAGCTTTCCAAAGTCAATGAGTAACTTGGGGGGCTGGGCAGGGCCAGGCCTGCTGCTGTGGGCCCAGTGGTGTTTTCCACTCCTGAGCGAGCATGGCTGGCCCGCCTACCTGCTCAAGTGTCCGCCCTGCCCTGTTCCACCCGGTCTGGCCTGGCCAGCACTCCCCGTAGAAAGAGTTCTCTCACCTGGAGGCTGGACCAAGGAAGCCAACCTCAGGCACCGGCGGGTGAGGGTCTGGGAGTGGAGGGTGGGCAGGGCTGAGGCTGGTGTTGGTGGTGGGGGAAGGAGAAACACTGCCCTGTCGTCCAGGGAAGAGTTCCCGGGACTGGTTGGCGTGGCTGTCTGTGCTCTGTGCGCCCAGCTCAGCGTTAAGTGCTGGAAAATGCTGAGACGAGGGCAGGGCTCCTGCCCCGCGGGGACTCCCCCATGGCTGAAGGATGGCAGTGGGCGGTAGAACAGTCCTGTAGACCCTGAACCCTGAGTCCTCTGTTCCAGGAGGAGTTCTCCTGTGGTCAAGTCTTCCGTGACCTTGGTCAGGCTCTGCCCTTCAGGCCTTGCCGGCAACGTGAGGCGACCACAGGAAGCGGCCCTCAGAGTCGTCAGGGTCTTTCGAGCTTCAAACTTTTGTGACTTGGGGTGCTTCTGGGAAATGACCACTTTGGGATCTACGAGCTGGGGAGGCCATGGGGGGAAGAAGACAAAGGTCTGGAGGTGAAACTCCCATGGAGACCCTTGTGGGCACAAGAATGAAGAAATGCAGGGCAGCTGGGCCTGGGGGTCTTGATGGGCCTGGCCAAGGAGCTGGACACTACCCTGCAGGCAATGGGGAGCGGCAGGCCCTTAAAAGGGGAGGAAGAGGAGGCCAGTCTGTCCTGAGGGCCCTCTGGCTATGTGTATGCAGTGGGCTCAGGCAGGGGACAAGGGCGGGGGCAGTGTCCAAGTGGGTGGGAGGGGGAGGGGCAGCTCTGAGAGTTGCTGGTCCAGCTGAAAAAGGAGGGACCGTTGTACCCCATGGGGCCTGGGGAAGCCATGGCCCCGGGGCTGAGGGGGGATGAGGGGAGGAAGACTTCCTAGAGAGAGGAACCCTCTTGCCCACCGATCTGGGCTGGATCCTTACTGCCATGTCCCTCAGGCCCATCCTGACCATGGTTCCTGCCTGGCTGTGTCTGCTTTGCCTCTTCATCCCCCAGGTGAGCTGGGCCCTGCTCCTCACCCTCAGATCCTAGCTTTGGTTGGTACCCTCGCCCGCTACTCTACCTGGACCAGTTGCACTGACTATGGACGGTAGTGTTTGGGGGATGGTGATGAGGGCTGGCTACAGGCCTGTTGTGGGGTCAGGAGGTCAAAGGCCAGGGGGTGGATGGGCTAAGGTATAGCCAGGCCCAGGGAAGGGGCAGAATTCCCCTTCCCTGTCAGGTCCCGGCCCCCACGGCAGGAAGGTACAGCTTGCTGACGTGGTGAGAATCCTCCCACAGGCTTTCCCCGGGGCCCAGCCTGCAGAGGTGTATGTGGATGTCCCGGAAAACTACGGTGGAAATTTCCCTTTGTACTTGACCAAGGTGAGCCTGAGATATGCGTGGGCTGCCCTCGCCCCAAGTCCTGCTTCCCCGACCTCCAGCACTCCTTTCTCTTTCTTGCTCTGGCTTTTTTTCAACCCTGCTTTCGAGACAGTATGTGGTATAGCGTGAATGACTAATAAGATTTTAATCCCAGAAGAAAGTAGAGCTTTAAGTTTAAGGATGAAGTGATGGAGGGGGGGTTTCAAGCTTTAGAAAGTAGGGCACGGAGTATAGAGAGCATCAGGCACAGGGGAAGGAGCTCTGGCTTTGAATTTCCACCCTGTTCCTTACTGGCTTTGTGACCTCAGGCAAGTGCCAACGCTCTCTAAGCCTCAGTCTCCCCACATATAAAATGGGGCCATAAGATGGAGGGGGCATCCTCCAGGCCCGGCCCCCACTCTCTTCACCTCTGTTCTCTCCTCGCCAGCTACCACTGCCCCGTAAGGAGACTGAGGGCCAGATTGTTCTGTCAGGAGACTCAGGCGTGGCAGCTGAGGGCCCCTTTGCTGTGGATCCACAGTCTGGCTTCCTGCTGGTGACCAGGGCCCTGGACCGGGAGGAACAGGCAGAGTACCAGCTACAGGTATGACTGGGCCAGGGGTAGGAGAAAGCCACCAAGGCAAGGTGGGGCATTGACTACCCTTCCCTGCCAGGTCACCCTGGAGACAGAGGATGGACGTGTCTTGTGGGGCCCGCAGCATGTGCTTGTGCATGTGAAGGATGAGAATGACCAGGTGCCCCATTTCTCCCAGGCCATCTACAAAGTTCAGCTGAGCCAGGGCACCAGGCCTGGTGAGTGCCCAAAGCAGCCAGCTCACAGCAAGGTCAGGTGGCCACTGATGGGAGAACAGAGAGTAAAGAGGTGGCCATAGAGTTGGCATAGGGACAGGGCAGTCAGGGTCCAAGTTGCCCCCTCCCATCTCTGTCTCATCCTGCACTCTCCCTACCGCACTGAGGATCCACAGGTGAGTTCCATCTACTCTTGGCCTCAGTTTGCTCATCTATGAAGTGGGGTGAAGAGCCATGGCTCACCTTCAGAATCCTGATATGATGATGAATACAGAAGGAAGACCCAGGGAGAGATAAAGGAAGCTTGGGAGACTCTCCCCACCCCTTCACCCCTAATGGTGAACCCTCTCCACACACACCAGGTGTCCCCTTCTTCTTCCTTGAGGCTTCAGACGGGGATGCGCCAGGCACAGCCAACTCGGATCTTCGATTCCACATCCTGAACCAGGCCCCATCCCAGCCTTCTGCAGATATGTTCCAGCTGGAGCCTCAGCTGGGGGCTCTGGCTCTCAGCCCTGAGGGTGAGCCTGAGCTGGGTGTGAAGAGGCGGGAGGGTTGGGAAAAGCTGGGGAAGGTTGCATCTGAGCTGCAGGATGGGTTGGAGCTGGAGAGATAAAGCAGGCGGAAAAAGTATTCCAGCTGGAGAGAGCAGCAAGGCAAAAACATGGGGGAGGCAGGACCATGCCTGGAGAGTTAAGGAATGGTGTGGATGGAAGTGCCTCAACCATACATTCTGCAGACTTGGGCCTAAGAGACAAGGATATGAGAGACCTGAGGGGTTATGGCCCGCGACACTGCTGGGAGACCTTGGGAGTGATGGCAGGAGAGACCTGGACCTGGGAGTTCAGACCAGAGGCACAGGTTGGGGAAGGAAAGAAAAGCCAATCACACACCCACTCAGCCAGCCACCCATTCATCCATCTACCACGCAAACATACAGTCCATCTATCCAACCGTCCATCCACGTGCCCAAATCCCCATCTTTCTACCCTCTCAAACCCCCATCCATCCACCTAGTCAACTGTCCATTTATCCAACCGGTCATTCACTCATCTACCTATCCACCCGTTTACCACCCCCCATCCTGGTCATCCACCTATCCAATCTATCAACCACTCATTGTGTGGACAGATGTGGAAGTGATTTTGCAAACCGTCAAGTCCTGGTCGGATGCTCACAATGGTGCTAAAGGGCCCTCTCATCCATTGGCCAAGAGAGTATCCTGAACACCTGACATACGCGTGGCTTTGTGTTTGGTACCAGGATGCACTGGCCCCCTGCTCAGCTGACCACCCTGCCCCTTCTAGGGAGCACCAGCCTAGATCAGGCTCTGGAGGGGCCATACCAGCTGTTGGTACGGGTCAAGGACATGGGTGACGAGGCCTCGGGCCACCAGGCCACAGCCACCGTAGATGTCTCCATAGTAGAAAACACCTGGGTGCCCCTAGATCCTGTCCACCTGGCAGAGAATCTCCAAGTTCCGTACCCACACCACATTGCCCAGGTGAGTAAGTGGCTGTTAGCAGCTGAAATAACCCCATGGATGGTGTAGCTGGGCCTGAGTCTCGTGGAGATTTGGGGGGGTGGGTCTGGGGCTCAACTTGACCCCCTGTTCCTCCCCTACCTATGCTCCTCCCTCCACTGTCCCCATCAGTTCTCAAGACAGAGTGAGCGTATCAGGCCCTGGGACCAGGCCTTTAGCTCCTCACCTGCTATCCTCTGGCAGGCGTGGCTCTGTGCTCTGACCTCCTGAGCTGATCCCAGGCTTCCTCAGCAGAACAGCTGTCACCTCCTTGCTGCCATGGGGATTGTCACCCAGGCCAGGAATGTCTCAGGCTCCTCGAGGAATGCCCTGGGGTCAGGCCCAGCCTGAGAGGGCAGAGAACAAAACAACCTGGTCATTCAGGCACTTTGGGCAAGATCCAGGCTTGGACCAGGACAAGGCCACTGTGGAGTTGTCACAGTGCCCTGAAAGAAAAGGAGCCTACCTGGACCCCAGAGAGGGCAGCAACTTGCCTGAGGTCACAAAACGGTTGGGGCCCAGGCTCCCTACCCAGGAACAGTTGGAATATAAGGGCTGACATGGGCTATTCCTGCCCCTCGTCCTGGGGGCCCTCATTCTGTGTCCCCCTCCCAGGTACATTGGAGTGGGGGGGATGTACATTATCACCTGGAGAGCCAGCCCCTTGGACCCTTTGATGTGGACAAGGAGGGGAAACTCTACGTGACCAGGGAGCTGGACCGAGAAGCCCAGGCTGAGGTGAGGTGAGGGGGAAGCCAGGAGGACAGGCTGAGGGGTGCTTGGTCCCCGTCCAGTGGGCTTCCGGGGGTGTCACATCCCCCACAGGCACTGAGGCAGAAGAGCTGGAGCTGGCCACCAGAAGGGAACCCAGACCCAGGCCAGGCTGGAGCTGCCTCTGGTCTTCATCTGAAGCCCTCCACTGCCCGCTATAGTACCTGCTCCAGGTGCGGGCTCAGAATACCCGCGGTGAGGACTACCCGGCCGAACCTCTGGAACTGCATGTGGTGGTGATGGATGAGAATGACAATATGCCTGTCTGCCCCCCACGAGGCCCCGCAATCAGCATTCCTGAGCTCAGCCCCCCAGGTGGGCTATGAGCCTTGTCAGGGGGTGGGGGAGGGGTGAAGTCCCTGTGAGCTATCCCATCTTGCTCTCCTCTGGGATGGGACCAGCCTCAGGTCCCTATATCAATGTCTCACCCCCCAACACATACACACACATGCGCGCGTGCGCGCGCGCACACACACACACACACACACACACACACACACACACACAAAGAAGAGTGGTGAGGTAAGGCCTCGAGGTCTGGTTGTGGTCCCATCCATGTGGGTGATGTCTTTGCAGGCACCAAGGTGGCTAAGCTTTCGGCAGAGGATGCAGATGCCCCCGGTTCCCCCAATTCCCACGTTGTGTATCGGCTGCTGAGCCCAGAGCCTGAGGAGGGGGCAGAGGGGAGAGCTTTCGAGCTGGACTCCACCTCGGGCAGTGTGACACTGGGGGCTGCCCCCCTCCAAGCTGGCCAGAACATCTTGCTTCAGGTGCTGGTCATTGACCTGGGAGGAGCAGAGGGCGGTAAGTGCCCTGAAGGTGACCAGGGTTCCCTGACCCCTCTGTCCCCACCCTGGTCTCCCCAACATGCCCTCCCCTGCCTCAGGCCTCAGCAGCACCTGTGAGATTGCAGTCACGATCATGGACATCAATGACCATGCCCCTGAGTTCACCACTTCCCAGGTAAGCAGGAACAGGGGAGGACACCTTGAGAAGGTGCTAACGGGGGGGCTCACAGCCCCTCCCCATCTCTCCAGATTGAGCCTCTAAGCCTCCCTGAGGACACAGAGCCTGGGACTCTGGTGACCACACTCATGGCCACTGACGCCGACCTTGAGCCTGCCTTCCGCCTCATGGACTTTGCCATTGAGGCAGGGGATGTGGAGGGAACCTTCGGCCTGGATTGGGAGCCAGACTCTGGTCGTGTCCAGCTGCGGCTCCTCAAGGTAAGGGGCTAGGGGTGGGGGAGTGGCGCACACACACACACGTTCATGCACAGGGTGCCAAGCCGTGACCCACACAGTGACCCGGGCCCCACTGGTTCCAGAACCTCAGCTACGAGGCAGCTCCAAGTCACAAGTTGGTGGTGGTGGTGCGGAGCGTGGCAGAGCCGGTGGGGCCAGACCCAGGCCCTGGAGCCACAGTCACCGTGACTGTGCTGGTGGAAAGGGTGACGCCACCCCCTCAGTTGGACCAGGAGAGCTACCAGGCCAGTGTCCCAGTCAGCACCCCCGCTGGCTCCCTCCTGCTGACCATCCGGCCCTCAGACCCCATGAGCAATCCCCTCAGGTGAGCCGGAAGACCAGCCCCTTAGCTGGGCTGGACCACCCCTGCCTCCTTGGGATGATCCCAGGGCCTCGGAGGGAACTCTCATTATCTACAGCCTGCAATGTTCCTCAAACCATGGTTAATGTGAAGGTTGTGACTCCTGGTGGGGATCAGGGCTGGATGGAGAGGGGTGTTTGGACCCCGTGAGGGCTCAGATGATGCTTCCCCATACTGTCCTGGACCAGGCCCTCTTCCAGCCGCCCACCCAGACCGCAGCACTGGGTGCCGTTCCCAGGCTCTGGCTCTATCCGGCCCCTTTGTGGGCTGACCTGGGAATAGTGGAAATGAGTCAGGCCCCCCAGGCTCTGAGAGTCCCTCCCTCAGCCACAGTATCTGTGGTTTAAGCCCTGCCCCCCAACGAGTCCCTTAAGCTGGAGCGAGATCACGGGCACTGCTGCTGCCCTCAAGTCACAAAGGGCATGTGGAACTTGGGCAGATCACATGACCCAGAAGGTCTCTGGTCAAGGCGTCATATGTGGTCCCTGCCTCCCTGCCCCATCTTCTTTGACCCTCAGGTTCTCCCTGGTCAATGACTCAGAGGGCTGGCTCTGCATAGAGGAGGTCTCCGGGGAGGTGCACATAGCCCGGGCCCTGCAGGGCGCACAGCCTGGGGACAAGTACACAGTGCTCGTGGAGGCCCAGGATGCAGGTATGGCCAGGCTGTGGTGGGGGCCTCTGGGAAGGTGAGAAAACCTAAGACAGACAGGCGGGGCGAAGCTTCCTCCCCAGCGCCCTTGCTGACAGCCGCTCTGCTCCAGGCAGGAGGGATGGGCAAGGGGCTGTGGCCAGTATACTTCTCTGAGAAGGCCTGGCCTCTGCCTCCCCTCTCAGACCACCCTTCCCTCCAGACACCTGCCACCCCCCAACCTCAGCCCTGGAGGGCCTCTCAGGGTGTCAGCTTCAGACACAGGCTGGGAGCAGAGGTAGTGGGACTGGGGGGTGGGGAGGGAGGGCCAGTGGCTCTCCTGGGGCAGGCGTGCCAGGAAGTGAGCCTGGATGGGACGCTGAGGCCAGGTGGGGAGGACTCCGAATGCCATTTTGACAGGATGAAGAGATGGCCCAAGGGCAGGTCCGTTCAGGAAGTCAGGTTTCAGCTCTGAGCTGGGCTGTCCTGTGACAGGGGTGAACTCATCTATAGTCAGGGCATTTCCACATTGTTGGGCCCTGGCACCAGGGGCCAGGGTGAGGTGGGGGGACAGTGAGAACCAGCTTGGCATCCTGAAGGGCACAGAAAGGCCTGGCAGCTGTTTAGATAGTGAAGGGGGTGAAGTGCATTGTGAGGAAGAGAGAGGGGATGGAGAGGAGGGGGTCGAGGGGAGGGAGGGGGCGTGGAAGGGGACTCACAGGGTGAGACTGATGGGCTGTGGGGAAGGGGACCAGGCCAGGGACTCTGAATTCACCCCACCCCCAGAAGGGCCCAGGCCAGCTCAGCACTACCTCCTCTGCAGATGAGCCAACGCTGAGCACCTCTGCAACCCTCGTGATCCACTTCCTGAAGGCTCCTTCTGCCCCAACCCCGACTGTGGCTCCTGAGCCCTCCCGACACCTCTGCACACCCCGCCAGGACCGTGGCGTGGTTGTCGGTGGACCCAGAGGGGACCCTGACCTGGCCGGCGGACACGGTCCCTACAGCTTTGCCCTTGGTCCCAACCCCACGGCGCAGCGGGATTGGCGCCTCCGGGCTCTCAATGGTGTGTAGTGGGGGAAGCAGGGAGGCTGTGGCCAAGGTGGGGAGTGGGTGGTGCTTGGAAGTGAGATGCCGTGGGGCTGGGCCTCGGGGAGCGGGCTAGTGACTCTGATCGCTGCTTATGGTCCCAACAGGGTCCCATGCCTACCTCACCCTGGGCCTGCACTGGGTGGAGCCACGCGAACATGTAGTCCCCATAGTTGTCAGCCACCATGACCGGGTGTGGCAGATCCAGGTCCGAGGTGAGGCCGGGCTGGGGTGCAGCCAAGGTCAGGGGCCTGTGGTTCCTGAGGGAACCCCTGAGATGCAGGGGGAGGAGCTGGGCAATACGTCTATGGGCTCATAAGGACAGCATATGCCTGTGCACACCTGCATATGTGTGGCTGGGCGCACAGACTGCAGTGCACACAGGCACGTGCACAGAGGAGCTTGCATCCCCCTGCCACACGCATGAACACAGCATGTGCACCAAAACCCACATACTGGCCAGCTGGGCTGGGCTGAGGGCTCTGAGGAGCTGCGGAGCCCGCCTCCACTGCCCTTACCTTCCTCCCCTGCCTCTCCCCAGTGATCGTGTGTCGCTGCAATGTGGAGGGGCAGTGCATGCGTAAGGTGGGCCGCATGAAGGGCATGCCCACGAAGCTGTCAGCGGTGGGCATCCTCGTGGGCACGCTGATAGCAATAGGTAACGGAGGTTGGGCTCCTGTGTGGGGGAGGGCAATGGTGGCTGGAGCCACAGCCTCCGGATAAACAGTGCCCCATCCCATGGTGTCCCCACAGGGATGGAGAAGGAGCCCCCCAACTCTCCTAGTCATTATGCTGTTGCCTCCTGTTATCATAGTCAAGCTCATCCTCATTGATAACAGCATTTACTGTTACTGCTACGCCTTAACTGTGTATCAGGCCTTATGCCAAGCATAGGATTATTGCGTTGAATCCTCCCTACAACCCTGTGGTGCTGGCATTTCCCCATTTTCCAGATGAGGTCACTGATGCTCAGAGAGGTTAAGTGATTTGTCTGAAGTTACACAGCCAGGGAGTGGCAGAGCCCAGCTCTTTCCAGCCTAACTCTTTCAGTCCAAGCCTCCCTCTCTATCCCCTTTGTTTCTTTAGCCCCTTAATTTTTTCTCCTGGCTGGTTTTCTTTGCTGGTTCTAGCACATTGCTACAGTGTGCCTTTCTCTCAGAGGTCCGTGGGAACAACTCACTGGCTCCCAGATGATCCCCACCCAAACTGTTCCCCAGAGAAAGGGACCTTGGAGGCTGGGGTGTTCTGGCCCTGGTGAGGGCTGAGCAGGCCAAGCAGTCAGGCTCCTTCAGGCGCCGGAACCACAGAGTCATACCCAGCCCAGCCTTGGGGATGCTGTCTAGGAAACTTTGCTGCCTTATTAAATCGATACCAACAGCAAGGAGTCCCTAGTGATAGACAAGTCCTATGGCCCTTTCGGAGGGCTGATCTATCCCTCTCCGGCCCCTCAGGCATCTTCCTCATCCTCATCTTCACCCACTTGACCCTGGCGAGGAAGAAGGACCTAGATCAGCCAGTAGACAGTGTGCCCCTGAAGGCGGCGGTTTAAGTGGTCCAGGCAGCCCCTCCTGGGAACTTGGCCTCTGGCTCCATCTGAATCCACTGGGAGATGGCCCAGCACTCCAGATCCACGAGGGCCAGGACAGGGCAGAAGCCCCTTCACCTGCCCTAGGGGGGAGGCAACATCACCAGACTTATCTGCAGAGCCTGCGCACTGACTAAACGGGCTGCCCGTGGGAGCACTTCATATGGCTCACGTTTGTCCAATAATAAAGCCTCGGAGAACTGGGCGTGGGTCCTAGAGGACTGTGGGCCCATGTCCAGGTGTCCATGTGCGTGTGTGCATTATCCATGTCCACCTGCCCTTTCACCCCTTCCCCATCTCCGGCTGCACAGAAAGGGTGTGGGGGCTTGAGGGATGAGCCTGGGGTCCCCTGCGGGGAAAGACACAGGGGCATCATATGGGCTCTTGGTGAGATCCTGAGGCTAGAGCAAGGTGGGTCATTTCTGTGGGCATTCGGAGAACACTGGCTGCAGGCCCTGCATGGGTTAACTGTCCAGGTGATGGTTGAGGAGGGTGTCCCTGAGAGTGTTATTTCTGTGTTTGCCTGGATATCGTCTTTGCTCTGGGGGGTGCACCTTTTGAGTCCATGTCCTGTACTCATGTGTGAGCATACTCGTGTCCCTGTATATGCGTCACCTGCACACAGGGGTGGGCAGAGGTCCCTCAGTCTCAGGAGGGGTCTGGGTAGGAATCGTGAGGGCCCGGGTAGGAATCCTCAGGGCCCCATGGGGCTGGAACAGGAGAGGTGAGGCTGGGGATCAGTCTCTGTCCCCATGCTGGCCCCAAGGCACCTTTGGGTTTTACACACAGGCTGGTGAGTGCATGGGGAGTCTGCAAAAAGAGAAGGGGGAATTATTCAGATGGACACCACTGGGGTGGAATAGGAACCCTCGTGGCTCACCCTGCCCCTGCCTCAGGTGAACCCCTTCCCCTGGCCGAAGATTAAGCCATGGCCCTGGTGCTAAGCCCTGACCACATTTCCAGACTGACCTCTAATCCCTGACCCTTGACTGACCCCAGACACATGCTGATCCCCCACGCCTTCATCCCAACGGTCTCTGGAGAGCCGGGGTGGGACTTGTTGTCCCAGGCACCCTGAGCTGATGATGGTAAATCACAGGGAAGGGAGAAAAACAACCTCATTGGGGCCCAGGCCCTATTTTTAGGAGATAATCTCTTCACTCCTGGCAGATTCTGTGGGATGGAGGCCAAGCCCAGCCAAGAGAGATGGGGCAGGCATCCTGGCTGGCCTGGGGGAGCGTGGGAAACTCAGCCTGGATCCCCAGCCCAGGGAGAGACCCTGAGGCTGATCCCAGCCACTCTGGGCCCAGGTCCCCTCTCCCCACCCACACCCCCATCCTCCACGGGAGGCTCTGCTGACTACTGTGGTCCAAGCAGAGCTTCCTGCCCCTCTCCTAGGATCCCCTGCTTGGCCTGTACCCACTCAGAAGTCTTCAGGGTGCAAAGTTCTTCGAAAGCAGATCTCATCTAATCTTTCTGTCAACCTACGAGGGCAGGCTTATTGGCCCCATTTTCCAGTGAAGGATCTTGAAGGTCAGGGAGGTTAAGGGCTGCAGCTGGGAGTCTTAGAAGCAGGGCACAAGGTGAGACTGTCTGGTCAAGGTTTATCTTACCTCTCCAGCAGTGTCCACAGCCTTCAGCTGGGCTCTGCTCCCATGAGATCCCCCAGAAGCGCCTTAGAGATCACCCAGGCCAGCAACGTCTAATCAAGTTGGAAAAGTAAATCACAAAGAGGTGGGGAGACCTTCCCAAGTTCATCCAGCCAGTGGGATGCAGCACCTGAGCCGGAACCCTGGAACCCCTGCTTTCTGGGTCCTTGTTCTGGATAGATAGATAGGCTGACAGGTGGGTGAGTGGATGCATGGATGGATGGGTGGGTTGGTGGATGATGGTTGGGTAGATGGGTAGATGGATGGATAGGTGGGGGGTGGGGTGGTAAGTGGATGGATGTATGGGTTGGTAAGCAGGTAGGTGGAACCCCGGCCAAGGAAAGGATGGATGACAGGATACCAGGGCATATTAAGGCATCTGCCCCAATTTGAGGGTTCCTTTCTTAAGCCTCCAGACCTCAAAATACTTTCTGCTTGTGGGGCTGACAACAGGGTCCACAATCCCCAGTTTTCCTGAGCATTTGTGGACATAAGCCTCTCCTGCAATCCTCAGCCCCTTCTATAGAGTAAAGTGAGGGTCATAGAGGGGCGTGGCTTCTCCCGGGTCTCAGAGGGAGAGAAACAAGAAGCTGGTGCTTGTTTGTGGGCTTGGTGGTAGGTCAGCAAGTGCTTGTGCAGATTCGCGCTAGTGAGCGGGCCTTACTCTGCAGGCAGCGGGGCCTGGACCCTGCGAGGGCAAAGTGGGGGATGACTGGTGGCTCAGTGTGGGCGGAAGAACACGTGAGTCATGCTCTGCCTCATCCTCATGCTCTGCCTCATCCTGTTCCCAGGTGAGTCTCGTTACCTCTCTGAACCTCGGTTTACTTGTTGACAAAATGGGCCTGGCTCAGATGGAGTTGTTGAGAGGACTACGCGAGATAATCCCCCCAAAACGTGTAGCACAATGCCAGGCACACAGCAGGAGCTCAATCAACATGGCTTCCCCTGGTCCATGGAGTGTGGGGAGGACTTACCTCAGATGCCTATAGCCACAGACTCTCACACACTCCCCATGGGCCCCATGGGCCCAGGCTTTTGCGGGGCGGAGTGTGGAGAGGGGCCCCAACTCCAGCTCTCACACGGCCCTGGAAAGACATCTGCCTCCAGCCTTGGCTCCTTGCCAGCTCCAAGGCTCTCTCTGGGTGACGCTGAGGGTTCTCATGGGGTTCAGACTGGTCTGGAGGCTCCCCCGGTGGGGAGCTCATGGTCTTCCTCTCCCAGGCTCCTTCCAGAGGCACAGGGCCAGATCAAAGGGACCCAGCACTGAGGACTGGGAGGCGGGCTTGGAAAGAATGTAAACATGAGGATATTTTTAAACTTTTTCCAGCTCCAGAGATTAGGGCTCTTGAAGCAAGAGGCCCAGAGGTCAGTCCGGCCCTTGCTCACAAAGGAAGAAACAGTCTTGGGACCTCAGAGACCCCCCACCCCACTCACATCCACCGATACCCATCCTAAGACTCTAGCTGGGGCCTCAGGGCAGGAGTTCTTCCTCTGATCTCACCTCCAGACGTCCTGCTGCTGCGGGGTAATGTGTCTCTAATGAGGGGGCCTCAGGGACATGTGAGGACCCAAAGGGTTGAGGGGTTTGGGGGGCCTACCTGAGAGCTAGTGCTAAGAGACTGAGCCTGGAGACACCATGGCAGCCCTGTCACTCCGTCAGGTGTGCGTGTGTGCCTGTGTGCACACGCATGTGTCTATGGGTGTGTAAGTGTGCGTTAAACTCTAGTCTGCGTGGTGTAAGCATACGAGGAACCCATCCCAGCCCCTTCCTTCTTCCCCCTCCCTAGCATGCCTGGCCCCTTCCCCCTGGGACTCCTTGGGTCAGTGGGGGACATGGCGGGGCAGGCAGGAGGTAGGCTTGAGGGTCAAGGAGAAGAGAACAGGGAAGATGAGGAGAGCAAGCGTGCTGTGAGGGGTGAGGAGGCTGGGGGAGGAGCTGGGTCCAGGTCTGAGCCATGCAGTGAGTCAGGCTGTGAGAGCTTCAGGGGCCACCGATCTGGGGACTGCAGAACTCAGCCTCATCTCCCTTAATTACCCCAGGTGTCACAGTGACTCAGGAACTTGGATGCAAGCCTCCTTAGATCTCCCTGCTTCAGATAGCGTGGTGACGCTCATCCTGGGTTCCATGACAACAGCCTCTTCCCTCAGTGATGCAGCCACCCTTGCACACCCATGTGACGCAGTGGAGCACACACAGGAGTGTCACAGGGAGACTCAAAGAGGGGACTCAGCCACAACATGTGCCATATCCCAGGGACTCCCACACCCTTACCCCATCCACATCCCCACTGACCGGGAAGTCAAAGGGTCAGAGTTCACATGGGCACTCAGGAGACGCCAGGCAGCAGGTACCAGGACCACAAGGGCCCCTAGCATGTGGAGAGGGCTTGCTGGCCATTTTCCATGCTTCAGGGGGCTGCTGTGCTACCTTACCCTGCTTATCGGCCCAGAGAGGGACAGTGTCCGGCTCCAGGTCACACAGCTCGTCAGTGGAGATCAGGGCTCAGGTCCCAGGCCGGGATCCACAGGGCAGTGTGCTCCCCTCCATGTCCCTTCCACTGAGGCAGCAGGGGAAGAGGATGAGGCTTGGTGCTTTACCATAAGGTGTGGTGGGACTCAAGGACAATGGGTGGGGGTGGCGAATGAGTCTGATGGGAAGAGGGACCTGGAGACTTATCCTCGATCTGCGGGCCAGAGCTGCCTGCCTGAAGCTGTCGCTGTGCTGTCCCTGTGTACATGCCCACTCAGCAGGGCTGTTGCTATTCTTACCCACTTGGTGGTGGCAGCGGGGTCAGAGATAGTGGCTAGGTGGGAGCGAGTCATGAGCACCAGTCTCTTATCGGACACGTTCCCTGGAAACTTGGCAGGGGCTGCCAGGCTCTGGGAGCCTGGGCAGGGCGGGTGAGGCAGTCACAGGGACAGGGTGGGGGGATGGGCTCACTCAGAACAAGGCCCTGTGCCAGCTCAGCTGTCTCTCCTACAGCTAGGCAAGCTCCCATCAGAATTGGCCAGGGGTTTCCAGTGGAATTTCTTCCCATGTGGTCATTAACACCCTCAAGTCATCCTTAGCTTCCTACCCAGTCCACCCCAGAATGGACCACCTCTGAGCTTTCAATGCCCGAGAAGGTAAGGTGTTGGCTTCCCCAGCGAGGCTGTAGGCAGGGGCCGCATTTACAGGGAGAGCACTGTACTGTGAGCCACAGGGTCCCAGGCTGACCGCTGTCCTGCCCGCTTTCTAGCTGTGTGACCTTGGGTAAGTCACTTCCCTTCCTCTGAACTTGTGTTTCCTTACCATTTCCGGGGCTGTTGTAGGGATGACAAAGTCCAACAGTCAGGAAGGTGGACTGAGGGCTGCGAATACGTGTGTGTCTCTGCACACGGCCAGGATGGGGAGAGGGAGACACGTGGGTTCCCCACCTTGGAGACTCCCGCCCCGTGGATTTTCCATTGGCACGTCGGCACCCTCTCCCCAAAATAGTCCCTACGAGCCGTATGCGACAGAGCCCAGACTGAGGGGACTTTTTTTAGCCGCCCTTTGTCAGCTCTCGAGCGGCCGCTATTTTGAGCCCCAACGCCTGAAGGAGTAGGGCCAAGTGAGGGCTGGGGTCAGCTCAGTGGGTCTGGCTGGCTCCCCGAAGGCATCCCCGAGGGGGCCAGCCATGCCCTCTCAGGCCCAGCGCTGCTGGCAAGGAGAACACAGCATCCCCTGTGTATTGGGCCTGAGGGCTCCGTAGTCCACCTCCAGGGAAGCTGCAGACCTGGCAAAAACCATCCTCATTTATGGCGCTCACCCCATAGGCCACTGGCCCTGGCCCCCGAGAGAAGAGCACGTTGTAAGGATTAACTGAGATAACACAGGCAAAGCCCTAACTTAGCACAGGGGCTGACACATAATCGGCCCTCAGAAAATGGGAACAGCTAGGATTATTATTGTCATCAGCTACAGTCATTCTTGGTTTTGTTGTTACCGTAACATTTTTATCAGGTTTCCTTCTAGTCTTTTTTCTGTGCATTTATCTTATGTCACTGAGTTCAGGTCACAAAACTCCTCCCCCCTCCACATACTTGATTTCAGCAGAAAGGAGCCCCTAAGTCTGCTGGGGTACCTCTCTCTGCATCTCTGGGCCCCACTCCCAGGGATCACCCCTCTATAAATAGCCTTTGGGGTCCATGACCCCTAAGACTGTACTTGACCTTCCAGAGTGTCTATGGTATGCCCACAGCTTCTGTCATCTCCTCAAATGTCATCAACCACTGCCCCACAGGATTCCAGGGCTCCAGAATCTGAAAGCTGAGTTTAGGAGCCGGCTTCCCAGATGGCTCCTGCGCCTGGATTCTAGAACTCTCTGGCCAACACCTAAGGAAACGGGGCTTGCTTCCGCAGATAGATGCGAGAAAGAATTTTCTGGCCGGTCAGGTGCATAAGATTAAGCAATGGCTCATGAGGACAAATGATCCATTTGTCAGTTTCCTAGTCTTTGTTGGGGTTGGGGGAGGGTGTGGGCTGCCAGGAAGAAGGGATGGGGGTAGGGAGCCAGATTCCGGAACGTGGCTGGGCAGGGCAAGAAAGGGAGCGTGGCTGAGCCAGGCCTCCGCCTTCCCCACTGGGGTCAGTTCCCAGCAGGTCAGCAAGGTCAGCTGGGACTGGGGAGTCATACGTTTTACCCTCACCCCAAGGGGTTACTGTACAAGGTGAGACTTCCTTGTTACCCGAAGGACAAAAATAGATCCCAGGTGATGGTCAGTGATCCATGCCCAGAACCACCAAGGTTATTCTGAGGGTGGCAGGCACAGGGCCAGCCCAGGCTCGGTCAAGTGGGACTGAGCTGGAAGTGGCGTCCTCAGCCTGCAGGCTGTCCCTGCCATTTTGGGAATCCTGAATGGGGTGGCGGGACTGGAGCCACAAGCAGGCCGACCCTAGGTGGGCTTAGATAGAATTCTGACTTGGCCACGTGACCCTGGGCCACTTGGTATCTCCCGGCATCGGCTTCCTTGTCAAATGATGGGGACCTTGATCCCTGCTTCTCAGGGTGGTTGAGAGAACCCTGTGAAGCTGACAGATGGTGCTCAATAAATGCATGAATCTCCACTTCAGCTGTCCTAGAATCCAGAGATGGGACTTCCCTGGCAGTCCGGTGGTTAGGACTCCGCACTTCTACTGCAGGGGGCATGAGTTCGATCCCTGGTCGGGGAACTAAGATCCCACATGCTATGTGGCGCGGCTAAAAAAAAAAAAAAAAAGAATCCAGAGAAGACAAGGGCCTTGCCTGTGTAGCTCCGCCACCAAAACACCCCTTCCCCGCCAATCTGAAGGAACCGGAGTCAGGCACAAAAGCACATTTCTGGAAAGGCCAGTGGGGATTTTCCAGGAACAACTCCATCCGGCTGGAGAATTCCATTTCTGGCCCTGCTGCCCAGGGCTCAGGCTAAGGAGGGGATGCTCTGGCTCATTCCAGTTCTGCTCAGGGTGTCCCACACTGTATTCTCTTGCTGTTTGCTCTGGAGTGTGAGGGACCTGAGGTTCTGAGGTCCCCCTTGGAGCCCGGACACCGAACAGTGCTGGGCACACAATTGGTCCTCTCCTGACCCCCCACCCCTTCCTGGGGTCCTCCCTTTCCTTCATCCAACATGTCTTAGGATTTTCCATGGAGCCAACCCCTGACCTCGGGGTCACCCCCGATGAACACGGACAAGCCAATACGATGGACACTGACCTGGGGGACAGATGGCACCTGACCCAGCTCATGGGTGGAGGTGACCCAGGCAGCTGGAGTGGGGAAGTGTAGCCAGTTTGGGACAGCTGCCTGGGCAGAGGCTCAGAGGGTTAAGACTTACTGGGATGTTTCCGTGAAGGAGAACGGGTTTGAGGGAGTCGGGTGGGCATTGAGGTCCAGGTGGGAGCTGAACTGAACTCATTTATTTATTGAGCTGGAACTGGACCCCAATCCCCTTCCCAGACCAGGCCTCTCCCCTCCACAACTACCCGCACGAGGGTTTTCCCTGGGTTTGTCGAGAAACGGGGATGGTCCTCTCAGGGGAAGGCCAGACTGGCAAGTAGGAATCTCAAGACATAACAGGGCATTAGAGCTGGGCCTAAGGGGACGCAGCTCAGCTCACCACAAGGGATATTCCACCCTCTAGGATATTCCTGCACCCACAAAATGCACTTTCCGCCCACAAAGGTCCCTGTGGAGTGACAGGACACTCAGATCTGCTGGGAGCAAAGCTCTTGTAGGGTCCCAGCTGGGCCTCATGGACCCCTAGACCCATTCTGCCATTTTATCGCAACTTCAGCCCACCACCTGTGCCGTATCCAGCTTCGGCCACCGCTCCGCCCCTCGGGACGGGGAACACGGTCCCCCTCCACCCTGTAGGCTGGCGCCAAGGTTTATGATCCAGCACAAAAGACGCTGAGAGCCACAAGGGTGGAAAAAGTTACCCAGTTCTAAATCAGCCAGTCTTTGGGTGATCTCATCCCCTTCCCAATATAGTCGCAGTCCCCTCCCCCATGAACCAGCCCCTGGCCAATGCAGTTAGTCACGAGGGAGCTGGTGGAGGGGCGGACTGCGCGCCCGCACGCGTGCACGCGCGCGTGTGCGTATGCGTGTGCGTGTGCGTGTGTGGGGGGGAGTTCTGGGGGGAGGGATTTCAACTTGGGGTTGTACTGTACATTCTGTTTTGCAATCTGTTTTCCTATCCCCTCATTTACAGGATTTACATTTAGTAGTTTTCCTGTCAAATAATAAAGATCTTCCATCATCACTTTATTTTTTCACTATCACTTTTAAAGTCCACCAGGATGGTTGTGCTAGAATCTATTTGTCCAGCATGTAGAGGAAGGACATGTCAGCAGTGTCCAGTTTCTCCTTCCTACAAATACCAGTGCTATGACCATTTTTGTTCAAACCCCTTTGTACAGTTGCCTGATCCTCCCTCCCTCCCTCCCTCTCTGTCTGTCTGTCTCTCTCTTTCGGATAAATTCTAACAGGTGCTGGGTGAGAGAACAGGCTTCACTGTATGACTGATGAGTTCTGAGCCCTCCCCTAAGCCAGAGGTGCCAGGCCCAGGGCAGGGAGGGGATCCAAGACCAATCCAGGGCCACGGGGTCAGGGGAACAGGGCAGGCTGTGGTCTGCTGGTCCCTCCTGCTGCTCAAGGCCAGCCTCCACCCCTAGCTTCCACCTGCTCTTGCCTCCCCAACTCCATAGGCCAGACCGACTGGGGACGCAGGGAAAGGCCATATACGAGGTCCGTCCTGTGTTGTATTCACATAGTCCCACTCCAGGCACAAGAGGTCCCCACAGTCCATCCAGTTCTCGTCTTGCCAAGTATTCCCCGCAGCTTCTGCTAGAATGCTTCCACGGACCAAGAGCTTACTCCATCCTGCCAGGCTTTTGGGGAGCAGACAGGGCATTTTTTAAAAAATCAGACGAGTAGATATTCAACAGAATTGCATGATCTCTTAGCAATTGCACGAAAGCTACAAGGGAGCTTTGGAGACAAGCACCAGGGTTTGAAACTCAGCTCTGCATTTACTAGTTTTATGACCTTGGGCACATAATTTTACCCCTCCAGGTTCAGTTTCATCATCTGTAAAATGGGTTCATAATACTTGCTTCATATGGTTGCGAGGACAAGGGATTGGCTCTTGTGATTATGGAGGTTAAGTCCCACCATCTGCTGTGCAAGCTGGAGGCTCAGGAAAGCCAGTGGTGTGGTTCCAGTCCAAATCCAAAGGCCTACGAACCAGAGGAGCCAAGGATATAAGTCCCAGTCAGAGTCCAAAGGCCTGAGATATCCGAGGTCAGAAGATGAATGTCCCAGCTCAACAGAGAGCAACTTTCCTCTTCCTTCCACTTTTTTGTTCTATCCCAGCCCTCAATGGATTAGATGATGTCTACACACTTCTTTACTCAGTCTACTGATTAAAATGCTAATCTGTTCTGGAAACACCCTCACAGATGTGGACCTTAAAACCCTTACCTTAAACCACAGCCAGGAATAAGAGGTGGAGGGTTCTAGGCTATATCCCAGAGGTGACAGGGCGCTGGCCTGACCCTTAGAGGTGACTCCAGCTTGTGGGGTAAGACAAAGACCGCTTGCTCTTTTCTCACTCCTTCCTCTATGTGTGACTGTTGCGCCCGCACACCTGGGGAGGAGGATTCTGAGCTTTCCCTTGGAGCAGAGGAGTGACACGGCCAGATTCGAGTCTGACCAGGACGGCTCTGATAGCTGTATGCTGGGAGGAGTTGACCAGAGGGGGCATCTATTGTTTGGGGGTGGAGGAGGGTAAAGGTGGTTTGGACCATTCTTGGGGCTGGGACAGGTGGTGGGCAGGAGGCAGTGAACCCCAAAGCTGCTGGTGGGGGCTGTGGGACTGGCTGCAGGGAGCAGAGTGTGGAGGTGGGAAGGGTTCAGAGATGTGGGGCAGTCCCCAGAAAGGCACACCCACACTGGAGGAGACCAGAAAAGGTGACAGCCACCCCCTCGCCTCTCTTAGGATCCCAACAGCCCCTTCCCCACAAGGCAGGGCTGCGTGACCGCAGGACAGGGTCCTTCCCCTCCTACCACCCACTCGTTCAAGGCCCAAGGACATCCAGGGCCAGGTGAGGCTCCCGGAAGGGGGTTCCAGGCTGCAGTCCCCGGAGACCCTGCTCCACCTGGGCGTGAGGCTCAGGGCCTCGTTTTCTCTGGAACGCTTTCCTCCCACTCCTGCTGCAGCGGGTGCCAACGTGGCTCGATGCTGACACCTAGAGGCAGCCACCCGCCTCATGTTGCTTGACCACAGCATCCCACGGCAAAGGCCTGTGCCACCAGGGCTCCACGTTGGTGCTCCTGTCATGCCATCCTCAGATTTAGAGACCAAGCCACCAGGCAGAGCTCTGAAGAGGTCCAGCTCCTCCACCCTTCCCTGCCAAAGCCCAGTGTGTGGTCAGCAGGGCCCCTGGAACCCCAAGTCAGCCTGTGGACACCCTCCCCTTCCACAACCAAGGAGCATCCTGGCTTATTGACGACGTTCCCCCGTCCCCCCACCCACTGCTTTGCTTTGTTTCAGAGGAAGGGTCATCCCAGCAGCTCAGCTCTCACAAAGCCAACTTCTCATCTCTACCTCACTGTCTAGGCCCATCCTGTGTCCTGAGTCCCACGTGAGAATACCCAATGGCCCTCATCTTTCCTTAGTGATCTTTTTAGCTAATTGTTCATTTTCATCCATCCACGCCCACGGTCTTTTCTGGGTCTGGACACTCCTCACCCGCCTCTCCTCACTTCCATGCCACCCACTCATAGTTTTCCTCCTACTTCTCTGATCTCTCTTTTGCTGGTTCCTCTCTATCTGCTCCTCCCTCGATCATCCATTCATCCATCCATCCGTCCATCCATCCATCCACCCATCTGCCCCCCATCCCTCCTTATTCATTGTACAATCAGTAGGACAGGGGGCTAAGCCTGACATTACAGGGATGAGGGTGGGGAGGAGAAAAACAAGGACAAATGCCCAGCAGCACCTGGTGGCAACACCGCAGGGCAAGTGGGGGGATTGAGGTGAGACTTTCTGCGTTGCCCCCACCCCACTCCGCGCTGATGAAGAGCAAGCCACGTCCTCTCTGAGGTCGCTGCGTGGCCTTGTCCACTTCCCCATCCCCAGAGATCACCTGAGGGGCTCCTGCTTCCCCACTCAGCCACTTTTGGCCAGCTCCCCCTCAACCTTCTCTACAACTCTTGCCCCTACTTCCACAATATACCCAGAGCCCGTCCCAGACCCCCGGGCTGGCCCTTCCCCATCCCCATTGTGCCCAGTGTCATGAGCTAATCCCCGGACAGCTCTGCATGCCGGGCCCCGGGGCCACACAAGGTGTTTGCAGGTGGACTGGACAGAGCAGTAGCTCATGGCAGACATTCCTTCTATTCATCTGCTGCACGGAGACGGCGCTGTGAAGCCACACACCTCAGATGGGACTCGAACCCACAATATTCCAACTGAAAACCACAACTCGTCTCAGGACTTAATGAAACTCAGGTTGTTTATGTCTCGGCGCAGAAGTAATTCAGCAAGAGGCAAAGTGACAGGTAAGAAGTAAATTTATTAATATCCTTTGTAAAGAGGTTGCAGGAAAATGGGGCCTGAGAGGATGGTCACGTCCCAGGTCTCTGTCAAGTTCCTGGGACGGGCTGCCAAGCGAGGGTCCCTGGCTTCATGCAGGGGAGAATTCAAGAGCTAGCGAGCCATAGTAAAGTGAAAGCAGAGATACACATTTCCATAGGCAGAAGGTGAGGGGGCCCCGAAATACGGGGTGGTTAGTTTTCTGGTTTTGGGGTTTTTAAAATTTATTTTATTTATTATTTACTTTTGGCTGCGTTGGGTCTTTGTTGCTGCGCGCCAGCTTTCTCTAGTTGCCGTGAGCAGGGGCTTCTCTTCACTGCGGTGCGCGGGCTTCTCATTGTGGTGGCTTCTCTTGTTGTGGAGCACGGGCTCTAGGCGCGTGGGCTTCAGTAGTTGCGGTACGCGGGCTCAGTAGTTGTGGCTCGCGGGCTTAGTTGCTCCACGGCATGTGGGATCCTCTGGGACCAGGGTTCGAACTCATGTGCCCTGCATTGGCGGACAGATTCTTAACCACTGGGCCACCAGGGAAGTCCCTAGGTGGTTAGTTTTTATGGGCTGGGTAATTTCATAGGCTAATAAGAGGGAGGATTATTGCAACTATTTTGGGGAAAGGGCAGGGATTTCCAGGGTGGTGTCTTGGTAATCTCAATCCTCCGCCTTCTGGTTCCAACCAGTCTGAGGTCCACAGTGCTTGTGGTCAGCACGCAGTCACCATCCTCCACCTGGGGTGGTGGGGTGGGGTTTAGTTCCTTCAGAACAACTCAAAGCTAAGTGTCAGATAGTTACGTATTCACCTTGAGGAGGAACTGTTTTATCCATGAGGTATTGTCATTACTTTTGTTGTTTAACTGGTTTTCCTTTGTTTCTGAATTCCTTCACTTCCCTAATTAGTAACTCTTGTGCCGCTCTTTGGAACTCTGGGAAAGCCTAGGAGACCAGGGCCTTTTCTACAAATAAAGAACAGGAGACGGGAGGCGGGGGCAGCTTTTGTATCCAGGAGGGCCCCACAGGGTCCTGCTCGGTTTCACTTATTCCCTCGCCAGTGAAAGTCGGAAGGGGAACTCTGGCTGGCCCCCTCAATCCCCACTTGCTCCTCCCAGCCAGGAACAGGTAAGGTCAGGGGTCAATGGAACAAAGACATGTTTGTCTTTGTTGACCTCTATGATCCATGGAGGTCCAGTAGAGGTTCACCCATCCATTCCAGAGGGAGCTGCTTGGAGTGCCAGCTACCCACGATACAGAGGGTCACTAGCCTGGGAACTACTTAAGGCCATTTAGTAGCATCAAATAAAATGGAAGCAAAAACTCTAGAGGTGAAAAGAACAGTATAAATTGACTTCCCCCTCTAGTTAAAGAGCACAGTGTTTAAAATTTAATTCTCCCTGTTTTCCCTCTATGTTTATGAGTTCCAAATGATGGGATATTGGAATGCATGGGTTATCCATCTAGCTTCTTGTCACCACACCCTACTTCTCCACCCACCCACCCTGTGCCAAAAGTGGACCATGAGATTTTTTCCTGCATTATTATCCCTTTCTGAAAGCCCAGTATTGGGACATGTGCACAGCACAGTGGACTTGGTTCAAATTCCTGCCCTACCACAGTGTCGGGGCAAGTTTTCAAGCCTCTGGGCCTGTTTTTATCATGTTATAAAGAAGGAAACAGCTCCTCCATTACCCTCAGCAGACCTCAGACATTCCCTTTTCTACCTTTCTCTCCCCCAAATCTGCTCCTCCTCAAGGCCCAGTTTAACCACCCTAGCCCATACTAAATTTAATAACTTAATAGTTGTATTTGCATTTTAAGAAGCACCCACTGGAGCTGTCCTTATGAGCTGTATCACTCAGAGGCAATGAGATAAAACTCAGTCAGTGGGGGTGGGATGGAGTGGGGTCTTCAACTCTATCTAGGTAGCTGCCTAGACATCTTCCCCAAAGCTGGCTCTGAATTTAAGATTAACAAAGAAGCTGGTTTTACAAGGCCAGTTAAATAATGTGAAATCCCAGCAGGCCTTGGCCCTGAGTGTGTGGAGACCCTCACAACAAAAGCCTTCACACTTCCTTTTCATTCTTTTCAGCTTCCCACACACTGTTAACATTAAGCAAGGACTTCCTGTGGGCTCAGCAGTCATCGAAAATTTGCAAAGAAAATTTCTCTTTTGGGTGGACTATTGAACAGACCAGATAAAGGTGGTGAAACAAAGGCTGGCCTAATCTAGTACCCTAAGGACCTTAAAAATATGAATATTCAAAAACAAAAGAAACCAAATCTCATTTTTCCTCTCTTATTTACAAATTTCATTTAAATCTCTCTCATGGTTAGAAAATCAATGTCAAAAAAAACATTGGTATACACTTTACAATACAAATGTCAGTAAATACTAAAGAACATGGTTAATAATTTTTCCAAGTAAATGTTTGATAAGAAATATTTTCAAGGAGGCCAGTTAAACTAAACGTCAGGTGCCCAAGGCATCGGGAACAGAGCCTCAGCCTGCTCAGTAGACAGTCGCACTGCAGTCCATGTGTGTTTTCCACTTGGTAACACATGTGGCAGCTCACAGGAAAAAGCGGTACCACCAGCCTTTATTCCCCAGCCTCAAAGCCACACCCGGGCATTCTCTGCTATGGGAGTCATGTTCAGCGACAAATGAACCACTAACAATGAAACTAGGATAGCTCAGTTCCAGGATATCCTGATTTAACCTGGGAAGTTAAGGTTTCCCCAAGATTGTCAAACCGAAAAATAGGTCACTAGGGGCTGATGGATGAAAGAGTCAAGCTAGACTCATTCTGAATACACTGTCGTGTTCTATACAATTAATTATTCTATTCTTTAATTCAAGTTTGAGTTGTTTCTATTTCCCTCATATAAAAGGTGTCAGCTCAGTTGTGTCTAAACTAAGTCTTAACCCACTCGATCTTTTAGGCCAATCGTACTTCTGGGAAAAATATGTTTATATATTAACATACCTCAAAGTTTACACTTTCATTATAATAAATTAGCTTTAATGTTACAAATAACGTCTCAGAAAACTGAATAAGTAACTTGACCTAGCACGCTAACTTGAATTTAGAACTTCTCTATCCATTTTGACCAATCCCCAGAATCAGGAGAACTGTATTATTTACATAAAAAACAATATCTAAAACATGCCAATATTACCATTTCTTACCTAAAACAGTAAATATGCTGTTTAAAGCACCAAAGCATACTTTATTCAAAAGTGACATCCTAAACATTAAAGATTCAATCTCATTTTTTTAGTTCATTTCAGAAGTCTCAATATCAGAATCTTTACATAAAAGGAATGATAAGTGTTTCGGAAGACCTGACAAAGTACCACCAACTCCCTCTCAAATCCCAAGTGTCCTCAAGTGGTAGCCCATGTGCCTCAGGAAGGCCAGTGACAGCAGAACTGTGGTCAGGGAATCAGACATGCTGGGGTTTAACCAGGAGTTGCTCCGTGGAGCATTCATGGCAAGAGCAGACAGAGTTCACAATGGCAAAAGGCAGACAAGAAACCAGCCCTTCCTCTCTCTCAATATACCAATTAGAAAGCAGGAAATCTATTAGGCTGAGAAAAAACACAGATACCCTTGAAGGAACAGGTGGGAAGTCTGTATTCTCTCAACTGTCACACAGGTTACTTAATCAGCTATATTTATGACCCAAGCTAGGCTCCAAAACAGGATTCAGACCCTGTAATCCCGGTAAATGAGAGCGTGCACCAGGGTTTAGCTCGCATAAAGAACAAGGGTGTCAGACAAGCAGGCTCTAGTAACAAACCGTCATGCAAGCTGAATGACAGGGATTCACGTTTTATTTCTGAAGATCTAGGAGATCAGAAGGAAGATTAATAGTTTCAGAATAAAAGGACCAAGGCTTAAGCACTCAAAGGAGAATTTCTTAGATGAAGCCATATCAGTAAATGCACAGGGAAGTATCCGCAGGCTAGAAGTTTCTCAACACTTGAATGTCCTGAATGTGGACAAAAATGTGGAAGTCAAACCTAGCTGTTTGCTTTCCTTTCAGTACGAAAGGGGGTGAGGAGAGCGATCAATGAAGACAGTGCAGGAACATAAAAAGTGTCAGTTTTTGTGGGATTATATTTGTGTTTCCATTTAGGGACACATTTCCTGTTGTTTAAATGCTACAGCAATTCAGAACATGAAATTCATCCCCCCAGAAAGGATCCACATGGTTTAATTTTCAAATAAACACAGACTGTGCAGCCCATAGAAGCCAGTACAGGTTACATTTGGTTTTGCCCCAACTCCTATATTAAATAAGGCCTAGTTCCTGAGGAGTAGCAATGGCCATTTATCCCACAGTCTATAGGCAAGTGTCCCATCTGAAAAATCTCACTCCTCCCTCTTCCCCACTGCCCCTCGGGATGCAGCTAGGGAGACTAAGTGACTGTTCTCAGGTCCTTCATGTTTTTACCTCTCCAGATTCAGGCTGAATTTTAAGTCTAGAATCCACTGTATAAGCAGTCCTGCCTAAACTGTCTGTCACAATTACCACATGCAATCTTGAATTTTCTCCTTCCCTGCAACCATGTGAATTGGGAGCATTCTTTCTAGACAGTATTGCACAGTCAGCAGCAGGGTGAGGGAGTTCAGCATAGCAGAGGGGGAAGGAACATTAGGTGGAATTAGAAGAATGTCTGAGAGGTATAATCAGAAAGGTTAAGTGCTATGAGTAAATCTGCAGAGATTTACTAAACCCCGGAGGAAATTTTATTAATGCAGGAAAGGAGTTAAGGCTCAGACAGAAGTAACCTCCTAGCATGGCTCAAAGGTTCAGGGGGTGGGACTCAGTGGAAAGGTCCGAAAGCTGCACAAATAAATTCAGCCGGTTCAGAGGCCCGGCCACCTTCACCCTCAGCTGAAAACCAAGAAAACTCATTCCAAGCATGCTCGCTTAGAGCAGGCCTGTTTGCAAGTTTGAGGACTCAATTTTAAAATAAACTAAATCGGAACTAGAATGCAGCATTACAAAATGTTTTCACAAGTAAAATCATACACACAAAAAAGTTAGAATATTGCATAGAAAAGTATCCTGTAATATGCTTTGTAAACCTAGGTCTTTAGGAACTTCAAAATAAAAAAGAAACAAAACCTCCCTTCATAGTCTAGATTACGAATTGAGAATTATCAACTTTGCAGATTTTTGTATCAAGACCTCCTAAGATCCTGAACTTCTTCATATCCTTAGAATCATGATTCATTTTATACTTCGCAGGCTCAGGCTGACAGTTTAACAACAGTGTATTTATAAAAGGACTTGGGTTACACGAGCCCCAGCCAAGTCTACGGTCTCTGTGTTCCACCCTTTCTGCGTAGAAGAGGTGACCAAAACATGCAGGGACATAAAATCACTACTATTGTTTTTAATCCTAGGCTGTTTTTTCTCTCACGTTAATCTATTATTAAGCAAGCTACATCTGCCTGCCCTTTAACAACAAGGTCTAAATAGCCAGTTTAAGAGCAAGTGAACATGTCTTAGAAGAGCATTTAAGTTAACCTTGGCAACAGGATGGGAGACTCTTAACTCCCCTTGTAAGATGCACCAATCGAGTCTGAGTTAAAATACACCACAGTGACAGAGATATCATCCCTGTACATCCTTGCCAAGTCCTCTGGCAATGTCAGCATCGCCGACAGCCGCTCAGGCTCCATCTCCCCGTACTCGTTGTTCCCTATGGCGTATCTGATCAGACGTGTGGCTGCGTTTTGGTCGGTGGCGTGGAGCCCCTGGGCTTTCCTCTGCAGCAGCAGGCTCTGCATGAGTCCCAGGTTGGCGGGTCTCTGGGCCAGGTCTGGCTTGTGCCGACACACTTCAGCCAGGTGCTCCACCACCAGCCTCACCACATCCTCATTGCCCAGCACATCCCACAGGCCGTCAGAGGCCAGCACAAGGAACTTATCCTGGGGCCTCAGCCTGTGGTACGTGACCTCAGGCCTGGCCGTCAGGTAAGGTGGAGTGTAGTAGTGTGTGGGGGTGAACTGGTAAATGTTGAGGGCCTCGGTGTCAAAGCCCCGCTCCAGGACACTGCGCTGCAGCTCTTTACTCCACTTCAGCTGGACGTCCCCGAAGGCCCTGCAGGGCATGAGGACACCCAGCAGCCTGTTGTCCATGATGATTGTCCTGTGCTCTGACTCAGGATGCTCCCTCTTTAGCCGTGACAGCTCGGTTGGGTTCCAGGCATTGTGGTCCCGGGTGAGGGGCAGACAAGACCACATGCCATTGTCCTCCTGGACACCAAGGATGGCCCGGCAGTCACCAGCGTTTGCCACATGCAAGTGAATTCCATCGACATGGGCCATGCAAGCTGTTGCCCCTGAGAAAGCAACCTGGAGTGAAAGGTTCCTGGTCATCTCATCTTCCAGGGCGGCCTGGATCTCTAGCGAGATGTCAGAATCCAGCCTCTGGAAGGAGTACATTAATGCTTCCTCAATGTTCAGCCCCATTTCCATGTGCAGGTTCAGCAGCTCCTGCCAGTAGACACGGAGGTGATCAAGGTGCACTGACGTGACATCCTTGTAGATACTGTCCCCTGGGTGCTTGAGCCACTGCAGAATGGGCAGCAGGGGCTTCATGCTTTCCATTGCCCCCTCCATCTGCTCCAGCGTCTGCTGGGACATCAGTGACACTGCCACATAGTAGAAGAGCCTCTCGCTCACCGCTTGAGCACATGCGTGGCCACCATGTCCATCGAAGACACCAAACATCAGCCCATTGGTCTGCAGGCAGGTGGCTACACCTCCCCGGTCCTCCACTGGGAAATTGGCAGCCAGCTGGTTGCTCTCAAACCGCAACACCGAACTTGGGACTCCACTGTCAAGGTCAAGAATCTTGTGGGCCGACTCACCAGCTCGCAGCACTTCATTTACCTGCTCAGGGCTGAGCGGCAAGTGGAAATCATCTTCCTCTGTTGATGTGTGTCTATAGGCTTTCTGCAGAGCAATGCCACCACATGAGGCATTGTTTTTTAGGGTGACTGGCCCCTGGGGAAAGAGCCTCCATTTTGATTTAATCCTATTTGAGGCATATCTTGAATATAAACGTTGTCCCCCTTGTAATGTGGCAATGCTGTTTCTTGCAGAATTGAAAATCCAGTAGGACACAGTACTTGACATTCTGAAACTGTATGAGCGAATGCGTTCCTTCAGCAAAAAGGGTTTTTTTTAAACCTGAAAATTTGAGTTTAAGAAAGTTTTAAATTTAATTTTTTAAAAATAATGACTTCTGAAAACACTTAATCTCAAAATACTTAAGCAAGTCTCCACACCTCCCATTATAATATATAATCACATTTCAGAAAATGGGTTTTTAAACACTCTCTGATCTTAAAGAGTCACTGAGGGCTACCCCAGAGGCCACCTTTTCCTCCTTCCCAAATCCTTTCCCTTGCCAGGGCCCTGTGCCCAGCTCCCACGTTCACTCTCCCCAGTAGGCTTTAAGTGTTCATTTAAATATAAGCTCTTTCTTGCTCCCCAGCTATCTTGGTGGCTGCTTTCTGTTGGACGCCATCCAGCACCTAAACCAGGAAGATGGTGGCAGCAAAGAAGATGGAAAAGTCGCCGGAGACAGATCAATTCTAGGCTCCAGCTGGTTATGGTAAGTGGAAAGTATGTGCTGGGGTACAAGCAGACTCTGAAGATGATCAGACAAGGCAAAGTGAACCTGGTCCTCCTCGCCAACAACGGCCCAGCCTTGAGGAAATCTGAACTAGAGTACTACACCATGTTGGCCAAAACTGGTGTCCATCACTACAGCGGCAATAATATTGAATTGGGCACAGCATGAGGAAAATACTACAGAGTATGTACACTGATCCAGGTGATGATTAGAAACAAGCCAGAAGAAACTGGTGACAAGTAAATCATGCAAAGTTTCTTTAATAAAACTGGCCAGAGCTTGTTCTACATGTATGTAAATGAATGCCTCAAACAGTGGCTAAACATGGCCATTTCAGAGGCCCAAAAGCACACTAGGTATGATACTAGCTGTCTAGCAGCAGACACACTACTTCACTTGCCTGAGTTCCAGTTGTCCATCCGTGGAATGGGAATATTAGTTTCATACAGTTTTGTGATGGTTTAAAGAAATATAACCCTTCGGCTCCAAAAAAGGTATTATTACTTTTATCATTAGGTGTATCATTGGGGATTAGAGGTTGTTTCCACTGTGTCTCTACTTATAAAATACCAAACTGCAACGCCTAACGCCTCAACCTTTCCCCTACTTAGGGTTTTTATTTTTGTGATACGCGGGCCTCTCACTGTTGTGGCCTCTCCCGTTGCAGAGCACAGGCTCCGGACGCGCAGGCTCCGCGGCCATGGCTCACGGGCCCAGCCGCTCCGCGGCATGTGGGATCTTCCCAGACCGGGGCACGAACCCGCGTCCCCTGAATCGGAAGGCGGACTCTCAACCACTGCGCCACTAGGGAAGCCCCCCTACTTAGGTTTTAACCTACTTATTTCCCAAGACTGGCATCAGTAGGTCAAAGGGTGTAGACTCATATTGCCAAACTGAGTTCCAAAAGGTTCACATCTGCCTCCACAAGGGCATGAAGGAAGCAGTTTCCTAGCACTTTCAACAGCCTCTGGTGGTATTTTTCCTTAGACAAAAAAAAAAAAAGCTGCTCTATTTTCTATTTTCTCTGGTGACCCGGGAGGAGAGTTTCCACGTGTTTTCAGATTTCGTTTATGAATCCTGCCCTCCTCAAGTTTGTCTGTTGGGGTGTGGAGAGCGCCCACACTTGAGGACCGCCCCCTCTCCCCAGCCCACCCCGCCGAACTACGAACTGGTGCGGTCGGGCAGGGCGCGCAGAGGGCGCCTCCCCGCGCCCCCCAACCCCACCCCCAGCCCTGCAGAGAAGCCAGGCGGCAATGCCCGACGCAAGGCGGTCCGCCGCAGACCGGACCCAGACAATTTCGCGTATCTAAAGAAAACAGATCCCAAAGTCAAGCCTCACAGATAAGAAAGAGCGCGGCCTCCTAAGTCCAACAAGCCCTATCTCCCTCAAACCCTGGCGCGGCCACGTCCCTGAGCCCCAGCTTCCGGGTCTATAAAAAAGGAGAATTCAGTTGAGATGCTGAGCTCACAGAGGGTACTCCGAGGGCTAAAACAGCTACTGCGGAAGTCCCGGTACACAGCCAAAGGCCCTGAGCAAGGCCGCGAACCCACGTGGCGCGTGCGCGCGAGACGGGTGACCGTAGCTGTGACCAAGGCTCTTCCCCGTCCGCCGCGGGCCCGCCCCCTCACCTCACCTCCACTCTCCACCCCATCACGTGAGCCGATGCTGCGGGCCGGAGCGGACCCGGCGAGGTTAGAGGTTTTCACATCCCGCGCTCACCCCCTTCCCTACATCGCACCCTGGTCCTCCTCTCACCCGCTTGCGCCAAAGCCGCCGGGTCCGTCAGTCAATTCTGCGCCAGCCTACGGTGCCGCAGCTACCTCCACCCCGGACTCACCTCCCTGAAGGGACCTCTTGTGCAGATCCAGCTAGAGAAGGAAGCATCCTCTCGCCACCCTTTATTGGTTCATCCGTGGAGGCGGGCACCTGACGGACAGCGTAATTGCCCAATGGCTGAGGAGGGAGAGAGGGCGGGATCCAGAGGGGCCCAATCTGGTTCCTCCCCCTCCCCCGCCCATCCTACCCAACCTTTACCCGCACCCCCCTCAGGCTCTGACCTTGGGTAGGCTCGGGGGCGGGCTTCGGGACCAGGCAGTCTTGTGGCTGAGCACCCCCACCACGTGACACCCCCCCTCCCCGTTCTGCGCACCCCAAACCGAGCAACCTCTCCCATTCCTCACTGTTGTTAATAATACCCCACGGCTTCCTCTCCATTTCTGTGCTGACCAGTTCAGACCCCTCTCCCAGGCGCCACACCCTTCTATATCCACTTGGACGCCTCCCTCTGGAGGCCCTATGTACACCTTAAACATAGCTTGTCTGAAATTCATCTTTCTGCCAGACCTGCTCTTCCTCTCCTCCCCTAACCCAGTAACGGCCCCATCATCTGCTCAGAGACCCAAGCCCCAAGCCTGGGAGTCATTTTGACTCCTCTTCCCTCACCCCCACCCGTCTCCTGTCTGTTATCTAATCCTGTTCATCTCACCTCCTAACTATCTCTCCAATCCAACTATTTGCCTCCAGCTACCCTCCCACTCCACTGCAACCTTCTCATCTGGTCTCCCCACCTGTGACTTCAACTTAGCCCTAGTTGCTCTGCTTCTACAGATCAGGTAGGTGACCCTTCTACAGCTCAGATTGCTGCTGTAAAGTCTTCATTGGCTCCCCACCAACCACTGGGCCTTGAACTGACAATTACATTGGCATGGCCACTGATGGTTACCACAATAGTTAGTGGTTGGTACGTTGAGAAAGGCTGAGAACCAGGACACCAGATATTTCCTCAGTCCCTTCCATTGTGGAATTCCAGTTATGGCCTGCTGGAATTGCTTTACTAGAACTCATCTATTATCTCTGATAAATCAAGTGCAGTCTTCCCTGGAGGCAGAGAAAAATAGGAGACGACCAGAAAAGGCCACTTAGATCCCTGAAAAGGTGGTCTTCTGGAAGGAAGACACACTGGCTTACCTGGGGAGCCTGGCCAGCCCACCTGGATCCAAGGACATGGCTGCCATAAAACAGCTCCTGTCAGACTTGCCTCTGATATGATATTCATACCGCCACTCACCCTCGGCCCTTTCCGGAAGTTCTACCAGTAAGTAAGAATTTGCAATATCTGTCTTCCTGGATATTAAGATGGCTGTTTCGTACTTAAACTAAAAATAACTCCAAGGGATTCTAAATAAATGGGTACAATTATTATTATTTTGTATAGATAGTCCATTTGGGGTTATAGAAGGTTATCCTTCAGCACAGAGGCAGCACAGCTTATGGGTGCCTACGATATGTCAGGCCCTGGGCCAACGGCAGGGGACACACAGATGGCTGCCCTCACCACACTTTCCTGAGAATATTACATCACTCTGCTGTCTGAAACCACTGAGTTTCTAAGTTACCACACACACAGCACTTCCAAAGTAAAAATGCACCCTTGAGGATTTTGTGTGCACTGGAACTTTTGTTTAAAGGGTATAACCAGCTTAGTTTCCCTATACATGATGGCTAGCCCAAGAACCCTATCCAGTCTCCCAAGGCTTCCTTGTCACAAGGTCTTATTAGAAAAAAAATGAAGGAAAAGGACTTATCTCTGCCCTGAGAAAGGGAAAGCAGCAGCTCAGCTGTCATTTTCCAAGAAAATATGTAAAAATACTCTGTCTCACTCAAAACCAAGCAAATGTGAATTAAAATGAGATACTGATTTTTTTCAGTCAACCTGACAAACATTAAAACATGATTAATACCTAATGTTGGTGAGTGGGCATTGCTATCTTGGCAGGTGGGAGTGTAATTTGAGGCTGCCCAATGGACAGATCTTTGACCCACTAATTCTACTTCTTCTAATTTATCCTACAGAGGCAGTCAAAGGCAAACCTTACAAATTTTCTACAATAAATACACATTACCCCATCTGTATAATATCTTGTATAATTAGAAAAAAAAAAAAAAAGCAGGGGCTTCCCTGGTGGCGCAGTGGTTGAGAGTCCGCCTGCCGATGCAGTGGACACGGGTTCGTGCCCTGGTCTGGGAAGATCCCACATGCCGCGGAGCGGCTGGGCCCGTGAGTCATGGCCGCTGAGCCTGCGCGTCCGGAGCCTGTGCTCTGCAACGGGAGAGGCCACAACAGTGAGAGGCCCGCCTACCGCAAAAAAAAAAAAAAAAAAAAAAAAGAAGCAAAACTGTATTTTAAAAACGGAGGAGTGGCGGGGGTAGGGAGATAGATCTCTTAGATGATTCTGGCCAAGTCCCCTGATTCCCTAGCAATGCAGATAAGACCATCTATGGAATGTTAGGAAAGCTGGATTTGAGGATGATCTTGTGTCAGGAGGAATTGAGATGGTGGCAGAAGGTTTTTGTCTAACTGTCAAAACCATATCTGGCCTGATATCTGGGAGAGTTTATAAAAAACCTCAGATGGGGCTTCCCTGGTGGTGCAGCGGTTGAGAGTCCACCTGCCGATGCAGGGGATACAGGTTTGTGCCCCGGTCTGGGAGGATCCCACATGCCGCGGAGCGGCTGGGCCCGTGAGCCATGGCCGCTGAGCCTGTGCGTCCAGAGGCTGTGCTCCGTGGCGGGAGAGACCACAGCAGTGAGGGGCCTGCATGCCGCAAAAAAACAAAACAAAACAAAAAAACCCTCAGATGTCTTCTTTGCCAACATGAGCTTGCCCTTGCAATGTTTCTGTGTTATCATTGCTGCCCAAGGCAGCTGAATAAGCCCAGAAAAACCTTCTTGATGATCTGAGCACATTTGTGCCATCCTAAATCAAGTGATTTAACTTCACCACCTTTTAACCAAGCAGGTGGCTTTCCCTGGCACTGTCCTCTCCCAAACTGATCACGCACGGGCACGTACACACATACACACATGCACACACACACACACACACACACCACCTCCATTTCCTTTAGAGGGAATGGTTACCAATCCCTGCAGAGGAGCAAACTCAGGGACATATTTAGCAAGTCTTGAGGATGCTCGTGACAAAGGCTTGGGAATTTTTGAAAAATACAAGCCCTGCCTCAGCCCTCTTAAACCTGTTCTGAAGCAACAGCACTGACAGACTTGCCAGTTTATCAGGAGGCCTCAGAATGGTTATGTTAAGCTCCTAGCTTCTAGAGTCAACCTAAGATTGCCCTTCAGTAGAAGATGGGCAGAGCCTTTGAGGGGAAATACGACCTGTGTTTCTGTCTCTTTAAGGCTTCTCCAAACACAAGTCAATCCTTTTCAGCTGCCTGATGGAACAGCTGCAGCCAGGGCTGTGATGACCTAGGCCAGGGGGCAGCTTCTTCTGTGACGCTCAATCATTCCCTTTGCCACCACCGTCCCACACCCATTCTCACTCAGGCCATATTAACTGGCAAGCTCAGAATTTTCCATCACCCTGGAGTCCCAAGCGTGAGGCCCAGCTCTGCCACCTACTTGCTATGTGATCCTGGGCCAGTCATTTCCTCTCTTGGAGTCTCTGTAGAACTACTTGGAGAGGGCAGTTGTGTGGCCCTTGGAGTTGTCATTTGTACTCTAGGTTGCCAATGACGTATCTCTTCTTGAAAGTAAATCTGGAGAGAAGTAGAAGAACAGCAATAGGGGCCCAGTGTGGGGAAGAGGAAGCAAGAGGAAGTTGGGAGACGACCTGGAGCCCCCCAGAAGCACACTTCCTGTTCTTTCCCTTGCAGCTCCATCCTTTGCTACCCTGTGAAACAATAGTCCTCCGGGCAACTTTGAATGCTCTCTCGCCCCTCCTGTGGAGGCCACGCCCTGAGATCCCAGGGCGCCCCTTTCAGGCAGGGTCAGAGGTGGAATGTCAGCACGTTGGCCTGAGCACACCCCCAACGCCCAACAGGAAGCCAAGACTCAGGTTGGAAAGTCCAGGAAGGAGCTATTGACCAGGACAGAATTCAGATGGAAGAACCAGATAACAACAAAGAAGAGAAGGCATTTGATAATAACAGCAATTATTTCTGCATCTCTCCCCACCCCCGCTTTCTCTTTGCACATGCCTTTGCGGGCAAAGAAAAGTTTAGTAGGACACATGCCAGCAGTTAACAATGATTATCTCTGCAGGAACTTTCACATTCTTTGCCAGTCCATTTATTTCTTTATTTCCTTTTTTAAAAAATGTTTTTAACAGGCAGCATGTATTTAATAATCAGAAAAACCCCAATAATGTCTATCCGACATAATTACACATGGGAGTAGGAAGGAAGAAGGCACAGCACAGGCTTGGTAGGGGCTGTTCAGGTGCAAGAGAGGCAGCTGGGGATAGGACAGGGTCCTGGAGGAACCTGATGTTTTAGATGGGGAATCAGGAAGTTTTATCTGATAAGATAAGCTTTGGACAGACATCTGAAGGAAGTTAGGGAGTGAGCCTGGCAGTATCTGGGAGAAAGCATTTGATGGAGAGAAAATAGCAGGGACAAAGGTCCTGGCCTTGAATTTTATAGCCATGTCTGCCTGTCTCATCTCCAAGCCTTTGGCCAGAGCTGGGAAGAACTTGAAGGAGCATCTCACCCATGCTTTCCTAAAGTGTGCTCCATGGAACATAATCCCAGAAAATATTCTGAGAGAAGAGGACCACATCCATACTACCCTGCACTGGAAGAGATTCACAATGAACAATGGCTTAGTCAAGGTGCTGAAAAATTGTGCAGTAAAAGAAATTCATCCAACTTCATAGCAGCAATTCAAAACAGTTCACCATGAACCTCCTTTTTGCTGTAAAATCTAGTCACATCTGGCAGAACACATATACTTTGTGAGATGCCCATATATCCATTCTTGGAAGAGCAAAATAGAGTCCGAAGACCTGAACGGACTTCCGCATGTTCTCCTTTAAGCTTGTGGCTAAGAGGAGTCTGGGCCTTGGCCTCTGGACTCTCAGCCAAGCCACATTCCTAGAAGCCTCTTATCTATATTTGATAGCCTGAGGGACCAGTTTAGGCTTCTCCAAAGCCAGAGAGAGAGCCCCTGTACACTGTACAGGGTACCCTCTCACCATGCTGTGTTTTTGTTTAGCCATCTTTAGGTAAAGACTATAACTTAATAGGAACTTCATCTTCGTGGATGCTAACAATGTATGCGTCTTTTCTGAACCTGGTCCTCCAGTGGGCAATGCAGGGCTGGTGCATTTCAACCACACTCATGACAAATCAAATATACTTTAATCAGGCAATAGCGACAATTGAAGCCTCTATCTGAACACCCCACTTCTTGTCGAAGGCTGGGAGTCTGTGGACTGGGTTTGTTTTTTTTTCCTATAGGATTTTTTAAAAATTGAAGAATAGTTGATTTACCATGTTGTGTTAATTTCTGCTGTAAAGCAAAGTGATTCAGTTATACATATATATCCATTCTTTTTTAATATTATTTTCTATTATGGTTTATCATAGGGTATTGAATATATTTAGTTCTCTGTGCTATACAGTAGGACCTTGTTGTTTATCCATTCTATATATAATAGCTTACATCTGCTAACCTCAACCTCCCACTCCATCCCTCCTCCAACCCTCTCCCCCTTGGCAACCACATGTCTGTTCTCTATGTCCATGAGTCTGTTTCTCTTTTGTAGATAGGTTCATTTGTGTCATATTTTAGATTCCATGTATAAGTGATATCATATGGTATTTGTCTTTCTCTTTCTGACTTACTTCGCTTAGTATGATAATCTCTAGTTGCATCCATGTTGCTGCAAATGGCATTATTTTGTTCTCTTTTATGGTTGAGTAGTATTCCACTGTATATCTGTACCACATCTTTTTTTTTTTTTTTTTTTTGCAGTACGCGGGCCTCTCACTGCTGTGGCCTCTCCTGTTGCGGAGCACAGGCTCCGGACGCGCAGGCTCAGCGGCCATGGCTCACGGGCCCAGCCGCTCCGCGGCATGTGGAATATTCCTGGACCGGGGCACGAACCCGTGTCCCCTGCATCGGCAGGTGGACTCTCAACCACTGCGCCACCAGGGAAGCCCTGTACCACATCTTCTTTATCCATTCACTTATTGATGGACATTTAGGTTGTTACCATGTCTTGGCTATTGTGAATGGGGTGCATGTATCTTTTTTTTTAATCTTTAAATTTAATTTTATTTATTTTTTTATACAGCAGGTTTGTATTAGTCATCCATTTCATACATATTAGTGTATACATGTCAATCCCAATCGCCCAATTCATCCCACGACCACCCCCACCTCCCTGCCACTTTCCCCCCTTGGTGTCCATACGTTTGTTCTCCACGTCTGTGTCTCTATTTCTGCCCTGCAAACCAGTTCATCTGTATCATTTTTCTAGGTTCCACATATATGCGTTAATATACGATATTTGTTCTTCTCTTTTTTACTTACTTCACTCTGTATGACGGTCTCTAGATCCATCCACATCTCTACAAATGACCCAATTTCGTTCCTTTTTATGGCTGAGTAATATTCCATTGTATCTATGTACCACATCTTCTTTATCTGTTTGTCTGTCGATGGGCATTTAGGTTGCTTCCATGACCTGGCTATTGTAAATAGTGCTGCAGTGAACATTGGGGTGCATGTGTCTTTTTGAATTACAGTTTTCTCTGGGTATATGCCCAGTAGCGGGATTGCTGGGTCATATTGTATCTTTTTGAATTAGAGTTTTGTCTGGATACATGCCCAGGAGTGGGATTGCTGGATCATATGGTAATTCTATTTTTAGTTTTCTGAGGAACCTCCATACTGTCTTCCATAGTGGCTGCACCAACTTACATTACTTACCTGCCAACAGTGCTGTGGACTGGGTATTTTTTCTTCCCTGCTAAGGACCAGTGTGGCACTGTGGCCTTGGGACTCATTTATGAAATGCCAAGCCCCTCAGTACTTTTTACACCTGCCTTCCCAGAAGACAAGAGCCTCTTTTGCCTCTGAAAGCGCACCCCGTGTAATGTAGTTTCAGAGGCTGGGCCTAGGGTTGGGCAGACACAAGAACCCCAGCTCTGCCATTGATTGGACACATGACTTGGGCAAGGGGCCTCGGGTGAATTTAGAGCCTCTGTTTCTCCATCTGCTGAATGGAGGCAGCCATTCCCATGTATGTTGTCGGGGTGACCCCCCCCAGGTGTGTTGTGACTACAGAATGGGGGCAGGGGACAGTATGTGGGGTGTTGAAGCAGAGCTGTCCTCCTTTTCTTGGCTCCAGAAATATTTCTGTCTAAAGAACTAGGACCTGTCACTGTAATCAGGGCACCTCCGCCCCCAGACTCTGCTGGAGACTGGGTCAAATTTAATTCAGCTTTTTTCCATGCTCACCTTCAGTTCCATGTAACTACCTCCAGGCCTTTGTCCCTGTTGTTCCCCTGCCTGGAATGTCCTCCTCTATCCTCCATACCTTTGGGGAACAGTGGGACCACTGTCTCAGACTTTCACGCATGCCCTCTTCCCAGTAGCCCAGTGGTCTCGGTGGCACTGACCAGCTGCCTACTCCACCCAGTGCTGGACCCCCTGGGCAGCAGAGGAAGCAAGAGCTTAGGATGCTAGTGAAGCAGGAGAACAAACAACAGCAAAAAATATTTTAACAAGTAGTAACCTGCTGGGCAAGGTTGTTTGCCAGCACAGCTGGGCTGGGCCCCCGCTAGTGATCACTGGCTGGGATGGACCAAAGACCAAGCTACACATGGCCACCAGGGGGCGTAAGGCGTAAACACACTGCGGGAAGCACCTGAGTGTGTGTGTGTACATCCCTCCACAGTGCTTAGTGCCAGAAACTGACAGTCAGTGGTGGAGAGGCTGAATGCCTTTTAAGGGGCTTACAGAGTGGTGGCTTAGGCTTGGCTCTGAATGTTGGCCAATGCTGATCCCAGCAACTCCCGCTCTGTGACCCAGAGCAAGTGTCTTAATCAGTCTTATCCTCAATATCTCATCTGCCAAATGGGAATAAGAATGGTGCCCACCTCAGAAGGTATTGGGTTTAATTAAATGAGTCAGTCCATGGATTGTGTTCACTGGTTGCTCACACCGCAGGCTCATGGAGCATGTTCTCAGGGTCACCAAAGGAAGGTGCTTTAAAATAATTTTTTATTTAATATTTTATTAAAATAAAAGCATAATGGGAGAAATCAGAACTATGTTTAACTTCTTTATAGTTACCTGTCAGTTTAGTATCATATTGTATTGTTTTCATATCTGATTACACAGGTGAGGGTCCTGTAATCCTTTTGGTGTTTGGCTTAACTGGCTTTTCAGCCCAGAGAGGTCCCCAGAGGTCCCCAGCTACAGATGATGGGGCCCCCATGTCTGTTGGGAGGTGCACTTCCTGAGAGATCCAGAGCAGTTGAGCAGATGTCCACGCAGGGCCCAGGAAAGTAGGCCCTGGTGGCATCCTCTGAGGGAGGAGTTGGGGGATGGGTAGCAAGGTCCACATAGGGTCCCCGATCCTCCATGCCCAGAGACCAGCCTGCTACCCAGGAGCTGGCCATGGGGAGGCCCCACCTTAGAAACCCCATCAGTGCTCTCATCCATGCCCCCTCCTCCTTCAGGTCACGCCCAACCTTCTACCCTACGCCCCGCCAGGTGCACACCCTGTGGTTCTCTGACCCCCAGATGACCTCCCCATTTGTCCCCTAGACTTGTGGTAACACCTCAGAAAGCATTTGGAGAATCTGGGGTCAGTTGTCACATGGCTGAGGAGACCCTGGCATTTGGGGTGGTCAGGGTGCTAGGAGTCCTACAGGATAGATTCACACAACAAAGGATTGTCTGAGTCTTGTCCCACCTTCAAACATCTCACCTGGATGTTCAAACAGGTGAAGAATCTGTTTATCTCCATTGGAGTCTACAACCTTGTTCCATTTTATTTGGAAGTACAAAGTAATGCCTGCACAGGTTTAATATGTAGCAAATTATCATACTTTGTGTCATTTGGTATTTTACCAGGAGTTGTTCACCAAATAGAAAAGTCTCACCATGATGGCAACAATACTCGTGCTCCTCTGCCTGGAATGCATTCGTAGCTGCCATGTTATAGGGCTTCTGAGTATGGACGCAAACACAGGAAGACTTCATTACATCCTTGTGCCCCAGCATTTACATACTGCCACACATATCACTTTATTGAAAATTATATTATTTGTATATATAAATATATCTTATTATGCATTATAAATGACTGTGCTTTATACTACAACTAAAGTGTTACACTGATTTTTTGAAATTATGTGTAGAGATAAGTTATATTTTCTTCAATTTTCATTGTAGGCTCATAATGGGAGGCATGGCGTTTATTATTCTAAAAAGGAGGCTCTGAGAATCTCACAAACATACTATGAGCAAAAAATCCAGAAACCAAGGATGTTTCTGAAGTAAATACTTTCATTTAGTTGAAGTTCGAAACCAGACAAATGTAATTTATGCTATTAAAAGTCAGGACAGTGGTTACTTTGGGGAGGTAGGAACGTAATGAGGACTTGGGGGGTATGGAGTGCTGGAAACATGCTTTTGCTGATCTGGGTGCTGGTTGCACATGTGGGTTCAGATTGTGAAAGTTCATTGGCTATATGTACTTTTCTGTATATATGTTATGCTTCCATTTAAAAATAACAACAAAAAACAAAGTTAACATCACCAGTAATGGGACAAATCAATATCATGTGCTGAAGCAACATGGGACTGTTTTGTGATCTTCCCACAAAAAGTACATAACCCGAGTCTCTTCAAGAGAAAACACCTGACAAACCCAACTGAGGGACATCCTACTACATCACTGGCCTGTGCTCTCCAGCCATATCAAGGATGTGAAAGACAAAGACACACTGAGGAACTTGTCCAGAGAAAAGGAAACTTAAGGGACTGGACAACTGAATGCAATGCATGGTCTGGGAATTTGGGGGGTTTACAAAGACGTTATGGGGACAGTGAGGAAAATTTGAATAAGGTACATTGATTAGATAATAGCAACGTAACAGTGTTAATTTCCTGATTTTGATTCTTGTACTGTGGTTATGTAAGAGAATGTCTTTGTTTTTAGGAAAAACCACTGAAGTATTTAGAGGTGAAAGGGTGTCATGGCTGCAACTTATTCTCAAAGAGATTTTAAAAATGTATATATGAAGAAAGAGAGTGGGAGAGAGCAAAAGTGATAAAATGGGGAGCCTGGGTGGCCAGTCTATGGCTATTCATTGTATTTTTTCAACTTTTCCATAAATCTTAAAATATGCTATAGTAAAACGTTGGGATTTAGGGGCTCCAGGTCTGATAGTGGAACCCTAAACGTTGGCTCTTCCCTTTTCTGTTCCCACGGCCACAACCCCAGTTCTCCTGGGTGTCAGTGTGAAGAGGGACAGATAAAGAAGGAAGTAAAGCCTGGCATTTCCTGACATGGTGGCGAGGTCTTGTGTGGGCGCTGAGGGCCCATCTCTAAGCGTCTTAACTTACAGCAAGGCTGGGGTTGGTAGCTCTTGACACCTGACTTTCTTTCCTCAGCATGACCTCTGACCTCAGGGGGCACTGGGATCAAGGCAGGTGCCCCAAAGACTGTAGAGCTGGCTGCTGTGCCCCGACCCCGGCTCCCAGATTTGCCGGAACTGCCACTGGCGCCAGCTAAAGCAACCAGGTTGGTGCTCAGCGTTCCACCCCCAGCCCAGGGTCAAAGGACGCGTGTGAGCAACTGTACCTGGCCGATCTGAGCTGCACGGGGTAAGGGACCCCCCCAGTCCCCTCTGCTGCTCCCAGAAACCACAGGCTTCTGGATTTAGTGCTGGGGCCAAGGCTTTGAAGGCTTGGCTGCCCCCATAATATCTTTTCAGCTCACCTGCCCCTGCCTGAAATTATGCCATTTGAGCTCTTCTCTCCTAGGAGAGACCATTTCCAAACACTGACTTCTCCTAAAGTACAGACCTCGTGTTGCAGCGGTCATAGTTCATGGACTTGGGTAAACACATTAAATGCCTTTATTTTCTGTAAATCAGTCGAATCTAGCTCTGAGCTCCCATTACATCAGGCTGGGAGGAAATTCATCCCAGGTATTCTCCTGTCACATTGATGGGCAAGGTCCTGGGGGTCATGGGAGGCTCTTCTGGTCATCTGTCCCTGCAGTTTTGTCCCAGCACTATGTCCCCTTTCAGTTTAGGGGGCACAGGGGGTCACCTGCATCCTGAGATCCAGAGCTGTCAGCCCCCCACTCGGTCACAACCTGACTCTCCCTCTGGGAAATCTGCTTTCTCTCCTCCCTCAAGTCCTACCTTAAGCCCCTTGGGCCTCCCATGAACACATTTTACAGATGGAGAAACCAAGGCCAAGAGAAGAGATCACAGAGCAGACTGAAAAGGAGGTGATAAAGTCATTCCCCCCGTAAGGTATTACTGTGTGCACCTTCCAGGGCCACTTGCCTTTCATCAGAGAACCATTCTCAACTGTGAGCACTGAAGCTCAGATGGCAGGATTTCAGGCTCCAGGATAGGCAAGCAGGGAGTAACTCGGTGTAGGGGTCTTTCTGCTACATTAGGCTCTCGTGATGGGTGAAGAGCACAGGACCAGAGGTCATAAATCCTACCTCTCCCACCAACTTATTTCAGCAGACTCTGTTCTGTGTCTGGGCCTCAGTTGTTCTATCTGTAGAGTGGGGTCAGGCCAGGAATCCTCGAGGCCTGGATGCTCTGGGATTCCCTGAGCAATTTATTGATCCCTGACATGGCTTCCTCTGGCTGAAAAAGGTATACCCCCAAATTCTACTCCTGAACACTCAGGAGAAGCAGCAGCAGCAAGGATTCACCACCCCCCAGTTCCCCCAGAGGCTGGGCAACCGGAGAGACAGGGCAGTGAGACACCTGTGCCCAGAGCAACCAACAACTTGTCACTCAGAGCAGGAGCGGAGAGAGGAGGAGCAGGAGAAAGAGCCCCTTTCTGAAGACCCGAGAGACACATGGGGGCCCAGCTGAGCCCGAGGCGCCTGTGTCCCCATGCCTTCCCTGCAATGCCTGTCCCAGTAGGGCAGCTCAGTGGGAATAAAGAGCCAGCAGCTCACCCTCACATGCCCCTGAAGACAGCATTTGGGTTGCAGCTGGAAGGATTTATATTAGACTCACAGACTGCCAAACCAGGAACTGCCAGGGCACGGGCATGAGTCCATTCAGCGGGGCCAGGGAGGGGCAGCAGGAGGAGCTTATGAACTGCACCTGACAGCATTTGCACTTGAGCCCCGAGTTAGAAGGTGAATTCAGGCCAAGATGCCCAGTGCTTTCTGAGCCTCAGGGAGAGTTTTCTTCCTCCAATCTGGGAGGCTTTTAGCCCCTGCTGTAGCCCTCCAGTGGCTCCTCATGGTCCCTGGATGTAAGGGCAAACTCCTGCCTGGCATTTGAGGCCTCCAGAGCCTGGGGACCCCTGTGTCCCCAACCACACATCTCCTCTTTGTCGATACATGCTGAGCAAGAGCCAGGCCTCCCTCCTCTCTGTCTGGTAAATGTTCACTGCTGCTGAGGCTTTTGTGCCTCCGCTGGGACGCCAACGACTTTGCTCTGGGCCCCTCTTCCAGGAAGACCTCCCAGATTAGTCAAGTCTCCTCAACCAAGCCAGGATCCTTCTCAGGGACACTACCACCTCCCCCAACTCTTGACAGTCTCTTGCGATCAGTTCCTTCCTGAGGGTCTTGGCCTTTTTCCCAGTGGAACAGCAAAGGTCCTGCAGGGTGGCCTGGGACAGGGCCAGCCAGGCTGGAGGAAGGTGGGGAGTTCGGGAGGTTTCCTGGAGGAGGGAGGCCCTGACAGAGGGAGCCAAGTTGGTATCAAATGTTCTGAGAATGCCCTTGTAGAGGACAGAGGCTTGGAGCAGATCTGACTCATTCCTGCCATCGCGTTGTCTGGCTCTGGGCCCAGCCAGAGGGCCTGCTTGGACCCCTTGCTAGCAGATGGCCTTGCAAAGAGTGACATCTGTTTTGGGCTATGCTATCCAATCTGGTAGCCATTGGCCACATGTGTTCTTGGGCACTTGAAATGTGGCTAATTTGAGTTGAGATGTGCAGTGAGTGTGAAATACTCACTGGATTTCAAAAATTTAGTCCCCAGGGCTTCCCAGGTGGCTCAGTGGTTAAGAATCTGCCTGCCAATGCGGGGGACATGGGTTTGAGCCCTGGTCCGGGAAGATCCCACATGCCAGGGAGCAACTAAGCCCATGTGCTACAACTGAGCCTGTGCTCTAGAGCCTGAGAGCCACAACTACTAAAGCCCTCGAGCCTAGAGCCCGTGCTCCGCAGCAAGAGAAGCCACTGCAATGAGAAGCCTGCGCAACCCAACGAAGACCCAAGGCAGCCAAAAGTAAATTAATTAATTAATTTTAAAAGAAATTTAGTCCCCCAAATAATGTAAAATATCTCATTAATTTTTCATATTGATGATATGTTAAAATGGTAAGATATTTTGGATATAACTGAGTCAACTAAAATATATTCTTCAAATGAAATATACTTTTTTCTTTTATATAAGATTTTTATTATTTTTAAATTTTATTTTTTTCTTCCAGTTTTATTGAGATATAATTGACATACATCACTGTATAAATTTAAGGGGTACAGCATAATGATTTGACTTATATACATCATGAAATGACTGTCACAATCAGTTTAGTGAACATCCATCATCTCATATGGATAAAAAATTAAAGAAATAGAAAAATTTTCCTTGTGACGAGAACTCTTAGGATTTACCCCTTAACAGCTATCATATATAACTTACAGCAGTGTTCATTATATTTATCATGTTGTACATTACCTCCCTAGTACTAATTTATCTTATAACTGGTTTGCGCCTTTTGACTGCCTTCATCCAATCCCCCCTATCCACACACCCCCACCTCTGGTAACTACAAATTTGATTTCTTTTTCTATGAGTTTGTTTTTGAAGTATGATTGACCTACATCACTATGTTAGTTTCTGGTACACAACATAGTGATTCGATATCGCGATACATTTCAAAATGATCACTGCTCTAAGTCTAGTTACAATCTGTCACCATACAAAGATATTACATAATTCTTGACTATGTTCTTCACATTGTACATCTCGTACCTGTGACTCATTTATTTTGCATGTGGAACTTTGTACCTCTTGATCTCCCACATCTATTACTTTCCTCCGCCACTCCTTCCCCTGGGCCCTCCAGTCCAGATCTCTTAGAGGGTCACCTGGCTGCCCTGGGAGGGCCTCTCTGGGATCTTGGGAGCGAGCAGAGCCTACCTTGTCTTGGGTACCCCAAATGTGCCCAGCATTTGCTCCAGGAAGCAATCTTGCCATGGATGAGGATTCAGGACCCAGTCCTGGGTCCCTTGAGGTTGGCCATCCCTATTGGATGTAATAGGGTCAAACCTTGCACTGTAATTATAACAGAAGGAGGCCACTTTGGTTTCAAATAGTTTTAAATTTAAAAAATGGGGCTTCCCTGGTGGCGCAATGGTTAAGAATCTGCCTGCCAATGCAGGGGACACGGGTTCGAGTCCTGGCCCGGGAAGATCCCACATGCCGCGAAGCAACTAAGCCCGTGAGCCATAACTACTGAGCCTGCACTCTAGAGCCCGTGAGCCACAACTACTGAGCCCATGTGCCACAACTAATGAAGCCCACGTACCTGGGCCCGTGCTCCACAACAAGAGAAGCCACCGCAACGAGAGGCCCGCACACTGCAGCGAAGAGTGGCCCCCACTCGCTGCAACTAGAGAAAGCCCATGCGTAGCAACGAAGACCCAACGCAGTCAAAGATAATAAATAAATAAAAATTTAAAAAAAAATAAATGAATTAAGTGGAAGGATATAAGGAATGAGGAATCTTGGCGGCCTTGGGATAATTATTTTAAAATCAGCTCCCATTTCTCAAGTCCTCTGCAGCGCCAGGACTGTGGCGTCACCATCCCTGGGAGGTGGCAGTGGGGTGCTAAGATCCCCGGCAGGGCCAGTCGTATTAGGCCTATTTGTTCACCACTATGCTCAGTGCTCTGGCGTAGAGCAGGAGAGTTAGCAGACAGATCCAGCTTCAAATTTTGCTTGGCCACTTGCCTATTTAACCTCCCCCAGCCTCATCTTCCTCATCTGTAACATGGGGGTGATGACAGTTCTTAGATCATAGGGGGAGTCAGACATCTGCCCCAGGCCCTTTACCTGCCTTCAGGGGCAGCATTACTAGCGTTACTTCCCTGTGGCCACCTGCCCCCAGGCTGGGCAAACACTGTCCTCCAGACACTATTCTTTTCACCATCTCCTGAAACATGGAGAGAGCAAATGGCCCCCAGATTGGGCCAGGGGTGCCAGCTGGGCTGAAACTGTGTCTGGCCCTGTGCTGGAGCAGCATTTGCTGAGGGCCACTCTGGGGACAGGTTTGCCCTGAGCATGAGAATGGAAGGGGGGAGTCAACAGAGCAAGCCTCTCCCTTGCCTGCCTCCCTGGTCTCGAAGCTAGAAGTCTAAGGCCTAATTCTACCCTCTCCTCGTGGCCTCACCCAAAACCCAGAAGTATCCCATGACCCTGGAGTGCCCTTCCGGTATAGTGACAATGACAGGAGCTGTGGCCAAAGTGAGTAGACCGATGCGCCCCTAGCCCCGCTGGTACCTGCAGCTTGGCCTCCTTCCCGAGGATGTTCAGACACACCACCGGCCCATCTTTCCAAAAGCCTCGACCCTGTGCCCCCTCAGCTATCACTTTCTTCCCCTTCACAACCACACGTATACATTTGCTGTCCCGGTTTTACTTCCCCTCACTCCTCAGCCCCCTCACTGTCCACCAGCTGCCCCTGTCCTGGCTCATGGGGCACAGTGATGGCTGGGTCTCTAAACCTTCTGGACTTGGGCTGGGACTAGGGTGAGTCCAGCGAGGCACTTACGGTGCACATTTAAGCAGACACGCACCCTCAGCGTCATACAAATGCAGGGTCGGGGCCTGAGGGTGTGTGCCTCCTTAAATTTTGCACCCTAAGAGATCACTTGCCTCACCCCAGCCCCAGCCCTGCCTCAGACTCCTCAGCGGCCCCCAGTGCCCCTTTCCAAACTCTCTCACCTAGGTATCTCAGATGCCCCTCTGTGGCTTTCCCTCTGGGCAGATCCTCCGCAGGGTCGTGCGCTGGTTCTGTGCTAGATCCTGGTCCCTTCTCTCGCTGAGCACCCTCCCCCTCCCTCCCCTCGGCCTCACCCACCACCTTGAGTGAAGATACTCCAAAGCAGCCCCCTCTACCCTCCACCTCTCTCCTCGGCTCAGACACCAACACCCCAGAGCTTCCTAGCACTCCTCTCAGGGCCCCGCAAAAGCTGTGTGTCCATCCTGGTCTGCTGCTGCCCAGGCTTTCCTGTCCTCTGTCTCCGCCCAGGGACACACCCTGCACTCCCCTCCACCCTCACAGAGAGCCAAATGCTATCTTTGGGCTCCACCTCCTAGGTCTCTCTCATCCAGCCCCCTTCTCCCGGCCTCCACCACCCTGTATTCTTTCTCCTGGCCACTGGCCACCACCTTCTCTTGCTGCCAGTCCTACCTGCCAACTCACACTCTACAGGGATCTCCCAGCCTTTGCACATCTGCCCCTGCCCCTCCTCTACTCCAGATCCTTCCTGACTCTCATTAGCCTTGGGAGAGAGTCCCAGGCCCTCCCCCAGGGCTCCAGCCCCACTCGTTCTTCTCTGTTCCACAGACACCCTGGGCTCTCACCTGGGAGCCGGCACACCTGCTCTTCCCTGAGCTCAAACATGCTGTTCCCTTCTCTCTGCCTTGGAATACCGGTTGGAATTTAATTTCTTCACCAGATGAGGACATCACAGTGTGAGCTCAGGGTGGGGGAAGTAGGCTCCCCCTTTTCTCTGCCCCCACGGCCCCTGCCCCGCCGTCTGTATCACCCTCACCTGTTCGGTGCCCACGGCCCTTTCAACATCCTGTGCTTGACTCATCACCATGGCCTCCCCGATGCCTGGAACAGCACTTGACAGAACACAGGCACTCAACGGGTATTTGTTGCATGAATGCATGAATTTATTAATCAGTGCATGGATGGACTGTCATGTAGGTGGCTTTGGTGGCTGGGTGGGGACGAAGGGAGATACTCCGTAAGCTGTAGCCAGTGCCTGCCTATGGCGGCAGGTGGCTGGAGGGAGAAGGTCATGTCACCTCCAGCAGGCTGGGTCCTGATTTTAATGGCCTGGCAGTGAGGTGCGTGCATGGCGGAGGCCTGCAGAAGAGGTAACACCGAGAGGGCAGCTCTGCCCACTTCTAATTATTGCTTGAGTCTTTCTGGCAATGCCAGCTGCCTGCCCTGGAGAGTTTGGTCTCATCCATCACAGTGTGAGCTCAGGGTGGGGCTGCTGCCATTGCCAGCGGGGAAGACAAGAGGAGGTTCCCAGGGGCCTTTGGGTGTTGGAGAGCAGAGGCAGCCTTAGGCTTGGACCATGCTCAGCTCCTGTCCTTCCTGTCCCCAGGGCAGCTGAAAGGTGTCCCCCAACTTGAGGGTCCCATCGAGAAGCCTCCAGGTGGCCAAGGAGCAAGCCAGCTGAAGTGGGGTCCACAGCAGCCCTAGGCAGGGAGCCTTGGATGGTTTGGTGTCTGCTGACATGGAAGCCCTTGGGAAGATGGTGCTTCAGTGGCCGGCTGGGCAGGTAGGCAGCTCAGGCCCAGAAGGAGGCCTTGACCACACGGCCCTTCAGTGGCTGTGGCGGCCGGAAGTTGTTCACCATGTGGATCCTCTCATCCTCCTCTGTGGTGAAAAGCAGGCTCCGGAATTTCTCCATCTTAAGGCAGAAGAGATACTCAGTGCAGAATGGGGGCGTTGTGGTCCTCTCTGATCCCAGACACAACATCTGGCATACCCTGCCCAGCCAGTTCTGCCCCTCTCTCCTCTTCCCCCTAGGGCTTGTCCCTACTTCTCCCCACTCATTTCTTCTTTGGGAACCCAACCTCAGTTACTTACTCACTAAAGAGCCTCTGAACCTGGACCCTGCTCCACCTAGTTCCAGTTCCTGTCTAGCTAAGAATCATCAGCAAATGCAGCATTCAGTTTCTAACACACTAGGGGTGGTCCCAGGATCCAGGGATCTCTCCTAGTCTGTGTCCAGGTCCTAATAACTAACAACCAAGCTGACTCCCACCCAAGAATCAAAACATTTATTAGCAAAAGATGGGAGCCTTGATGGTGGGACCACAGGCTGTGGGCTGCTGGTTGGGAGAGTCACACTGCCCAGGTGTGCCTGAGTGTCACATCCTTCCGTCTGGTACTCTGGGAGGGCTCACCTGCCTCTCAGAGATGCTGATGGGCTCCCGGAGCACAATCCAGGTGACACTCTCGGTCAGTGGGGGTGTTGTCAGGGAGCCAGGGTAGGTCCAGTAGTGCCGGCTGGCAGGCAGGAGGTATTTGGGGTTGAAGCAGCTGAACTGGGCCTTGGTGCCCTGGGGCAGGGTGGGGGACCCAGGAGTCAGCAAAGACCTCCCAACAGGATGAGACCAACACCCTCCCCACCCATTTCTGTCAATAGGATTTAGGCTTCTCCTTGGCCCATTGATGCAAATTGTGGCCAGATGTCTGTGATCCCAGAGGCTATATTCCAGCCTGGCTGGCCCTCTCCACCCATTCCCTTGTATGTAAAAGCTGTGGTTCCTAAAGCTCTTTGGGCACCATGTTCTCTCCCTTGCCTTCAACAGAACTTAATGGCGCTGCTGGTCAGAGAACCATTAATGTGACAGGCATCTTATCAATCCTATGCCCAACCAGACTTCACGCTGGGCATTCAGTGGGGCCATGGACCCTGATGACGAGGAGTCAGTTGCAGGGCACCACAGGTGCTGACCTGCACCCTTCACCTCTGCCAGGGTTTGCTGCCAGGATGGAGGAGTGGATGGGCCCACTCCATGATCTAGCCTCTTCCTTCCTCCCCACCAGGCTGCTGTAGATCAAGAGCATGGACCCCTGGTCTCACCTTAAACCGAACCATGTAGAGTGCATCTGTCAGACGGTTCATGCTGGGGTGCTCGTCCCCCGTCTGTCAGGGAGAAGTAGTGTGAGGCCAGATCTCACTGTGTTCTGGAACTAGGGGTGGTACCAGGCCTCCCACGGCCTTCTGGGCCCAGGTAACCCCCTCACCTCCAGGAAGACACCAACCACAGCCAGGCCATCGGGTGCTGAGGCCGCCTCCCCAAAGGTGCTGTACTTCTTGGCATTCCAATGAACCAGGTGCAGCTACAGGGGCAACGACAGGCCAGGCCAGTGCTTAGTGCCTCCCAGGGGCCATGGGAGCTCAGAGCCAGGCTTCCCTCACTCCCACCGGACGCCTGGCCCCTCTGCGGGAGGGGCGGGCCACAGATAGCATTTACCCTGTTCTGGGCCTGACCCTTTTCTGAGCCCCAAGGGACCAAAGAGATCAGGCCCTGCCCTCCGTGAACTGTGAAACAGATAATGACTATCCAGTGTGACACCTCCCTGAGGAAGTGAAGCCTGCAGCTGAGTCCAAAGAATAAGAAGGGGGTTATCAGATGGAACTCTTGGGACAAGGTATTCCAGGCTGAAAGAACAGCAGCCTGGAGATACGAAAGAGCCAGGTGTGGGCAGGGGATTCATCACATGCAGGTCAGTATGGGAAGAGGTCAAGGGACATGAGGCCAGGCAAGGCCAGTTCATGCAGGGCCTTGAATGCCAGGCTTAATCCTTGAAGGGTTGTTAGTAAGGCTGTGGTGGGACTGGATTTGTCCGTCATAAAATTCCTTCTGGACACACAGATCAGGACGACAGTAGGCAGAGTTCAGGTGGAAGACCTGAACTTCAGGTGAAGGGCGTCTCTCCCAAAGGTCCCCGAGTGACTTCACTCTCTCCAGTACCCCACACCAGGCAACTGTCAAGACCCTGGCTCCCCAGTCCCCAACTTTTCCCCAAGTGGTAAAGGGATTCAGGTAGAGGAGGGTCTTACTTCGCTGGGGAATGACTTGCCGTCCACCGTGTGCTCTGAGCCCTCACTGTGCTTCTTGCCCCAGTGGAAATGGAGCTGCCTGAGCCGGTAGGGCCCATCCAGGGGGCCCCCAGTCACCACTGCGGGGGAGAAGGGCGGTGTGTAGCAATTGCTGTGAGAGAGCCCACACCGCCCGCAGACAGCAGCGCCAATATCAGGGCAGTGCTCAGGAGAGGGATAAACTTTTCATTTGCAACATTCCTTGCTCTAAGTGGACTTGGATCAGTCCCCGCCCAGTTCCCTATGCCCTTAGCTGGGCCAGGGCAGAAATCCTGGAGCCCTGTAGGTGACAGAGGAGTCTGGTACACTGAGTGGGTATATCTCTCCATCTGGATCCTCCCCACTCTTGCCCAGTTTCGAGTGGAAGCTGGGACTTTGCCTCTCAGGCCCCGATTATCACTAACAGTAGACCTCCCAGGTCTGGAGCCCTGACCCAGAACTGGGTTGGAAAAATTCTTTTCTTTAGTCCTCATAGTAGCTTATGAAAGACAAAACCTATTATTATTTCTATTTTATAAAGGAGGAACTGAGGCACAGAGAGGGCAAGGCATTTGCCCAAGGTCACACAGCAAGGCACTGAGCTAGGATATAAGCCTGCATCTACTTCATATAAGTTCAGAGCCCAAGGCCCTAATCACCAGGTCGTGCTGCCTCCCCAGAACCTGGAGGATCCCCAGGACCTGATGTCTAGAGGCCAGCTCCTAAGGGTCCCCACTCTGATGGTCAGGCCCAGGTACCTCCAATGTCCCTCCTTCATGCCCTCTTTGGCAAGCCCCACTTATGCTGGTTTTGTGAATTTCCCACTCTGATACCTGGCGAGCTGGGGCCACTCACAAGGCCTCCTGGGACTGATTGAATTTCCAGCTGAAAGAGATCTGGCAGTGGAGGGAGCCCCAGCCAGGGCAGAATGTGAGCTCCTGGATCAGGTGACGGCCCTGGGCTCAGAGTTCCACTAGGCCCCTTGAGGACGGGTGACCAGGGCAGGGCCTTGCCCCCCGTGGGCCCTTCAAGGAGGAGGACCATGGGACAGCCCAGAGGCCCATTCTTGCTGTCCTGCCTCATCTGAGAAGCGGGGCCTGTCCATGGCAATGCTGGGTGGTTGACTGAGCCTGGGGGTGATGGCTGTGGGCCAGGGCCCACAGGCCCAGTCAGGCTGCTCCATCCTGGGGAGGCAGGAGTAGACAGACCTGCAGGCTGAGCTCCCTGCTATGGGCTGGGAGGGCCCACTCTTCTGAGCATGACCCACCTGGGACTCCACAGTGCAGTCTCTTAGGGAGTGAACTGCCTCCCTAAACCTTGAGCTTGGCTCCCTTAGCCTCCTCTCTCCATCCTGACCGTAGAACACACTGCCATTCACTGTGTACTTCCTATGTGTTCAGCAGTCTGCAGACATTAATCCCCACAGTGACCTAGAGGGGGACACATTGTTACCTGTTACCCCCTTGGCCAGACGTGGGACTGAGGCTCAGAAAGGTAGGTATCCTGCCCAAGGTCACACAGCTGGGGAGTGGCAGAGACCCAACTGTCTCGCTCCCAAGCCTACTTTCTTCCCACTTGTCCCCTACCCCTCAGGCCTGGGCATTCTGATAGGGGACGGAACCCAAACCAAGTCAGAAAGTGAGCCCCTGGATCAGTGGTCCAGAGGAACGTTTCCTTGGGCCTTCGCCTGCCAAGAGTGGCCTTCACTGAGCTATTGATGTCTGAATTGAGCCCTCAGTGCCCTCTGAAGGCTGTTTAGAAGATCCAACCATTTGAAAACTGCTCCTTCATAAACTGTGATCTAAGGTCATCAAGAGCTCCATGTCCCTCCCCAAAGTTCTGGGTGGGAGGCTTTTCTTAGAATTCAGTACCAAGAATGCTGTGTCTCTCTTCTGAGGATCTGTTGGATTTCCTACCTTCTGCAACAAGAACTATAACTGATCCTCTTTCCCCTTTTCCCTAGCCTACCAGGGAACTCAGAGTCAAGCAACTAAGATCATTCCTATCTGGTTTTCCTCCCCTTCTCTGCCCTCTGATTTTCTATTTGAAACTTAAGTTTCCCTGAGTGCTTTCATTGTGCGTATGGGGGGGTTGGGGAGGCGACAGAGGGGCAAAGTACCAGTCACTTCCTTACATAAGAAACTTTAGCAGGTTCCCTCCTTACCCCACTTCATCCCTCACAGGCCTGGTCATAAGGACAAAAATCCCTTTACTAAGGAGCACTCCCGAGGCTTCCGTCCAAGAATTTATCATGAAGGAACCCGAACTCTAATCCCAGGGCAAAGAGACCTTGGAAGGAGCTGCTACAAGTTCCCACTGGCCTCTCTTTTGTCCAGGACGGTTGGGATCTTGAAGCTGTAGGTGGGTTGGAGAAAAGACCTTCGGAGTGGGAGCAGGCTGGTTCTGGCCCTCCCCAGCTCAGTGAGTCTCTACTTGCCCAACTTAGAGGTAGGTTCTTGAGAAGAATAAAAGAACTGCCTGTGACCTTGGCAAGGGGCCTGGCACACTGAACATTTTATTTCCGTTCTCTCTCTGCTGGGCTTGGCCAGATCACACAAAGAGGAGGGTTTGGCCTTAGGCCACACAGCAGCTCAGTGATGGGGCAGGGAGTGAAAACAAACCTGACCTAAAGCACAACTGAAAGAGAAGAAAGAGAATTAGCATTTCTTGAGCATCTGCTATATGCCAGCACGACAAACATCACTTCAGTTTTTCGTTTCTCCTCTCTATGATCCTAGGGAGGAAAATAGGGTCCTAATGCTCCCACCCTATGCATCAGGAGACTGAGGCTCAGCCTAAGGCTTCACAGCTGGGGAGAAGTGCAGCCTTCCTTCCCTACCACAGCACATTGCCCCTCCTGAGCCTGCCCAAAACAGGTTAGGATCCCAGGGGGAAGGGTACCAGGGTCCGGCAAACATCACCATAAGGGCCACTTACCACTTCGGTCATCACTGTCATTGAAGTCCACTTGGACAGAGTGGCCATTGTTGGCGATGCTGAGGGACGTGCAGGACTCATAGGAAAGATCCAATGTCCTCAGGCTGGGCGAGTACACAGCCTTTCTGGATACGATATTGATTGGTGACTGGCGGTCTCCCCGGGCAATGGGATACAGCTTGTGCCAGTGTGAGGGGCCTGCAGATGGGGAGAGGGCAAGGACTCAGGCCAACCTGAATCTCTGGGCTGCAGACTGAGGGCACCTGTAGGGGATGGTCTCCGTGCTGTCCTTTCAGAGATTAGCCCCTGCTTTGGAGCCATGAAGTCTGGAGCTCCAATCCCAGCTCTGCCACTTCCCCTCTCAGCCTCCATTTCCTTGTCTGCGAAATGGCCTCACTAAAACTCTCCACCCAGAGCTGATAGGAGACCCAGAGAGGTAATGCATGGAAGGCAGCACAAAAAAGCTACAGGCTCAGGGGCAGTTTGGGGTAGTGGGTCCTCCCCGACAGGCAGTATTGCTTAGAGAGGTCCCCGGGCTCCCGAACTCCCTCACCTGACCCTACCAGGTATCTGGCCTCTTCCTGCACTTTGGCCAAGTTCGAGTTGGTGTTTGTGAAAATGACAACAAAAGTTCACATCAACCTCGCTTTGGCTCTGTGACATGAATTTGCTCCTCATACCAGCCTCGTGAAGTAGAAACGAGCATGATCCCCATTTCACAGATGAAGGAACTGAGGGCCACTGGCGCATGTGCGCGCACACACTTGGGCACTGGTATAAATACACAGTGTGTGCATGCATTGCCCCCAGCTGCCCTCCCCAGACATGTGCAGGTCCGGGGAGACTTTCACGTGTGCACACATATATGCACAGTGACCTGAGCTCACCGCACCCAGAGCCATCAGGCCCAGTAACACATGTGTACAAACACATAGCCCTGCCAACTACCTCTGACACACACATATGCACCCTCACACACAGCTATCCCCTGTTGCAAACCCAGGTCTGCACTAAGAGACTACAGCAAAACACATGCTCGTGCACACACATACACACACGCACACACATGCACACACACCTGCATGCACACCCACGAGCACCCACCACCTGCCTCCCAGAGACTCCATCTGCAGCCGAGAGGCTCGGCATCTCCCCGGGGAACATCCTGAGATGCAGCCTATTTTTAGAGCTATTGCCGGCTGGTGCTTCTCCCCGTTTTTGGCTTCTTAAGTTTTCCTGAGAAAACAGCAGCAGGTGCCGACAAAACTGTGTCCCCAGTGGATGACTCAGAATCATGGCCCAGACCCACTGGGTTATTTTTGAAGTCCTGTGAGCATGCTGCATGCCGGCACCTTCATCCTCTGTCTTTTCCTCCCTCATCGCAACTAGACTGGATGGCCCAGGACTGGGCGAGGGGCAGCAGCTTCAGGGTGGCCAGCTATGGGGCAGGCCTATTGGGATACTGGATGCAGTGCTGGTGGGCAGGACCAGCAAGAAGGCTGGAGTCAGGGGGAAGCACCCTGAAGCTGGCTGGGAGCAGGTGCTGGGGGGGAAGAGGATCTTCTATGGGTCGTGTCAACCTGCCCCTTCTCTGCCTCTCTCTACACCTCTGCTGATCTCTGTTGCCTTTTTCTGAAAGTCTCTTTCTAGCTTTTGCATGTCTAGATTTGGGGTTCTCCCCTCCAGAATATTCTCCTGTGTGCTTGGGGTCCCAGAGGGGCCAGAGACACCACAGCACCTCCCTAACTCCTTCTGGCCCATTGTAACCTCCAAACCCCCAGACTTTGTAGCCTAGGACCCCCGCCCACCCTCACAGAGTGCCTGTCTCTCCTCAGATGAGTGGGACGGGGGCGTTCCTCCCACCAGCACTTCCGCTTCTCCCCACCCCCACCTGCCTTGCCTGGGTTTCATCCTGGCAGCCTGGATCTTGGCTCCTCATTGTTCATCTCGGGAAAAGCAAGAAACCCTTATCCCACACCCCGACCCCAGTTTGGTAAGAAATAGCCCAAAAGGAACTGACTTGTCCCAGTCTCACACTCGAGCCTTCTGGCTCTCACCGTCTGCCTCTTCTCCCTTCCTCTGCATCTTAAGTAAACTGAGGCAGGATCGAGGAGCTATTCTCCCGGTCAGACCAGGAGGCTGGTGTGGGCCACGGGCTCCCATGCCTCACACCTGGACGTGCTCAAACACCCTGCCCGAGGCAGACACCCAGACACATCCGAGAGCCCCCAGATGCTCCCTTCCTTCACATACCTGCCGACTCGAAAGCTCGGACGCTTCGACCGGGAAACTCTCTGCGCAGGACACCGCGCCCTTGCCCACGGGGAGCCCAGCTCGCCGGAGGTCCCGGCACACACGCGTGCGCGCTCCCCGCACAGACACCGCGCACAGCGCTCCGCCGGGACCGCCCCCCGCTGCCCTGGGCTACCTTCACCCGCTGCGCACTCCGGCGATGAGTGAGTGTCCCGGCCCGGGTCAGAGCGTGCGGGGCCGTCAGGGGCTGCGCGGAAGAGGCGGCTGAACGCGTTCGGCCGCGGGGTGGCTCGCCGGCGGCGGGGCCGGCCGGGGTGCAGCGCGGACTTTGCGCCAGGTGCGGGGGGAGGCAGGGCTCGGGCCGGGCGGGTGGGCCGGGTTCTGGGGGACGGATGGGAGAGGGATCCCGGTCCCGCCTAGAGGATAGGGGGCTTGAGGGTCCCGCAAACCCGGCTGGGCGCGAGGGTCAGGAGCGAGTCCCAGCGGGTGGGGGCCGGCCGGGGTCTGCGCCTACCGTCGTTGTGGCCGTAGCCCCAGCCGTGGTGGCCGGTCATGCTGTTGCCGTCCCCGCAGCCGTGCACCTGCCGGCTCGGCTCAGTTCTGCTCGCTCGGACTGCGGCTCCGGCCCCGCTCGCTGCCGCGGAGCAGCCTCTTAAAGCGGCGGCAGGCGGGAGGAGCAGTTCCCAGGCGACCCGCCCCCCACCCCCCCCCCAGCAGGGCGAGAGGGGCCGGCCCTGCCCCGCCCTCGCCCACCCGCCCTCAGGCCAGTTGAGCCCCGAGTTGAGATGCGAGATGCGGGGGGTGGGTGGGGGGCGGTCAAGGGGACCTAAACCCCAGCCCCATCCCCACCCTGGCCCTGGTCGGAGCACTCTCCCTCCTTACCTCCAGCCCGTGTACAGGCTCTGGGGCAGGAGAAACGGCCAATGCTGAGGGCGGCCTCTGTTTCTCCACATCCCATCTATTCCCCAGGCTTATCACTGGGCAGTAAATCCCACCACCAGAGACCTGGGCTCTGGGCCCTGAGTCCTCTTGGACTGGGACCCTTTTAAACTGCAGATTGCACTGACCATCAGGTGTCCAGAACTGGAGCTTCCCCTGTTTGCCAGACACTGGCAAGTTCTGGGCCAAGCTTTGGGTCCTTCCTGTCATCTAACCCTCTCAGCTTCCCTACAACAATGGGTGGTCCTTGCATTAGCCCTATTTCACAGAACAGGAGACTGAGGCCCAGAGGGGTGAAGTGACTTGCCCGAGGTCATCTAGCCAGAGAGTGAGGGATTTACTCTTAGTTTGTCTCACTCCTAGGCTCTTGTGCTCTTTACTACTTCCCCTTGGTGCTGGGGGCAAAGGGGTCCTGTGGTTGGGATCTGGGAGCCCTGGGCTAGGAGGAGGCCTCAGGCAGAACCGGAGCCTCAAAGGGGGAGTGGGGAGTTTGGGCTTTAACCACTGGTCATTAAGACAGACAGACCCACAGACACCAGCTGGCTTTCCCATGGAACTAAGTCTGAGGCCTTGCCTCCACCCTCTCCTTCTCTTCCTGGCTTCCTCCTCTGTCTGGGTCTCTTTGCCTATTCCTCTACAGCCCGCTGTTTGTCCCTCCTTTCCTTGCCTCTCCATGACCTTTGGCACACCTGCTGGGAGCTCAGGGCCTCCACCCTGCACTCAATCTCAGTATCTGCCTTGGCCCAACATTTTCCCACCCACAAGGCCTGGTCCTTGCTGTGCCCTCCACCTGGGACGTCCTCTGTCTTCCACCCACGGGCTCCAGCCGGCCCAATCCGACTCATCTGAGGATGTGGCCTTATGCCAAGGATAGGGCTTGTCTCTGGCTAGGCCGCAGCAGGCAGTTTTGGGAAGACAAACAGATGAGTGGATAGAAGGACAGACAACTGATCCCACCCAGGGGCTTGTACCCAACCAGAGTTGAAGGGCCATTTGTGAAATGTCTGCTGGTCTGACCTCTACCAGAGGAGACTATTTCAGGCCCTGTTGTTGGCTGACCTTGTGAAGGAATGTACCATCTTGTCTGCCAGGCTCCCCTATATCTGTGTGGCTGTCTTGGTTTCCCTCTTCCAGGCCCTGAACCCCTCAGGTCCCCAAGTAGAGTTGTGGAGATCAAGGGACAACTGGTCGCTGGGCCAAGGTCAGTCAGTGACTTCCCAACACTGCCTAGATGCTCCTCCCTGACCCAAGAGCTGGAAGGGGCCCTTAATAGAAATCTGACCCTAGGGCAGGGGGGCAGGGCATCATAATAAGCATGTAGGGGGTGGCGCCCAAGACTGGCATGTGACAGGGCATGCAACCTTGTCAAGGTCCCAGGTCTCCGAACCAGAAATGTCATCCTTAGACCAAGAAGACAAAGACTAGCTTCAGAGTGAGGACTGCAGTCTCTGTTCCTCTCCCAGAAGAGCCAGCCACTCTTCTCCTGGGGGAGTTGCAACACTTTCAGGGCCTGGGGATGGGCCCAAATGTGTCTACTTCATTGACCTACTTCCCCCTCACTGTGACCCAGAAGACATTTCCATGTTTATTTATAGTGCTAAAAATGTTGGGATTACTTAGTTTTGAATCCAGTTTCATCCGCACAGCAACCCCACTTTACAGATGAGGAAAGCAAGGCTCAGAGAAGTTGAGTTAGGCTGTACTGTGAGCAACTGAGCAAGAATGAAAACCCAGGGCTGCTGAGTCCCTTATTCAGCATGTCTAAAATCACCAGGAGAGGGGAGGAAGTGGATTTTAAATTTGATTGTCATTTGTGTATATATGCGAGACTCTCTTCACAGTGACTTAAGAGAAGCTGGGGAGAGTGTTTCCCTCCAGGGTGGAGACTGGGAGCCCCGAAGGGTGGGGAAGGGTGCGGAATGGGGGTGGGAGGGACACTCTTTACTGCCTACTCCTTTTGAAAGAATTAAAGTATTGCCTCTTTAACAACCAGATAAAAGTTGATCCAATTCTTTCCTTCCTATATCCTGTCTTTGGCAATTTTCTCTGGGTGCTGGAGAACTGGGAACTCAGGTAGGTAAGAGGAGCTGTTGGAGTCTGCCTGTCTCAGGTGAAGCTCCACTTTCCCCGCAGCCCACTCAGGTCAACTTGGGAAAGACTGTGCCCCCATTCAGGCACCTCCTGTCTCAATTACGTGCCGTCTTTAAAGCTGAATTGATTTCACTGCTCTGGAGTTTACTCTTTGGTCTCACTGGCATCAGCGGCCTCCTGGATTTTGCTGTTTCTGGCGGAGAGGGAGGGCAGGGATGTGCGAGCCATAAGGAAGGGCTGGGGAAGGAGGGCTGGAGCAGATTGCACAGCCACACCTCATTCATCGCGAACTTGACCAGATCTCACTTCCCCTCTCAAAGTTACAAGTCTCTCTTCTCTATAACAATGAGGTGATTAGGGCATCATCCCAGCCCTGACCACCTCATGGGATCCCTGTGAACCTTGGTTGAGACAACAGTTGTCCAGTGCTGCACCAACAGGCAGAATCTTGCCTGCTCTTCACTGTGTGTTGTGCACATGGCAAACGGGCCAGACCGAAGACCTAGAGACTCTAAGATCAAAATTACAGCTTATTGTGGGTTGTTTTTTGTTTTTTAAAAAATTTATTTATTTTTGGCTGCATTGGGTCTTCATTGCTGCACGTGGGCTTTCTCTAGCTGTGGAGAGCAGGAGCTACTCTTCATTGGGGTGCACGGGCTTTGCATTGCGGTGGCTTCTCTTGTTGTGGAGCACGGACTCTAGGTGCGCGGGCTTCAGTCGTTGTGGCTCGCGGGCTCTAGAGCACAGGCTCAGTAGTTGTGTGTGGCGCACGGGCTTAGTTGCTCCGCGGCATGTGGGATCTTCCCGGACTAGGGATCGAACCCGTGTCCCCTGCATTGGCAGGTGGATTCTCAACCACTGCACCACCAGGGAAGTCCTGCACCTGTTTTCCAATCTATCAGATGGGAATAGAGAATCGAGAGGGCTAATAGGATGGTCAGGTGAGGTGATATCTGTGAGTGTCCTGGAACCAAGCATGTACTCTCAGACCTCTGTTCTTTCCCCTTCTCCTTAGCTTGTTTGGGCACATTTAAACCGAACATTCCTTTTCCAGTTACAGTGGTAGCACCTATTTATTGTAGAAAATTTGGGAGAATCAGAAAAGCATAGTAAAGAAAATTAAAATCACTGGTCATATTACCACCCAAGAATCACCGCTGTTAACATTGTAGTGACCATGCTGCCGGGCTTTTTCCATATTTATTAGTAGTACTTAAAAGACAATCGGAATCATATGTGGAGCTTTGTGACCTTTTTTTTTTTTTCACTTCATGCCCTATGATAAGCGTTTCCCTGTGTCATCAGTCTTGGAGAACTTGACACTTACTAATTGCACAGTGCTCTAGTATGTGGATTATTTCCAGTTTTCACAATTGTAAATGCACTGCAGTGGACATCCTTATTTATCCATCTTTGTGTGTGTGTCTGATGATTTCCCTGGGAAAGTGGTATAACCAAATAAGATGAGGTACACATTGTGGGTAAGGCATTTTAAAATGTAGAAAGTATGGTGGAAATAGTTTTAGAAATTTATTCTTTCATTCAAAGCATTTATTGAAGACTTATTAGATGCGAAGGGCTGAGCCAGGCATGGGTGATACAATTGTGAACATTACAGACCCACAGTTTTCTCAGCCGAGGGGTGGAGGAAAGAGGCAAGAGATTGGCCAATGAGCACCAGGATGAGAAGGGCTGGGATAGATAAGGTCAGGTAGGGAGGGCTAGTGGCTAAGGCCTGGGAGTGTGTCCTAGGTTGTGATTCATTCTTCCTGGCTGGTTTCCCACAGATTATAACCTCTTCCAGGGCAGAGGTAGCCCCAAACTTCCTGGAAGCCCAAGTATCCTGTCTGCTCCAGCTGAGACCAACCAGGATGGGTAAAATAATAGACCTAAGCTGGGTCTGGCTAGATCTGTAGGGGTGTTTGTTTCTAATCCCTGTGCCACCTTTTAATAGCTGTGAGAATTTGGAATTTTACTCACCTCTCCAAGTGTCTGCTCTCTTGGGTATAAAATGGGGTAAACAGTAGTATCTATTGCATGGGGTGAGTACAATGAGCACAGAATGGTGATGCGTGTCAAGGGCCTGCCTGGCATATGAGTACTCAGTAAACAGGGGTTGTATAGGGATTTGGGGGCTCAGTTTTCCCACCTGTTAAGTGGGAGATTGGCCTAGGTTGGTGGTTCTCAAACTTGAGCATGCATCAGAATCACCAGGAGAGCTTCTTAAAAGTTTCCGAGGCCTCACTCCAGAGTTTCTGTTTCAGCAGGTCTGGAATGGGGCCTGAGAATTTGCACTTCTAACAAGTTCACAGGTGATATTGATGCTTCTGGTCCGGGGCCTCACTTAGAAAACCAATGGTCTAAATGAATGCAGCCTTTGTTTCCTGGTCTGATACCTTTGATTCCCTGTCTTCTATAATAGGAAGAACTTGTGAGGTGCCCTGAGTTCCCAGATGGCAGGGTTTGTGTCTGGTCAACCGCCATGGCTCCATCACAGGCACCTTTACATGCTGTTATGGGTTGAATTAGATCCCCCAAAAGTTGTTGAAGTCCTAACCCCCAGGACTTTTGAATGTAATCTTATTTGGAAATATGGTTTTTGTAGATATAATCAAGTTAAGATGAGGTCATTAGGGCGGGCCCTGATCCAATGTGACTTATAAGAAGAGAAGAAATACAGAGACATGAGGGGAGAATATCCATGATGATGCAGGCAGAGACTGAAGAGCTACATACAGCTGCAAGCCAAGGAGTACTAGCAAACCACCAGAAGCTAGGAAGGCCAGGACAGGTTCTTCCCTTTAAGCTTCAGAAGGAGCATACTGCGCACACTTTGATTTTGGACTTCCAGCTTTCAGAACTGTGAAACAATGAATTTCTATAGTTTGTACCAGTCTGTGGTACTTTGTTACAGCCGTTTTAGGAAAATAATACACTGAAGTATCTTTTTTATGGGACACCACCAACACAAACCTTTTTCAAAATCTTATATTTCTTCATAGGCAGTATGACTCCCCTCTGCCAAATTTGGGGATGTTTTCATTCATGCAGTCCATGATTGCACTGAACCCTCACCTGTCACCTTTTGACCTTCCCACATTCCGTGGTTGTATTTTATTATCCCTTATATTTCACCTGTCCAATCGAAAGGAGGACATGTGACAGCATAAGCACATGACAAACTGGGAGAGTCTCATGCCTCTGTTTCCCATCATTTGTGTTCCATGGGTGCTACGTAGGGATCAGGGAAGTCATGAGTGGGTGTGCCCCCACCTGATCCTGGAGACAGCACCTAGGGGGAATTACATCCATCATCGCTGCATCATTACTGTCAAACTGTGCCCCTTCCCCTGTTCCCATTCCAGGGTGGGTTGGGGTGGAGATCTGTGCCCATTTTCACCTTATTTCAGGTAATTATTAACCTGAAGATGCCTGTAGAGTCTGGGAGATAGAGAGGAAGGAATCCTCATGTCCCTCCAGTCTCCTTTCTCTCCCCCTTCCTCACGGGGTAATCCCCTTCTTTGGCACCCACCCCCAAAGGGATGTTTCTTTTCAGGAAGTGGAGGGCTTTAAATTCCACCTTGCTTTTATGTTCTCTTCTCAGTCCTCGTGACCTGGCCCCTGCTGTCCCTCAAACTTCCCCTGACCACTCCCTACCCTTCACCTAACTCCACACCACACCAAAGTTTAGTGCTTCAGCCTGTCATGCCTTCTCTGCCTCCCAGGGATGACACCTGCTGTTCCTTCTGCTTAAAACATTCTACTTTGCCCACACCACGTGAAACATTCCTGGAGAGGGGGAGTGGGTGGAGTTCCTCTGCCCACCTCTCAGCTCCCCAGCTTCATATTGTCTGGTGAGTACTCGTTTACTGTCCCTCTCCTGTCTTGGGACAATGAACTCCCCTAGAACAGAGCCCCAGACTTATTCCTCTTTGCATCTGCATCCAGGAGCAGCTAACTTTGTGATTGGAAACCTGCCCTAGTGTGAGCTTGTTGAATGACAGGATGGAAGAAATGGGTGAATAATAATGATCATAATAATGAAAGTTATTATTCAGACATGATTTTTTGTGAGTCTTGTTCTGTGTATTCAAAATCTCATTAAAGACTAATAGAACTCTGTGAAGGAGGCTCATTTATCCCCATTGCACAGAGGAACAAACTGAGGATATGAGCGGTAAAGATCAGATCTCACAACAAGTAAGTGGTTAAAATCTAAATCTGCCTGATTCCAAAGCTCGAGTTCCCCACAGCTACTGCGTACATATTCTCGGACTGGCGGACTAGAGGGGCTGGTGCACTGGGGAGGACTAGATTACCAGCCCGGAGTCTGAGCTTTGGCCGCACACGCCTGGCGTACAGGCGACGCGTGCGCAGTGCAGTGGCGGCGCCCCCTGCGGGCAGCGCGCAGGAGGCAGCTGCAGCGAAGGGAGCTTAGTGCGCCTGCGCGCTCGTGGAGGTGGTGGCTGTTCTCGGTAGTGGCCCGGCGGTTCTCCGGGCGGCGGGCGCGGCCATGGCGCAGCCGGGAAAGCTGCTTAAGGAGCAGAAGTACGACCGGCAGCTGAGGTGAGCCAGGGCTCACCGAGTCGGGCGAGCCAGCGGGTTCCTCGCGTCCGGGCCGGGGCTAAGCGGGCGGGCGGCGTGGTTGGGCCTCCCTCAGGCCTCCCACCGGGCTGGGCCGGGCCGTGCAGCCGGCGCTCAGGGTTCCGGCCTGGGGCCGGCGGTGCTTCTCGAGGGCCGGGACTCGCCTTCCCCGAGGGGCGCGCCCGCCCGCTCGCCACGCTGTGTGCAGGTCGAGGTGCACCGTCCCAGCGTCAGCCGGGTCACCGGGGCAGCTGCCAGTTCCACCTCGCTGTGCTCAGGCTTCTCGTTTTGCAGAATGAGGGGATCGGGAATACCCCATCCCGGCCGCAGAGAGCAGCACCGAGTCTTAGGTATTGTTCTAAGCCGGAGCTGTCCACTAGAAATATAATGCTAGTCTCATGTAAACCACCTGTGTAGTTATATATATTTTTTGGTAGCCACATTAAGAAAGGAAAAATAAACAGGTGAAAATAATTTTAATAATGCATTTTATTTTATTTAACCCAATATATCCAAATTATTACCATTTTAATGCATAATCAGTATAAAAAGTTATTCGAGATATTTAACATTTTTTTCCATTCTGTCCTTGAAATCCAGCGCTTTACACTTATAGCACATCTCAGTTTGGACTAGCCTTATTCATTAGCCACATGTGGCTAATGGCTACCTTAATGGACACTGCAGGTCTAAGCCATCGGGCTGGTTCTTGACTACTTCCTCTCCCATGCCTTTTCTCCTAACACTCCCCATTCCTTATTTATTGATCATCTTCTGTGTGTTAAGGCAGCAGAAGTAACACAGATGTTTGGCCCGCTTCCTTTCTGGAGCCCCCAAGCCAGAAGTTACAGTGTGTCCCTAAGGACTGGAACCCATTTGTACCTATAGCTTAGTGCTGTGTTAGGGGCTTTATGCACTCAATTCGGAGACCAGCCTTGAAGGTAGATATTCTCTCTGCTTTATAGATGGGGAAACTGAGTCTTAGAAAAGTTCTGTAACCTGCCCAGTTTCCCATGTATTTGAACCAAGTTGTAAACTCAGGTCCTTCTGGCTTTTTCAGAGCTGGTACTATCTGCTCCTGAGCTTCTGGGGAAAGAAGCAAGGTGGCAGAGCCCTTGTAACCAACTTGTGTTCTCTTGTAAATTCTTGGAGATCCTTGTGTTTTGAATGCAGATGTAACCATACATGACAGAGCTGAGAAGATATTTTAGATTACTAAGTAACTGTGACAAAAAAGCATTTTTGCTGAGTCCAGTCCATTTAAGGACCAAACTTTACCTTTCACCGTGAGAACTGTTTATTGGCTTTGAAGTGTCAGAGGGAAGCGGTTACAAGCAAAGCAGCAAAGCTGTTGAGCCAGCTAGCAGTCAGCAGGCCCTGCTTTCCTTAGGCCAGCAAGAGAATAGAGAGGATTGATTTCTTGTTTGGGCCGTTTCTTGAAATATATTACCTAGAGATGCACCAGTATTCTTTTAGGCTTACTTTCCAACTACCCGGGTATCCATCAACCAAATATGTCAGGTGTCTTCTGTATGCCCTACTTTCACAGAAAAAACAGACATTTCCAGTCTGTCTGGTTCTTCTAGGCTATTCCTCCATGCATTTGACAGTTATTCAGTGATCACTTATCCTGGGCAGAGCACTGTATCGGGCATTGGGGTTCCAGTGGTGAACAGTGGGAGTGGTCTGGACCCTTATGGAGCTTAGAGTGGAATGGAGAGATGGGTGTTCAGCAAATAAAACACCAAATGAGGGCTTCCCTGGTGGCGCAGTGGTTAAGAATCTGCCTGCCAATGCAGGGGACACGGGTTCGATCCCTGGTCTGGGAAGATCCCACATGCTGCGGAGTAACTAAGCCCGTGTGCCACAACTACTGAGCCTGCGCTCTGGAGCCCACGAGCCACAACTACCGAAGCCTGCGCGCCTAGAGCCCGTGCTCCGCAGCAAGAGAAGCCACCGCACCGCAACGAAGAGTAGCCCCAGCTACTGCAACTAGAGAAAGCCCAGGCACGGCCACGAAGACCAAGCACAGCCAAAAATAAATAAATAAAATAAATTAATTAAAGAAAAAAACCCGAAATGAGGCAGTTACAGTTGTGATATGCTCTGGAAGACATATGGGCTACATAAAAAGAGGGAATCTGCTTTAGATCAGGTGACAGGGAAAGCACCTTAAAGTCTATCAGTCCTCCAGGCTATGAAACTTTTCTAATGACTTGGGCTCCCCCTATACTAGTTCCTATACTGACAAGAAAAGATACATTAGTTAATAGGCTTTCTGGGCGAAGGTAACCAGGTTGGATCAGCTGTCATGATGCTTATTTGATCATGTACCTTGCCATGTTCATGATATGCTGGTGTGACAGGATATAACATATATTTCAGGTTATAACATATATTTCTAATCCTTATTACATCTTTCTGTTTTTTAATATATGCATTTATTAATCATGCTATTAGAATGTTCATTGGGAATTACATTTTAAAGCACTCTTATTGAAGTCAGTGTGAAGGCTTTTCAGATGATAATTCAATTTTCTTGGTAAATCTTTTCTCACTCTTGGCAGACGTCATGGTGATAAGTCCTATGTCAAGATCTTAAATATTCTGGATCCCTATAACTTAAGGAGAAATGAAATAGAGAATAATAGGTTTTAAATCTAAGGTACTTCTCGGGACTTTCCTGGCGGTCCAGTGGTTAAGATTCCACACTTCCACTGCAGGGGGCGCAGGTTCAATCCCTGGGAGGAGAACCAAGATCCCACATGGCCCACATGCCACGTGACACGGCCAAAAAAAAGAATAATAATAATAAATAAATCTAAGTTTCTTCTCTAATGTTAATGACTACAAAGACTTTCTGTTCTGTAAGTTATCTGGCTTGAAAAGAATAATGGACTAGGAGCTGGAAGACCAAATTTTTAGTTCTGATTTAACCCCCCCTTTAACCATGCCAGTCATCAACCTGTTTGAGTCTCAGGTTAGTCAGCTATATAATCCCCGTAACACCTCCTGCTGTTCCTGTCTCGCATATTTGCCGTGGTTGTCACATCAGTTATTCTATACGAGAACACTTTAAAGATCAAAGATCATGATTCAAATAAAGTTGTGTTTTCATGAAAGCTTTGAAAACGTTAAATTTGTGTGTTCTTTTGTAGGTTGTGGGGTGATCATGGGCAAGAGGCTTTAGAATCTGCTCATGTTTGCCTAATAAATGCAACAGCTACAGGAACTGAAATTCTTAAAAACTTGGTACTACCAGGTATTATACTTTTGTTGTTGTAGATTTACTTCTTTAAGGTTTTGAGCTAGAAATATATATTCTTGACTGACTCTTGTTTTGTCTCCCAGGTATTGGTTCATTTACGATTATTGATGGAAATCAGGTCAGCGGAGAAGATGCTGGAAATAAGTATGTTCTATTCTTTTCAAATACCTGCATGTTAGGGAAGGCAGTGCCTTGTCATGGGAGAGCAAGGCCTGAATTCCAGCTTCAACTCCTCAATCAGGGTGACTTAACTTCCAGGTGGAAATAGTCCCTATGCTTAGGATCATGGCAAGGATGAAGTGAGTTAATATAGGTAAAGTGCTAGCACAGTGTCTGGCAAATAGGCCTTTAGTAAAAGATACCCATCATTACTGTCTTTATTGTTGTTATTAATGAAAAAGGGTAGTCATTATTACTTTATTTGTGAAATCTGGATCCTTCCTGAGTCCTTATATTGATTCCTAGATGTTAGTATATAATTAACAATAATTGTATTTTCGGATTATAAGATAGTAAAAGCTACCTTTTGTTTGTGGTGTCTTCTAAGCTTAGTCCAGGTATATCTCTTTCTACACTACACTGTCTGTAAAAATGCTGTTCGTTTTTTTTAAATAAATTTATTTATTTAATTTATTTTATTTTTTTGGCTGTATTGGGTCTTCGTTACTGTGCACAGATTTTCTCTAGTTGCGGCGAGCAGGCATTACTCTTTGTTGCGGTGTGCAGGCTTCTCATTGCATTGGCTTCTCTGGTTGCGCAGCACAGGCTCTAGGTGCGTGGGCTTCACTAGTTGCAGCACGCGGGCTCTAGAGTGCAGGCTCACCAGTTGTGGTGCACGGGCTTAGTTACTCTGCGACATGTGGGATCTTCCCGGGCCAGGGCTCAAACCCGTGTCCCCTGCATTGGCAGGTGGATTCTTAATCACTGCGCCACCAGGGAAGCCCTAAAAATGCTGTTTTAAAGATGGCCTGCATATCATTCTTTAAAGATGATCATATTTAGGCTTTCAGAGCATTCCCCAATTTGGATTTCATGCTTGCCTTTTCAGGGACTTGGAATCTGGGGTCTCTCATTATATTTGTCAGTAAACAACAACAATGAGTAAATAGAAGGGAAATCAGAATTTGGTTCACATTGAGCTTTGTTATCTTTTCTCTGGGTGGTAATACAAGTTTCACTACCACAACACCCTTTTATTGGTATCTATAAAGAAAAAGTCCTTTTATCTTTGCTTGCTTGGTTGGTTAGAACAGAATGAGGTTTCTTTCTCTTGTGGAGCTGCTGAGCTTGTGCTCCAAGGGTACCCTGACTCTGATCAGCAGACTCAGATCTGGACCTTGGGGCACAACAAGGGTATGTGTGGGAGGAAGCCTGAATAAATCTGTTATAGTTACCTGCAAAAGCAGACTATTCAATGCAGCATTTCCCAAGTGTGGTCAGTAGCTGTTAAATGGGCAAATGGATTCCATGGTCAAATGAGTTTGGGAAATGGGTCAAATGAAACTAAACATTTCTTTAGTGTAAGACTTCAACATCATGCGTATTACATATATTATGAATTTCCAAGAGAGAATATAACATATGTTGTTTCCCAAACTTTTTAAAGCCCGGGAACCCTTTTCTCAGAGCATTTTGTGAAATTCATGTTCTGTGGTACATACTTTGGGTAACATTGATTTATTAGCCTGTCTTTGGTTACAAGTTTCATCCAGCTTTCTTCCTCCAGGAAGGCTGTTACAGTCTGAAATTAAAATATAGTTTGTTTTAAACTGTGAATGAAATGCACCTGGTATTACAAATAACCTTTCCTTTATAGTCAGAGAAGCCATTAAATTTGTTTTTATTCTGTTTTAGTTTTTTCCTTCAGAGAAGCAGTATTGGCAAGGTAAAAAATCAGTTTGTTATAGAATATAGTTGTATTTGAACATCTAGTGATGCCACTGTGTTTCGATTGTTTGAAAAGCTTTACTTTAAAAGAGCTTACTATTCCTCTGAGAAAAAAGCTAATTATCTCATTTTTTTTCTGATCTCGTAAATCTTTATATGCTTGGTAGTTTAAGAACTTAGAAGTACTATTCGTGTTTTTATTATCCTGTATTAAAGTTAAATATTCAGTGATGTTAATGTTCAGAGGTTGGAGTATTTTGGTTAAGAAGATTTTTTTTTACCAAGAGTTAGTCAGAATGTGTCTTAGTTTTGTATTTCATATTAAAAATCTTACAAAACCATATGGGTCAACTTAGTGTAGTATTCTGAATAGAAATGACTGTTTCTTTAATGACTGACGTCTCATGTGCAGGACTGTAAATGTGGGAGGTTAGAGTAAGTCTCAACTTGACTCAGAATCTCCCTACCTGCTCCCCAGGGTTTTCTGGTCATTTGCCTAATCAGAAAAGTAGAGTGCAAGTCATGTAAGCATTTAAGAATTCTGAATAATGATGGTTTAGCTCTGTTTTAAGTAATACTCTGGTTTAGTCCCAGTTTAAACACAATATGTAAAGCAGAGTTGTCATATCTGTGCATGGAATTTGGGTTGTTTTACAGTGTTTTTGCCTGATCTGTAAATTAAGGGGTTAATTTTAACCAAATTTTTTTCTAATTCAAGTAAAATGTTTTGTTTTTAAAAAGAACCGAGCTCAAGCCGCCATGGAATTCTTACAAGAATTAAATAACGATGTCTCTGGGAATTTTGTGGAAGAGGTATATATATATATGTATATATATACACATTATTATTTCTGGTCAGAAATTTAATTTTTTAGTAATTCAGAGCCCTAGGAATTTAGAATTTTGAATCTTTGTATATTTATGTTGAGAGTTGAATTATTTTAACATTGGAGTCTAGCATTTACCTCACTTGTTCTAAAGTAGCTTAACTGTTTCTGTCATCTTTAATATGATTGTCAAATTGTTGGATTTTCTTTCCCCTGTCCTATTTAGAGTCCAGAAAACCTTCTAGACAATGATCCTTCATTTTTCTGTAGGTTTACCATTGTGGTTGCAACTCAGCTTCCTGAAAGGTAAATTTTTAAGTTAATTTGTTTTTATTTTAATCTCTTATTAGATTTGCATAGTTTTGTTTTCACTGCAGAGTTTGTGGTCCTTAAAATTCTTAAACTTCATAGAAATCTTTAATTAGAAGTGCTTATAGATCTCCAGCACTAAAAAGATAGGGAAGAGAAAAATACTGAGATGTGAAACTTTAAAAAAAATATATTTAGAACAGTTAAATTGAACATTGGTTATTTTTTTAGTGAAAAAAAAAAACTAGTTAGAATTAACTATAGGGAGTGCTTGGCGCTGTATACAAAGGTTTTATAAATATTTTCTTCTTTATTATGGAAATGTTTAGGAGATGTCTTTCAGTAGCATTCTCCCTAATACAAAGGACTAGGTTTTCATATCTCTCTAGTCTATACTTTCTTTGAGACTGCAACCTTGTGGAATTTCTTGCTTTTCAGCATATGTTTATGTAAATATGCTGTTTATGTAAATTCAATAGATATACCTTTGCATTTATTATTTAGTAAGAAAGTTGCTTTATTTTAAAGCATTTTCACATTTGGCATGTTTCCATTTGCTTATGTTCTTATCTTTTGTGCCTTCTTTTACAGTACATTACTACGTTTAGCAGATGTCCTCTGGAGTTCCCAAATCCCTCTTTTGATCTGTAGGACATATGGACTAGTTGGTTATATGAGGATCATTATAAAAGAACATCCAGGTAAAATTGTTGCACATATGGGGCTTCCTATTGGTTGCTTTAGCTATAATTTTAGGAACTTGACAATTTAGAAAGTCAATTTTAAATCACAGAGTAAATTTGTAGCAGCTCAACTCTGGTTACACGTTCAAAGTGGCAGTCAGAATCAGTAGGCTTTAATCTTTGTATTTCCTTTACTTAGCATTATAGAAGGATACAAAGCAGGAGATACAATAGGTGCAGCTGCTTCATCTTATTAGGAGGCCCAGCAGCTATGCAAATACCTAGCTTTTTTTGCCTCCTAACCTACATAGGGCATGTATGTCTGGCACAGGTAAGAGCCAAGGTATGTGGGTTACACTGACACAGAAAGGATATGCCACCTTTTCCCCCACCAGTATTCTATTCCATTCTTATACAGGCATTAGGCTTCCCCAGTTCAGGTGTAATTGCACACAGCAAGCAAGGCATTTACCTAACTACTGTTCCAAGGAAACAGTGTTTATAGGAGACTGAACTCATCCATAGGCAGGCTTGCATCAGTTCAAGTCCCTTTATTTAGAAAATTTTAATCTTAAATCATCATATAAAGTTTTCGTTCAGTACTCCTGCATTGCTCTGAGCCAGGTACTCTGCTAGTGTAATGACAGTCATTGGCATTGGTAGCATCTGCCTGGGCAGCTAAGGAGTGGCTTTTGAGGATAAGTTTTTGGCAGTGGTGCTGGGTCATTTAGGAGTTGTAAGTAGGAAAGTGACAAGGCAAACATTTTGTTTTAAACCGGTCACTCTGAAACCCGGTGGAGAATGAATGGATTTGAAGGGGTAAAGATTGGAGACAAGGGTTGCTTTTAGGAGATTTTCAGTCGTCTAGGTGAGAGAAAGAGAGAGACAGAGAGAGAGCCCCTGACTGAGGGCAGATGTTATAAGGATAGGGAAGAGGGGGTAGATGGTAATGAAGGTTAACATTGCTAGCTGTGTGCCTGCCTTTATGTGGATTATTTCATTTAATCTTTCCAACATCCTTGTAAGGCTGATACTGTTTTATCTGCTTTTTACAGATAAGGATGCTGAGGCATAGAGAGATTAAGCTATTTGCCTAAGGTCACACAGCTAGCAAGTGACAGAATGGAGCCTAGCTCTAAACACTCACTGAAACTACACACTTTCCCACGCTCCCCTATGTGGAGAGCTGTGTATGACGTGACATCAGGATGTGGGGAGGGACTGATACTGGGCCAAGGAAGCTCGAAGTCAGGGAAGACCATCACATTTCTAGGGAAGAGGTCTAGGTGGATGGTGATGCTGTCTGTTGAAGACCACAGGCGGAGGAAGGGTAGGTTGTTGGGTGCTATCGGAGCGCAAATTTTACCTATTTTGATCTTTTCCAATTGTAATAAGAAAATTCTTCACTAAAGGAATCTTGGTTTTACTTTTATTGAAACTATAGTCCAAAAAAAAAAAACTATAGTTCACTTAAAATTTGTGCATTTAGTAAAATACAAATTTATATATATATGTAAATTTAACTCAATAATGAACAAAACAATGAGAAAAACCTGTAGGCCCTATGCCCATTTAAAAATTACAGATTTCCGGGCTTCCCTGGTGGCGCAGTGGTTGAGAGTCCACCTGCCGATGCAGGGGACACGGGTTCGTGCCCTGGTCCGGGAAGATCCCACATGCCGCGGAGCGGCTGGGCCTGTGAGCCATGGCCGCTGAGCCTGCGCGTCCAGAGCCTGTGCTCCGCAACGGGAGAGGCCACAACAGTGAGAGGCCCGCGTAGCACACACACACAAAAAAAATTACAGATTTCCTAAGTTCCTATAATGTATGTACTGCCAGCAGTATTGCTAAAGAAGTAAGTTTATCTTTTGGGATTATTTGTTTCACAGTAATAGAATCTCATCCAGATAATGCATTAGAGGATCTACGACTGGATAAGCCATTTCCTGAACTGAGAGAACATTTTCAGTCTTATGATTTGGATCATATGGAAAAAAAGGTTGGTAGTGTGTGTGACCTTCCATTTATAGGTATACTTAAAACTTTGTTTTTAACCTAAGGTTTTTGAATTACAAAGTGAGGAAATACTATAAACCTCCATAGTCCTGTCATCCAGGTCACATAGTAACAACATTGTACCTAATTTGTTTTGAATAAATCTATCTTTCCCCAAAATTTAAAAACTTTTTTATTGAAGAAAAGTACATTAACTGAACATATGTGTAATCAACACCCAGATCAAGAAATTGGACATTAACATATCCCAGAAGCCCTCTTCATGGCTCTTTCCTAAACAAATAGATGTCCTTTTTAAAACAGTTTGAATTTGGGGTGGTGTTTGTTGAAATTGACTCCTCTTAAAACTTATTTTTAGTGTTTGAGAATTACCAAGGCAACTGCATATTTCATTATAGAAATAATGATATTTATAACAGGCCATGTAATTTAAGGCGCACACACACACACACACACACACACACACACGCACACGCACACACACACACACACACACACACTTTTTTCCCCCTGACTACCCATTAATTAAATGCAGGTATTTGGTTCATCAGAAAACACAGAAAGGATCCCTTTTCCTTAGTCTAGGATTGGTATCTGAAATCAGGATACTTGAGCTTTATTTTTGGGTGGCAGTCCCTGAGACAGTTTTCTTAATGGTAGAATGGGGACAATCATAGTATATACCTGCCTTATTAGAATTAAATTGGACACTGCCTTCAAAATCTTTGTAAAGCAGTTTTTGTTAACCCAGTTCATTTTCCTTCGTTCATTATTCCACATATACTGAGAGATGTAAACATTGTTGAATAATTGAATTTAATAAATATTGTTGAATTTGTTGAAAATGATGTGGTATAGTGAAAAATAAATGTTAACTAATACTGATATTTCCTTTGATTCTTTTATTTTTAGGACCATAGCCACACTCCATGGATTGTGATCATAGCTAAATATTTAGCACAGTGGTATAGTGAAGTATGTCCTTTCTTGAAAAGAGAAATTCCATATATGACTGTATTTTTTCAGTTTATTATAAAGAATTTCATTGGAGGGGGTGGGACATTGATTTTTTTTCCTTATGTGGTTATAGGGCAGCTGATTTAAACTGCTAGTTTAAATCTAGCAGTTTCTCTTTTGATACTGACATTTTTATTAACAAAATGAAATTTGAACAAATGTCATTCTGAAACTGGCAGTGGGGAATGAATGTAGAGAAATGGCCCACAGTTTCTGTTTTCTATCAAGTCAGCTGATTTCACCAAGGTATAGATTTGCTGATGAAATCTCATATGGGTAGGGGGAAACTGGACTTTCAGTTTCCATATTTTGAGTTTTTACAACTAGATTAAAATTTTTTTTAACCCAATTTAGACAAATGGACGAATACCTAAAACGTATAAAGAAAAAGAAGACTTCAGAGATTTGATTAGACAAGGTAATATGGGATGTGATTAAATGTATAAAGTTGGAAAAGCATATTGCTTGAAGCTAATGTTTATTGAATTTCTGTCAACACCTTTGTCAGATGATGCCATCATGAGATTTTTTTTTTTTAATTTGTTTATTTTTGGCTGCATTGGTTCTTCGTTGCTGCACATGGGCTTTCTTTACTTGCAGTGAGCGGGGGCTACTCTTTGGTTCGGTGCACGGGCTTCTCATTGCGGTGGCTTCTCTTGTTGAGGAGCACGGGCTCTAGGCGCGCGGGCTCTAGGCGCGTGGGCTTCAGTAGTTGTGGCTCGTGGGCTCTAGAGTGCAGGCTCAGTAGTTTTGGCGCACGGGCTTAGTTGCTTCGCGGCATGTGGGATCTTCCTGAACCAGGGCTTGAACTGGTGTCCGCTGCATTGGCAGGCGGATTCTTAACCACTGTGCCACCAGGGAAGCCCCCATCATGAGCTTTTATTTTATTTTCCTCGGGAGGTTAAGGAGCCACTCCTTGTGTAGTTTTAAGAATGACCAGTGGGCTTCCCTGGTGGCGCAGTGGTTGAGAGTCCACCTGCCGATGCAGGGGACACGGGTTCGTGCCCCGGTCTGGGAAGATCCCACATGCCACGGTGCGGCTAGGCCTGTGAGCCATGGCCGCTGAGCCTGCGCGTCGGGAGCCTGTGCTCTACAACGGGAGAGGCCACAACAGTGAGAGGCCCGCGTACCGCAAAAAAAAAAAAAAAAAAAGAATGACTAGTGATTAGCCATATTTCTTCTTAAGGTTCAGTATCCAGTCCTCCCTTCAGAATCTGACAAGGTTATCTCCATAATGCTGGGGGGAGAGAAAGAGTGAAAAGAAAAGGGCTGTCGTTTGCTAATCAATTTCTATTTTAATAGGAATTCTAAAGAATGAAAATGGGGCTCCGGAAGATGAAGAGAATTTTGAAGAAGCTATTAAAAATGTGAACACAGCACTAAATACAACTCAGGTATTAAGAGCTGATGAGGTATTCACAAATGAAAGGTGTTTTCTGAAGTCCTCATACGTGAAATAGTTGATTTTAATTTTAATTTAATATTTCTCAAACTGTAGAGTTGGTTAGAAGTTAATGTCTATAATACAGCTTGAATATTCTTTTAATAAGATTCTGTATTGTCCTTGTTAAAATGGATCTCAGTGCTTCAGCATATAATTTGATACAGTGATTTATATAAATTAATTGTTTGAAGTACATGATTTGTGAATAATAAGTGTTTTGGGGTAGGAATTATATAATGAAGGTGGTATTTTGCTGGTCCAAAATAGTGTTGCCTGAAAAGTTAAATCTTACCCTGCTTTGCTTTTGACAGTAATTATTTGGATATATAGGAAGATGTTCTTAATGACATTGTATACCTTAAAAATTACTTGGAGGATAACCTAGTTTAGATGCCCTTTGTTTTGTTGTTGTTTTGTTTTTGAATTCTGGCCAGTGAGTTCTTTGGGGAACTTTGGAATAATACAACTGGTAGTGTAAGTTAGAATTTTCTTATAATTTTTTTAATCCTTTTTTTTTTTTTTAATCTTTTTTTTGGCTGCACCACACAGATTGTGGGATCTTAGTTCCCTGACAGGGATTGAACCTGGGCCCTCAGCAGTGAGGGCCTAACAGTTAGCAGTGTGGAATCCTAACCACTGGACCACCAGGGAATTCCCAGAATTTTCTTATAATTTAAAACAGGAAAAAATGCTACCTTTCAAGTTAGGAAAGCACTCAAGGTGTCATTACATACTTTTTGGAGACAATGAGGTAGTGTTGCTGAGTGATTAAAAGTGTGTGCTCTGTGAATCACACAGTTTTCTGGGGTAATGAAAATTTTCTGTGTCTCAGTTGGGGTGATGGTTAGAAGTATGTGTATAGTTATCAAAAATCATTGAATTTTACATTTAAGATTTGTACATTTGGGGCTTCCCTGGTGACGCAGTGATTGAGAGTCCGCCTGCTGATGCAGGGGACATGGGTTCATGTCCCGGTCCAGGAAGATCCCACATGCCGCGGATCAGCTAGGCCCGTAAGCCATGGCCGCTGAGCCTGCGCATCCGGAGCCTGTGCTCCGCAACGGGAGAGGCCACAACAGTGAGAGGCCCGTGTACCGCAAAAAACAAAAACAAAAACAGAAACAAAAAAAACTAAAAGCTGGTTCTTTGAAAAGATAAACAAAATTGATAAAACTTTAGCCAGACTCATCAAGGAAAAAAGGGAGGACTCAAATCAATAAAATTAGAAATGAAAAAGAAGTTATAATGGACACAACAAAAATACAAAAAAACAGTGAGAGGCCCACGTACCACAAAAAAAAAAAAAAAAAAAAAAACCCAAAACAAAAAAGATTTGTACATTTTGCTGAATGTAAAATTTACCCCAATTAAAAAAAACAAGGTTCTCATGGTTGGGGGACAGTGAACTAAGCAAACAGACAAATGTACCAGGTGCTGTGAACAAAATTAGAGTAGAACAAAGGGGTAGAGTATGATGGAGAGGAGGTCTGGGATCAGGAGGGGCCAGGGAGACTCTCAAAGAGATGTGTTTAAGCAGAAGCCTAAGTGAAGTGTCATGCAGAGGTCTGGAGGAAGAACTTTTCAGGCCAAGGAAGCACATGTGCAAAGGCCCAGAAGTGGGATGATGCTTGGCATTTGTTCAAGGATCAGTATGAAAGCCACTGTGATTGGAATGAAGTAAACAAAGGGGAAAGAGGTGGGAGGGATTTAAGTTTGGAGAGGCAGAAAGGGCCTGATCATAAAGGCACTGCAGGCCACTAAAGTGTTTTGAGCAGGGGAATGGAGTGACCTGATTTATATTTCTAAAAAACTTATTCTGGCTCTTGTGAGGTCAAAAGACTGTAGGGGACTGGGAGTGGAAGCAGAGAGAGCAGTTAGGAATTACCAGTAAGAAAGTTCTATTTTCCACTCAACAGTAGAATCAAAGCCTAAGAAATCTATAGTTTTTATTAATGTATGATGTTCTTGCTAGCATTAAACGTCCTTAATTTAACTACCTTATTTCTGTCAGAGTGGTTGTCTCTTTCAGCAGTCACTAATTAGGGTGTAAGGGTTTCAGATTTTTGACAAGATGGAAAAACATGAAGGACTACAAATCTAGCTTGGTATTAATGTCTGTTATCTTTGTTCTGTCTTCAAATATGACTATAAAAAGATTTACTTAGACTCCTTCTTTACTCTATTTATGATGTAAGAGAATAGGTCAGTCTTTAATGCTAACAGCAGTGGGCAGGAGGGGACTTTCTTCCATTCGCTCTTTCGCCAATAAATCCATCTGGTGGTGATTCTGAATAAAAGTCTAAGTTTGTATTTGAACTTGTTTGGAAAATTGCAGTGGAAGTTAAAGTGGGCAGTGAAAATAAAAGTGAACTTATATTAATTCTTATTATAAGTAAATGTTTCCTGTTCCTTTGTTAGATCCCAAGCAGTATTGAAGATATATTTAATGATGATCGCTGCATAAATATCACCAAACAGGTAACAATAACAAAAAAAGTAAAAATAATGACACCTTAACCTTTGGGTCAAATTCAGATGTCACTTAATATTAATTTTTTTTGCTTCTTTTAGACTCCGACATTTTGGATTTTAGCTCGTGCCTTAAAGGAATTTGTGGCCAAAGAGGGTCAAGGAAATTTACCTGTTCGAGGCACAATTCCTGATATGATTGCAGATTCAGGCAAATATATAAAACTGCAAAATGTGTAAGTCACCTGTTTTCAAACTGTGTAGTAGAAAAATCAATCTGTTTATATTAGAGATGAACATATTTTATCAGTCTACCAGAAATCAGAAATCAAATGGAAACCTGTTATAATCTTATCACTTTAAAAATAATCTAAGAGACTTCCCTAGGGGTGTAGTGGTTAAGAATCCCCCTGCCAATGCGGGGACACAGGTTCTATCCCTGGTCCGGGAAGATTCCACATGCCGCAGAGTAACTAAGCCCGTGCGCCACAACTACTGAGCCTGTGCTCTAGAGCCTGCGAACCACAGCTATGGAAGCCTGCACGCCTAGAGCCCGTGTTCCACAACAAGAGAAGCCACTGCAATGAGAAGCCTGCACACTGCGACAGAGTAGCCCCCGCTCGCCACAGCTAGAGAAAGCCCATGTGCAACAACGAAGACCCAATGCAGCCAAAAATAAATAAATAAATTTATAAAAATAAGCTAAAAAATTTAGGGGGCAGATTTTTAAAATATATATATATATATATATATATATATATATATATATATATATTTTTTTTTTTGGCGGTACATGGGCCTCTCACTGTTGTGGCCTCTCCCGTTGCGGAGCACAGGCTCCGGACGCGCAGGCCCAGCGGCCATGGCTCACGGGCCCAGCCGCTCCACGGCATGTGGGATCTTCCCAGACCGGGGCATGAACCCGTGTCCCCTGCATCAGCAGGCAGACTCTCAACCACTGCGCCACCAGGGAAGCCCATATTTTAATTTTAAGAATAGTTTTAAGTTCACAGCAAAATTGGGCAGAAAGTATAGAGTTCCCATATACCCCCTGAAGGGTCAGATTTTGTTTTTCATATTTCAAGATAAAACCTAACATTTGAGCACTTAACTCTGTGCTGTCAGCTGTTCTATGTATTAACTAATTTAGTATTCACAATAGCCCTATGAGAGAGATACTATTATTGTCCCAGTTTTACAGGTGAGAAAACTAAGACATAGTAGAGGTAATTTTTTCAGGGTCTGACAACTGGGAAATGGCAAAACCAAGATTTAAATCTATGCAACTCACCTCTATACTCTTAACCATGGCCCTATACTCTCTTTTATCTGTAATTTAAAACTTTGAAGTCTTTAGTTTTGATGAATTTTTTGTCATTAATTTTCATAATTTAAAGAGTTCATGACTATAGATAGACACCTGCTATCCAGGTATCACTAGCCTGAACCCAGGTAGATTGTCATAAGGACAGGTCTCAATGGATATTACCCTTGTGTACTTTGGGCATGGTGCTGATGAATCCAGGGCCACTGGCCTTGTTTCTTCAGGGGCCAGATAATGACACACAGAGAAGGTCTCTCTTCCCTAGACAGATTGTACGCTTCATCTCAGTCATTCTCCTACACATCTTTATTGCCCTAGCCTAAAAGTTCAACTACCTAAAACTTGGGAAAAGTCAGTTGAGGACAAAAGAATTATGACCTCATATCAGAGGTAGTCAGCTTAACACTGATCATCTCTAGAGGGTGAAAATGTAAATAGACTTAAAAGTTTTACATGAATTTGTAGATGGACAGTTTTGAAGTATTTAACTTTCCTTGGACTTGACCTCAAGGAGATTGTGTTCTTTTGCAACATATTTTGTTAGGTCCTCTGTCAGAGAAGCATGGATCATGGATCTCTCTAGAAGGGCAGTTTTTAAGTTAGTATTGAGGGAGCCTAGGTTATTAGTGCAGTCCAAGAATCCATCACCAACCACTAACAGGTGCTGGTAGAATTTCCATGGCATTGTCACATTTGATGTGTTTTCAGATCAGTATTTTTTCATGAAAGGGAAAGACATTTTTTGTTTGATTCATGGTGAGATTTAAATTTGTAATTATTTATTTATTTATTTATATTTGGCTGCGTTGGGTCTTTGTTGCTGCGCACGGGCTTTCTCCAGTTGTGCCGAGTGGGGGCTACTCTTTGTTGCGGTGCACCGTTTTCTCATTGCCGTGGCTTCTCTTGTTGCGGAGCATGGGCTCTAGGCACGCGGGCTTCAGTAGTTGTGGCACGTGGGCTCAGTAGTTGTGGCTCATGGGCTCTAGAGCTCAGGCTCAGTAGTTGTGGCACATGGGCTTAGTTGCTCCGCGGCATGTGGGATCTTCCCGGCCCAGGGCTCGAACCCGTGTCCCCTGCACTGGCAGGCAGATTCTTAACCACTGCGCCACCAGGGAAGTCCCCAAATTTGGTAATTTAAATATTCGTTAATAGTAGCTTTTTGTTGTTCTTTTCCAGTTACCGTGAAAAAGCAAAGAAAGATGCTGCTGCTGTGGGTAATCACGTTGCCAAATTGCTTCAGTCTATAGGCCAGGTAAGCTGCCGGGCACACTGCCTTTGATGGACAGTACAGCTCCATATAGGACTGATTGCATCATGTAACTCCAGCCAGAAAAGGCTTAGAGAGAAGGTGTGGCACTGCCTCAAAGCTTCTTTAGAGGTGTCCTCACTTACCTGCTAATGAAAAGGCCTGTCATAGTGATGGGCTTTGTGCTGCACCCTCTGTTAATCTGCTTTTATACTGGAGCAAAATCTGCATTTATCTCTTTACAGGCACCAGAGTCCATTTCAGAGAAAGAATTAAAATTACTCTGTAAGTCACCTTGACTTAATTTCCTTATTTTGTTTGATAAAAATGTGCCATGGGAAATGTTCCCAGCAATTTTAAATGGTTGAAATTAAAAATTTTCCATGGTCTCAGTGGTATTGACATAGGTAATTATTGGGTAAGGTTTTTTTTTCTCATAATAAATGGAGAGGGTATTCTAAGACTGGTCAGAGGTAGAGCATATTTATCTAATGCTAAAAAGACATGAAGATCAATTAATTGAAAATTATCAGTAACACAGTTATTTTCAGCTTACTCATTTTAAATAACTTGGGAAAGTTTTATCTGAAGACTTTGGGTGTGAAGTCTTGAGTCACATGTACATTGACAGTATTGGTTTAAATACTAACTTCGATCAGTGTTAAATGACTGTGATAGAATTAAGAATTTTGCCATCTAGTTTCAGAGTGGCTAGGCTCCCGGGGTCTTCTTGATAACTCCTGAGTAGGCCCAGAGAATTTAAGAGTTAGTTTAAGAGTAATAAAATCTATTTTACATGCCATCTGAGGATTTTTCCCTGTAGCTATGACCCCTAGTTTCTGCAAAAGTCTACATTTTGTGTGTTACCCATCCTTAAAATTATTTATCCAAATTATTCATTTTAAGACTCTTCAACATGTTTGTTTAGGCTTAGTTTCAATGTTTTGTTCCATTACTAATCTTACACCGTGTTTATGCATTAGTGTTTGTGCTACTAGATTATATGATACCAGATTAAAAGCTAGATGTGTTGGGTATTTGAGAGTTTATTATTCTGGTCTCTATTGGAATGTGTTTGAAAATTTCCATAATACAAAGTTTTTTTTTTTTTTTTTTAAAGCCTTACATATTCTCAGAGCACAGTATGTATAACACTCTCCTTCAGTACTGCTTGTCCATTAATAATGATAAAAACTACTATTCATTGAGCCCTATCAGGCATTCTGCTTGGTACGTTCTGTACACAGTTACACTTTTGATCCACAGAACAGCTCAAAGGTAAACAGTATATCTCCATTTCACAAGTGAAAACTGAGGCTCAGAGAAGTGCCATCACCTGTGTAGTCAGTGCTGACCTGGTTGTAATGCCAAGGACATGAATTTAAGATAACTTGTGTTCTGGTGCCATCTCTGCTAACTATTAGAACCTTTTCTTCATACTTCCATGTCTGTGAAGAGGATACACAGAATTTCCTCTTCTTAATTGGGATAGTCATATATCTTAACCATTTACTTCCATAATGTCTTTTCTGTGTTCAGGCAGCAATTCTGCATTTCTTCGAGTGGTGAGATGTCGATCCTTAGCTGAAGAATATGGCTTGCATACAGTTAACAAGGATGAAATTAGTAAGTAATAACCTTTTTTTTTTTAAAGTGAGGTTTTTTTCTTTTTAAAATTTATTTATTTATTTATTTTTGGCTGTGTTGGGTCTTCGTTTCTGTGCGAGGGCTTTCTCTAGTTGCGGCCGGGGGGGCCAGCCTTCATCGTGGTGCGCGGGCCTCTCACTGTCGCGGCCTCTCTTGTTGCGGAGCACAGGCTCCAGACGTGCAGGCTCAGTAGTTGTGGCTCACGGGCCCAGTTGCTCTGCGGCATGTGGGATCCTCCCAGACCAGGGCTCGAACCCGTGTCCCCTGCATTGGCAGGCAGACTCTCGACCACTGCGCCACCAGGGAAGCCCCAGTAATAACCTTTTGATGCTAGGTTATTAATTAATTCTAAGGATATAAATATTTTGTGTATAACAGAATGTATAGTAGAGTGTATGGTGATAACATAAAGGATAATGTAAATATTTATACTCTAAATTTTATTCTATAAACCTATCCAAGAAGTCATAATTTCAAATATAAAACTTAATATATACATACATAAAATCCTATTTAGGTCACTGAGTAAGTTGTGTGATATGTAGAAGATCTAAAGTGAGCATACTACGACCATAGTAGAGGTTATGTGACCATAGCTAATAGTCTATAAGACCTTTGGGTTTTATCTCAGTAACGTATCTCCCTTTATTTTATAGTTATTTATCATTTTCTATTTTATTGTCACAAAATATTTAAATTTTATGATAGAATTGCCTTGTATTCTGAAACTTGAGTATATAGTAAATTCAGTCCTTCCTTGTTTTTATGTCATGAATTACACAAATTATACTGAAATTTTTTTCCTTTCAGTTTCCAGCATGGACAATCCAGATAATGAGATAGTATTATACTTAATGTTACGGGCTGTTGATAGATTTCATAAACAACATGGTAGATATCCAGGTAAGAATAGCAATCAAATTATCAAATACAATAAAATCTTGTTTTTTGGCCACACAGCATGGCTTGTGGGATCTTAGTTCCCTGACCAGGGATTGAACCCAGGCCACAGCAGTGAAAGCTCCAAGTCCTAACCACTGGACCACCAGGGAATTCCCAATAAAATCTTTTTTTTTTAAATTAATTAATTTATTTTTGTCTGCGTTGGGTCTTTGTTGCTGCACGCAGGCTTTCTCTAGTTGCAGTGAGCGGGGGCTACTTTTCTTGCGGTGTGCGGGCTTCTCATTGCAGTGGCTTGTCTGTGTTGCAGAGCACGGGCTCTAGGCATGCAAGTTTCAGTAGTTGTGGCACATGGCTCAGTAGTTGTGGCATATGGGCTTAGTTGCTCCGCGGCATGTGGGATCTCCCCGGACCAGGGCTCGAACCCATGACCCCTGCATTGGCAGGCAGATTCTTAACCACTGCGCCACCAGGGAAGTCCCCAATAAAATCTTAAATAAATACTTAAATAGAATGAAATCTTAAAGGATTCTTGGGGTGTTTGCAGTAGTGATGCTTGAAGTCACACTGTAAACAATTTACACCTGGTTCGTCTCAGTGAGGAAATACCATTTGTTTTTTAAGTGTAACCAGTTGCAAGTAGTGTTTGACTCAACACAGGGGACTGTTGGTTGATTGCATATAGGATAAAATTTTTTCCTGTCACTTTGTACAGTTTACTTCTAAGACTCACACTGAGTTTGATTTAGTGGAATGAGAAAACCACAAGAAGTATGCCTGTGATTTCTCAGCTCAGAACTCTGAAGATGTTTCTTTGCTCAGTATCTATTTTTTGTTATCTGTTAATGTAGTAATTGGGGAATTGGCATATGCTCAAAGGTCTTCAGTTGCCCAGGGTATCTTTATTAAGATTGTAATTTTAATTGTGCAGGATTATTGCATAGCAGCACATTCTGGGTGTGTCATAAAACCTGTTGCCCCAACTGACGTAGTATACCCACTGAGTTATAATCTTCATGAGCAAGCTTACCAGAAAAGGAAAAGGAATAAACACCAAATATGTATTGCTTTATTTGTATTGTTTGCTTAGAATGTATTTTTGGTTATCTCTTGCATAACCAACCATCCCCAAATTTAGTAGTTTAAAACAGTCGATTTTTCTGTCTCATTGCTTTGTGGATGGGCTGGGCTCGGTTAGGCAGTTTTCACTGGGGGAAGGGGATCTCATGGAGTTGCATGACGCCTGGGGCTGGAGTCATCCAAGAAGACATGCTCACTCACGTGTGTGGCACTTTAGTTGGGATATCCGGAACTGCTGTGGGGGAAGCGGGCGGGTGCTGGTCAGGCCTCTCTCTCCACATGGCTACTTGGGGCTTCCTTTTAGCATGGGAGTCCTAGATTTCTTACATAGTGGCTGCCTTCCCCAGAGTTAACATTCCAAAAGACCCAGGTGGAAGGTACAAGGCTTTTTATGACTTGGCCTTGGAAGTCACAGCATCACTTATGTCATGTTCTGTTGGCTTCACAGGGTCACATTAGATTAAGAGCAGAAGGGGGACCACACAGGGCACAAAGAGGTGTTCATGGGGGAGCCATCATGGGAGATTAGCTATTACATAGAGCATACGCTTTGGAGTTAAACCTAGGTCCAAATCCAAGTTCTATCTATCACTTATTATCTCTTGATCTTGGGTGAGTCACTATTTCCCTCCAAGTCTCAGTTCTCTCAGTATGGAAAGGTGATAATAATAACTACTCTATTAGATTGTAAGGGTTAGATACGTGATGTATGAAAATCACTTAACATACTGCTTAGCTTTTTTTAAGTACTCAATAAAGGGTAGATGCTACTATTTTGAGGAGGAGTGATGATAGGTTTTTTTTTTATTAATTAATTTTTATTTTTGGCTGCATTGGGTCTTCGTTACTGCACACGGGCTTTCTCTAGTTGCGGCAAGTGGGGGCTACTCTTCATTGCGGTGTGCGGGCTTCCCGTTGTGGTGGCTTCTCTTGTTGCAGAGCACGGGCTCTAGGTGTGCAGGCTTCAGTAGTTGTGGCATGCGGGCTTAGTAGTTGTGGCTCGCAGGCTCTAGAGCGCAGGCTCAGTAGTTGTGGCGCACGGGCTTCGTTGCTCCGCGGCATGTGGCATCTTCCCAGACCAGGGCTCAAACCCGTGTCTCCTGCATTGGCAGGTGGATTCTTAACCACTGCGCCACCAGGGAAGTCCCAATGATAGTTTTTAAACTAGAGGGGTTAAAAAATAAACTAGAGGGTTTTAGTAATACCTGGATATTATGGCAATTACATTTTTCCTTCCAGCAGTAATAATAATAATAGCTTACCTTTGGAGACATCATAGTTTCATCATTAAGAACTGCCTGGGCTCATATCACAGTTTTGCTACTTATGAGCTAAGTAACTCGGGCAAATAACTTAATCTGTCTGTGCCTCAGTTTCCTTATCTGTAAAATGAAGATAATAATAGTGCCTACTTCGTAGGGTTGCTGTAAGGATTAAATGAATTAATATTTTAGATGGTGTTTAGAACAATGTCCAGCATCTATTAATGCTCCGTAAGTGTTATCTATTATTATAGTTTTATATATGTCATTTAATCTCCTGGAAATGGGTAGTAAACGCTATAAGTTTTATAAAGGGTATAAATAGGACATTACTTTCTCATTCATTCAGTTCTATCAAATAATTACTGAGCACCACTACGTGTCAGATACTCTTCTAGATACTGGGTAAGGAGCACTGAACAAAGCAGATTTGTCAAACTCAAATTTTTAATAGATTTTAGACGGTTTCTTTGATTGTTACAGGTTTGTGATAGCTGCAAATATTTGTCTCATACTTTCCATTATTTTTGTTCTTAATTCAGTTTTACACCTTAATGTTTTGACTAGAATACCTAAAACTGGATTAAATAAAGGAGATAGCCAATAATTTTGAGTCACATATTTATTTTAATGAAAATTAATTTGCATATATATATTTTAGGGGTATCTAACTATCAAGTTGAAGAAGATATAGGCAAGTTGAAGTCTTGTCTCACTGGCTTCCTTCAGGAATATGGATTATCCATAATAGTGAAAGATGATTATGTCCATGAATTGTGAGTATTTTTTTAGGGAATGCAAGAGACAATACTGTCCTGTCATAAGGCTAATCTATGTTCATGTCTCCATCCTTTCCTGTAGTTGCAGATACGGAGCTGCTGAACCACACACCATTGCTGCATTCTTAGGGGGTGAGTTCCAGAGATGAGAAGACTGTCACCTGTTGTTATATAGTACAGTTACGAAGTTTTGTTTTCCCAGCTGTTATAACTAGGGAGGTCAGTGAAGCACAATGTTAATATTGAGTTTAGATTATTTTGGTACCCCCCAAACTGGTCTCCCTGCTTTCCGTCTCTCCCACTGCTGTCCATTTTAAACTCCTGAAGAGTAATTAATCTTTCTAAAGCATAGCTCTGATTGTGTCTCTCACTTAACCCTCTCACCTGGCAGTACACACATATACACTACAGTAGTCCTCAGAAAATAAATCCAGAGTCTTTCATTTGACATTTAAAACATTCTGTGTTGGGCTTCCCTGGTGGCACAGTGGTTGAGAGTCCGCCTGCCGATGCAGGGGACACGGGTTCGTGCCCTGTTCCGGGAAGATCCCACATGCCGCGGAGCGGCTGGGCCCGTGAGCCATGGCCGCTGAGCCTGCGCGTCCGGAGCCTGTGCTCCGCAACGGGAGAGGCCACAACAGTGAGAGGCCCGCGTACCACAAAAAAAAAAAAAAAATTCTGTGTTCTGGTTTTACCCAGCCTTTCTGGCCTTGGTTTTTTCAAGTTACTTGCTTTTCCCCTAGACATGCCCTTTGATTTCCCGCTCCTTGAATCTTTACCCCAATCTGGGCCCATTTGCCTTAAGTTTCCCTCTTGCCTGCATGTCTAAAATCTACCTGTTCTTCAGGACCCAACTCAACAATACCATCTCTTAAATAAAACTCCTTGGAGCCTGGAAGTTTGAGGTCAGGGCCAGCATAGTTGGTTTCTGGTGAGGCCTCTCTTTGTGGCTTGTAGGCAGTCACAATCTTGCTGTGTGCCATAACCTCTTCTTTGTGCAGGAAGGTGAGGAGGCTCTCTGGCGTCTCTTCTTATAAGTATACTAATCCCATCATGAGGGCCCCACCCCCATGACCTCAATTACCTAATTACCTCCCAAAGACTTCAACTCCATCTCCAAATATGGTAACATTGGGGGTTAAGGCTTTAACATATGAATTTTGGGGGACATGCATTCGGTCTATAACATGTGCATTCTATAATCATTCTGCACAAGTCATTTCTTTCAGGTCTTTTTAAAAATATTATCTTCCCTGTGAGGCCATCCCTGATTCATTTAAAACAGTCCCTCCTCTTGCATCATATCCCCCTTCCTTGCTTTTTCTCTTTAGCACTTAGTCACTTGACGTTTTACTTATTTGTAAATTCTCTCTCCCTCACTACTGAAAAGTAAGATCCATGAGGATAAGGATTTTTGTCTTTTGTTCCCTGCTGTATCCCTAGTGCCTAGGACAGTATCTGGTACACAGTAGAGTCTCAAATTTTATTGAATCAGTGAATGTGAAAGCGGAAGCTTCAGATTATAAAAGATGAAAAATTGTTTTCTTGGTCGTTTTTTTTTTTTTTCTGTTGTTTTGTTTTGAATAGTAACTTTAAAACTTGTTACTGTTACTATATACTCAGACTGTTACTGAGTATAGCAGTCTGGGTATCTAATATAGATCCTTTCCAAATTACAGATATTCCTTTACCCTCCCTTTTTAAAAATATTTATTTATTTATTTTTGGCTGCATTGGGTCTTTGTTGCTGCACGCGGGCTTTCTCTAGTTGTGGTGTGCGGGCTTCTCATTGTGGTGGCTTCTCCTGTTGCAGAGCACGGGCTCTAGGCGCCCGGGCTTCTGGAGTGTGGCTCACGCGCTCTGGAGCGCAGGCTCAGTAGTTGTGGCACACGGGCTTCGTTGCTCCATGGCATGTGAGATCTTCCTGGACCAGGGGTCAAACCCGTGTCCCCTGCATTGGCAGGCAGGCAGATTCTTAACCACTGCACTACCAGGGAAGCCCCTTTATCCCCTCTTTTTTTTTTTTTTTTTTTTTGCGGTACGCGGGCCTCACCGTTGTGGCCTCTCCCGTTGCGGAGCACAGGCTCTGGACGTGCAGGCCCAGCGGCCATGGCTCACGGGCCCAGCCGCTCCACAGCATGCAGGATCCTCCCGGACCGGGACACGAACCCACGTCCCCTGCATCGGCAGGCGGACTCTCAACCACTGCGCCACCAGGGAAACGCCCCCCCCCCTTTTTATTATAAAACATGCACAGGGTAAAATTCAAATGCAACAGAAGGGTATCCTTTGAGAATCCTTTCTGCCTATATTTAGCCTTTAAAAAAAGTGCAGTCATCCATACTATTGTTTTGAGTTTTTCTTGCTTAATATATTTTGCCAGTCTTTTTAAACCACCATAATTAAAAATACTTCTTTTAAACTGTGGCATAATATGCCAGGGTGTGAATGTATATAACAAAAGTTTTATTTCCTTTAATAACATAGTTATAAAAAATTGTAGTCCTTTGTTTTGATATGACTCAGTAAGTTATGTCTCTTTTGGATTGCTTTTAAACATCTTTGGTTTTGGAAAGGAAAGGTTTTCTGTACAGAATTGAATATTTTTATAGAACTCTTGAAATTTACCTTTTTCAAAGATTTGCTTTTCTCCTTTTTCCTTGCAGGAGCTGCTGCTCAAGAGGTTATCAAAGTAATCACCAAACAATTTGTAATTTTTAATAATACTTACATTTATAGTGGCATGTCACAAACTTCAGCAACTTTCCAGTTGTAGAATAAGTACCCTATAGTGTGTTAATGATTGAAACTGTAATTGCCTTCAGGTTGTGCTCCAGTCTGTAAAGTTCTGCTAAGGGAGAACTGTTAAGTTGTTTCCTTAATAAACATTTTTCTCATTTGTAATAATGTAGTCTTGTTCTTTGGGGAGCTGAGGTGGAGGGAGGAAGGAAACGGTTTTCTCAGAGAATAAAAGCTATCCATTTCTAACTGAGCTCATTATTTCTGGCTTGCTATTTCAAAGTTACTTAACATAGAAATGTATGGACTTCCCTGGTGGTGCAGCGGATAAGAATCCGTCTGCCAATGCAGGGGACATGGGTTCGATCCCTGGTCCAGGAAGATCCCACATGCCGTGGAGCAACTAAGCCCGTGCACCACAACTACTGAGCCTGCACTCTAGAGCTTGTGAGCGACAACTACTGAGCCCGTGTGCCACAACTACTGAAGCCCACGTGCCTAGAGCCTGTGCTCCGCAACAAGAGAAGCCACCGCAATGAGAAGCCCGCACAGCCCGCACACCGCAACGAAGAGTAGCCCCTGCTCACCACAACTAGAGAAAAGCCCACAGACAGCAATGAAGACCCAATGCAGCCAAAAATAAATTAAAAAATTTTAAAAAAAGTTCTTGTGTTACATTAGAAATAGCTTAAAATATTTTTTCTTATAATCTTAATGAATTTAAGGCACGTGCAGATTTTAGCTGTGGACATCTTAATACCGTCACTGTTTGTTAAAATACAATTTAAAAGGGGCTTCCCCCAGGACATGGAAGCAACCAGTGTCCATCAACAGATGAATGGATAAAGAAGATATGGCACATATATAAAATGGAATATTACTCAGCCGTAAAAAGAAATGAAATTATTTGTAGTGAGGTGGATAGACCTAGAGACTGTCATACAGAGTAAAGTAAGTCAGAAAGAGAAACAAATACTGTATGCTAACACATAAATACGGAACCTTAAAAAAAAAGGTTCTGAAGAACCTAGGGGCAGGACAGGAATAAAGATGCAGATGTAGAGAATAAAAATGCAGATGTAGAGCATGGACTTGAGGACACAGGGAGGGGGAAGGGTAAGCTGGGAGGAAGTGAGAGTGGCATAGACATATATACACTACCAAATGTAAAATAGCTAGCTAGTGGGAAGCAGCTGCATAGCACAGGGAGATCAGCTGGTGCTTTGTGTGCACCTAAAGGGATAGGATAGGGAGGGTGGGAGGGAGATGCAAGAGGGAGGGGATATGGGGATATGTTTATACATATAGCTGATTCACTTTGTTTTACAGCAGCAACTAACACAACATTGTAAAGCAATTATACTCCAATAAAGATGTTAAAAAAAAATAAAAGGGGCTTTCCCTGGTGGCACAGTGGTTAAGAATCCACCTGCCAATGAAGGGGACACAGGTTCGAGCCCTGGTCCAGAAAGATCCCACATGCTGCAGAGCAACTAAGCCCGTGTGCCACAAGCTACTGAGCCTGCGCTCTAGAGCCCGCAAGCCACAACTACTGAGCCCATGTGCCACAACTTCTGAAGCCTGTGCGCCTAGAACCCGCACTCTGCAACAAGAGAAGCCACTGCAGTGAGAAGCCCACGCACCGCAACGAAGTGTAGCCACACTAGAGAGAGCTCGCACATGGCCAAAAATAAAAATAAATTTTAAAAAATTATTTTTAAATACAATTTTAAAAAGACATGTTTCATATGTATAGTTTTATCAGAAAACAAGAACAGGATACAAAGAGGAGGGAAGGTTGTAAAAGATTAATGCTGGCAGTGCTTGGGGTTCAGACGGCCTCCTCCCCACGCCTGCGCACACCTACCCGAGGCCACGATGCCGGCCTCAGCGACCCCAGAGCCCGTTCTAACTCCTTCGGGCGAATGCCCCTTTGGGCAAAGAAAGCCCTTTACACAGGGAGCAGTGAGATTAGAGGATTTCCCCTTCATATTGCGACTTTCCACTACTTAAACAGGCGCACACTTGCTATCCGCTGCCCTTTGGAATGTGGGTGAGCAGTGGCCGGCGAGAGACTCGGCGTGGGGTCGGTGCGACCGGAAGTCCCGCCCCACCGAAGTGCGCCGGGTATTCTCGGCGGGAAACCAGGTCGGGCGTCGTGCGAGGCGGGCGGCGAGGGAGAAAGGGCGAATCCCAGGGCGCTGCGACTTAAGGGTAAAGGCCACGGCCTCCACTCCCTGCGCGTTTGGGTCCTGCCTCAGCCCCGCCTCGGAACCCGCCCGTCGCCTCCTGTGGAAGGTCTGGGCTGCAGAACACCCCGCTCTAACCTTCTTAACCGACCCACATGAGGGGATGGGGCGATGAGGCCTTTCTGAGGAGGCGGTTGCCCCGGGCTGAGGCCCGCACAGGGAAAAAGAGAATTGTCACGTACCACTTAGGCGGCTAGAGCCTGGCCGATTGTACACCAGAATTCTCGGGCTCCTCCCTAGGTGGTTCTGATGTATGAAGTGGGTGGGCGCTGCTGGGGCAGTTGTTCTCAGATCGGGGGGTGGGAACCTGTGTTCCGCATCACCTGAGGGGGAGGGCACGTTAACGGGACGGACATTCAGACCCACCCGCTGCCCTGCCGGTGAATCGCCCGTGGTGGAGCCGGCCTCGGGTCGCTAACGAGCGGCCACGTCCCTGCAGGAGTTGGAGAACCCTGGTCTAGGAGGGAAGGGCCCGAGGGACCACCTGTGCTCTTCAAAAGGAGTTCCTCCAGCTCTTTAGGTGAGCCAGGTCGTGGTGTTAATGAGCGCAAATGGACGAAACAGGGTGGAGTTAGTCTTCTCTCCTGGGAAAGATGTCTATCGGTTACCTGTGGAAACTGGGATGAGGTGATGAGGATGAATGCGGAACGGCTGCTCCAGTCTCCTGAGGCCGGGAGTGTTGATGTTGTAGTGAAATGGCTCCTGGTACCCTCAGCCTGTTTCTGGACCTGATCGACTGTTTTTTCTCAGTCTAAACTATTGTAACAGAAAGTTTACGTTACATTACTTGCATCTTGGCCGTTTCTCCCTTGCCTCTCCTACTTTAGGGGAAAGTTTCCACTTGGTATGAGCCCAAGCTGGGGATCCACTGTCAACAACTTAGTGGTGGCAGATATGGTGGGATTTTCAGCCCTGCCAGCCTTATGCACAGAAAGATGTCATTTATCTTTCAGATATTTTGAGGGTGCTATTTAGATTTCAAAAAGCTTTTCATGTTAACATTTTCTAGGCCACGTAAAAGAGGAATGTTCAGCTCATTTTCTTGCTTAAATTTGAATTTAACAGTAGTGTTTTGGGGAATTGATTGAGCGCAAACTGTAAGTAGGATAGTTTCTTCCTGTTACCGGGAAAAAAAATCCCTTTTTCCCCCTGTGAGAATACAGTAAATAATTTTGAAATCTTGTTCATGGCAGTCTGCATCTATTCACTAAGTTACTGAAAATACTTAATAATATGTTTTATTGGGCAGATGATTTTGTTCTTGGGATTATACTATATTTTAAATATAATTTTATAGTTATCCCTCCCTTAGAAGTCATAACTTGTCCTTTGCTGTGGATGTTTTTAAGCATGTAGCAGGTAAATAGATGACTTGTATTAATGCTACTAGATATTTGGCAAACTTTATCTTATTTTACTGTGCAAAGTAACCATTTATTAGAAAACAGTATAAGAAAGACAGGCAAAGGGGAACAGAAGGTAGTTTGTGTTGTCAGCTTCAATTTAAAACATATCCTTCTTTAAATATGAAAATTATATTAAAAAGCAGAATAGATTGACTAATTAAAATTAAGGAGATAGTCCTTAAACTCCCTCACAAAGCAAAAACCTCCATGTGTGGTACGTCTTTTTTTTTTAACAGGCTGTTTTTTAATCTAGTCTTTTTCCAAATCCTAACCCATTTGCTCAAAGATAATGCAGCCTTTAAAAAAGGATGTAAATTTTCCTGTAAATTTTCATTTATATATAGTATAAATGAAACAGACATATAGTATGTTTGTTTATAATATGTCTCCAAATTATATGTAGGAGGCAGTATAACAAGAGTATAGCCCTTGCCTCAGATTTTCTTGGTTCCCATTCTAGCTCTGGCACTTACTAGCTGTTTGAACTTGAGCAAATTGTTTACTTTCTCCTCATCTATCTTTATCCTTACAGCTCCCTTGTAGGGTTATTGTAAAGACTAAAAAGATAGTATTTATAAGGTTTATAGGGGTTTATAGAGCCTGGTCTATCATTGGGCTTGCTGAACATTAGAAGCTTCTATTATAAAATTCGTGAAAAATGAAAAACAGTGAAATAAAACACCACCAGCTAAAGACAACAAGTGTTAATACGTTGCTCTTTTCCATCAAGTTTTATTTTATGTTTGCCTCTACATAATTGGGGTCATACTGTAGATAAAATTTTGAGTCTTGCTCTTTTGATTACATTGTTTTTGTTGTTTTTTTTTTTTTTTTTTTTGGCGGTACACAGGCCTATCACTGTTGTGGTCTCTCCCGTTGCGGAGCACAGGCTCCGGACGCACAGGCTCAGCGGCCATGGCTCACGGACCTACCCGCTCCGCGTAATGTGGGATCCTCCCGGACCGGGGCACGAACCCGCATCCCCCGCATCGGCAGGTGGACTCCCAACCACTGCGCCACCAGGGAAGCCCTTGATTACGTTGTATCATAAGCATTTTTCCATACTGTCAAACATTTCAAGTAAATGTCAATATTCTTGTAACAATATCCTGTCCTGTGGATATACTATGATGTACCTACCCATTCCTTTTTAAATGGAATATTTAGGTTAAAAAAATGACAAAACTAGTAAATATTTGTATATTACTTTATAAAAAATTCTCATATTTATCATTAAATTTTTTGTTTGGGAATTTTCAGTTTGAGAGTTAAAATGAAAGAAAGGATAATTAACTATTTCTCTTTAACCACCCAGTGCTTTAGTAAATAAGAATTTTAGAGTTTTGTGAGTCCTGAATTATAGCTCTAAGAAATTAATTGGACTCTGATTTATTTTTCTAAAAAATCAGTTTAGCATTTTAAAGAATGTGAGAGGCCGTATCAGGGTTGCCAGTTATTTTTAAAATTCATCTAATGAATATAAACAGAGGTTTAAGCTTGAAAATAACCATGAGTTGTTAGAAAAAATTTTAGTATTAAGCTAAGCTTGTGAAGAGAAATGCACATCTAAAGAGTGTGTGCATATTTGTGTTTTAAACCTCTGATTCATGGAGGAGTGCCCAATCTGAAATCATGGGATAAAAATTTACAGAAAAGAAAATAAGGAAGGAGAACCAGAAGTGGAGCAACTAGATTCAGTCAACCAATCATTCCTGTGTTTGTTTAATAAAATGTGTTGAATGCCTGTAGTACTTGAGTGCGAGGTGCATTTATGTATGTTTTCAAATTTAATTCTTGTAACAACTCTATGAAGTTGGAAATTTATATTTTACAGATGAGGAAACTGAGCCTTAGAGAACTTAAGCATACCTAATACCACACACCTAATAAGTTTCAGATTCAATCTTTGCTCTTCTGGTTTGAGAAAACTATTCTTTTCCTACCCCTTTGCATATATAATTCTGGAATTCTCAAAATTGATTTAAATTGAGAAAATACCTTTATCTTATAGATGAAATATAGGTAAAAGAATGCAGACAAGCATGGAAAGTGAGGACACAAAGAAAATACAAGGTGAGAAATTTATGGATCATATATCTGGAATTTGTTTTATAGTGTATTTGTGGGATATACTGCAGATTATCTGACAGGCTCCAGGAAATAAAAGAATTATTCAGCAATTTACATGAATATTTATTAAGCATCTACTCTGTGCCTGTCACACTGACTTCAGGAAACTGACATTCTAATGGGAGATGGCATGTTGATAATTAGAATATCATATGATAGCTGATTTAATGGAGGTATATATAAGAACAGTGGAAACCTGAGAGGACCACCATCAAATTTCAGAGCTGTCCTCAGAAAAATGGAAATTTAATTCATGGGCATAAAGGAGGTTAACCAGAGAGGAAATATTAAAATAGAAAAGGATGGGGAATAGTATTCCCTAATGGACCCCATCACATCAGGGTTTGACTGAGGAAGAGGACCCTCAAAAAAAGACCGAGAAAAACATTTCAGAAAGGTCAGGAATGTGGTATTTTGGAAATCAGCCTTAGGAGAATGCTTTGAGAAAGATTACCCAAGAGCCTCAGTGTTAAGTATCACAGATGAAGACTGAAGTATCCACTGGATTTTTCATTTACGAGGTCTTTTGTTTTATTAATAGTAAATTTAATAGATTTCAACCAGATTGCAGTATATTGAGGTCTGGGTGGGAAATAGTCTGGAGACAGTATGAATAGCTTACTCTTCTTAAAAGCTTGTCTGAAGATATATGGCATTAACTAGAGGGAGGATGTAATGTTAAGGAGTCTTATAAGAGGTATAGAGATAAGAGAATATGTGAAGAGGGAGTGGGGATTATGGAGAGGGAGAAATTGAAGAAACTGGAAAGACGGGATAATTGTGGAGATGCTCCTCTCAGATCATTTATCACACTATGGGAATTACTTACATCCTCTTCTGTCTCTATCACCAGATTGTGAGTTCCTTGGAATCAGAATCCCTATCTGATACAGAGTGGATGCATAGTAGACATTCAATAAAGATTTGTTATATGAATATATTTTAAAGAAGGTCATAGGCCTGTAATAGTGCCTTTTGAGTTGTATGCGAGAGAAATACAACTCAAACTAGTTCAAGAAAAAAAAGGAAACGTATCAGTTCATACAACTGGGAAACTCAGAGTTGTGAGGAAATGTTCTCCGAAGGAACCACAAGAAGGAAGAGGGAAATCATTCTGGGCAAGAAAAAAACTATAGTACAGTTGAACCTTGAACAACATGGGTTTGAACTGTGTGGGTCCACTTATATTCAGATTTTTTTTGATAGTACTACATGATCTGAGGTTGGTTGAATATGAGGATGTGGAACCACAAATATGGAGGGCGGATCACAAATTATATGTGGGTTTTCAACTGAGTGGAGGGTCGGTGCCCTTAATCCCCGTGTTGTTCGTGGGCCAACTGTAGTTGTAGTCATTGCAGGATCCCAAAACACAGGTGAATGTGTTAACCATGAACAGGATGGGAGCTGGGTCCTGGTGTGATATTGTAGAGGAAGAGGTAAGAATGGGTGTGGCTGCAGATATTTTTGTAGGAATTCTGTGTTGTGGAAAGTGTTCTGGGAATTCTGTGAAGGCCTAACATCTGTGTCTTTTTGACTGAGAGTTTATTATAGCATTTATAACCTGCTTTGCCCAGAGAGCAAGGCCGAGACAGAGATGACAAATAATTAACGGCTTATTCTCTGGAATCAGCCCTAAACAACTGACGGGAGCTGATAGATAAATACTCTTCACACTTTCACTGGGATGACTCTGAGACACATGGCTCTACCCTAGCTCCCAGAGTTTCCTGGTGGGGTTGCTTGTGTCTACCTTCCCTTTCTGTTTCATCTTTTCAAAAAAGTACTTGCACTCAAATTTTTGTTTCATGGTCTACTTCTGGGAGGCCTGAAATTAAAACATGAAGTGGAAGAGAAAGAGATGAGGTTTGAAGAGAGCTGAAGATTTGGAGTAGCCATTGTGGAAAATGGGAGAATCAACAGAAGGGAATTGGAGATGGAGCTGACCATGTGGGGTTGCTGAGTAGAGTTGGGGGGTGTAACCTGGAATGCATACCAAATATCTGCAATGGCATAACTGCTTAATTTTTTTTTCCTTTTAGCAATGCCTAAATTTGAGCTGAAAGAACAGAGAAAAGAAACTGTTTTGAGTCACAATTAGGATTATAAAACATGTTTGGTAGAAGGAGAAGGGGTCCAAGGAATCCTAGCAAGATAATGGTTGAGGTGATAAATCATGGGATCTGGGATGAAGAGGGAAGGAAATGAAACCAAGTCTCTGAGAACATGAGTAAAGGAAGTAGAGATCATAGGGGTCAAAGAGTAAATATAAGAATAAGGAAGTAAGCCAGTTGAAAGAATTAGGAGTAATATTCAGAAAATGAAATAATGGAGTTGAAAATATCAGTGGTAGAGCTGTTCTGACTAATGAATGACAAGGGTCCAGATTTGGCCTCGGAAGTGAATAGCCAAATTTACATACAGTTTGCGACTTGCAAAGGAGAGAGACTGTGTCTTTCCCAGCATCCATATCAATCACCCAAAAGAACTGTGATTGGGGCCACTTCAGTCATTAGGTCAACCAGTAATTTAAAAAATATATACATATACCTACAAATTTATTAAGATGTAATTGACATACCACGTAATTTACGCATTTAAAATATACAGTTCACTTGTTTCCATATATTCACAGTGTTGTACAACCATCACCACAATCAATTTTAGAACATTTTCATCACCCTCAAAGAAACCTGTACCCTTTAGCAGTCACACACCCCCCACACACACCCCTGTTAACCCTAGACAACCACTAAGCTGTTCTATGTCTCTAAATTTGCCTATTCAGGACATTTTATATAAATGGAATCATATAATATGTGGGCCTTTTTGACTAGCTTCTTTCACTTAGCATAATGTTTTCAAGGATCATCCATGTTGTCTCAGTATCTTCATTCCTCTTTTTTGTGGAATGATTCCATTGAATGGATATATCATATTTTATTTATCCATTCAAGAGTTGATGGACATTTGGGTCTCCACTGTTTGGCTATTATGAATAGCGCTGCTATGAATATCCATGTATAAGTTTTGGGGTAGACATATGTTTTCATTTCTTTTGGGTATATACCCAGGAGTGGAATTGCTGAATCTATGGTAAATTTATGTTTAACCTTTTGAGGAACTGCTAGACTGTTTACCAAAGCAGCTGTACCATTTTACATTCCCACAGCAATGTATAAGGGTTCCAATTTCTCCAAATCTTTGGTCAGAATGTTAGACTATTTTTGATTATAGCCATCCTAGTGGTTGTGAAGTGGTATCTAATTGTGGCTTTAGTTTGTACTTCCCTAAGAACTAATGATATTGAGCATCTTTTCATATACTTATTGACCATTTGTATATGTTCTTTGGAGAAATGTCTATTTAAATCCTTTGCATGCTTTTTAATTGGGTTGTCTTTTACTGTTGAGTTTTAGGAGTTCCTTATGCATTCTGAACACAAGCCCCTTCCTTATTGGATATATCTGATTTGCAGATATTTTCTTTCAGTCTGTGCGTTGTCTTTTTACATTCTTAATGATACCTTTTGAAGCTCAGAAATTTTCAGTTTTAAGTCCAATTTATTGAATTTGCTTTTATTGCTTGTGGTTTTGGTATTGTAAACACTTCAGTTTTTGTTTGCTTGTTTATTTTCTTCAGGAGTTATTGAAGGAGCTAGCTTGCATAGCCTGGAGAAGATAAAAACCCAGTTGTAGTTATCAGTAGGTGCTTTGTCTGGGAAGGGAGGGATTATGATAGGAAATATTAAAGTATGAAAAAGAAGTACAGAAGGAATTAAGAAAAGTACATAAAAAGTTTCTGTGCCTAGAATTGAAAATCACCATGCCCCATCAAAAATCCTCTTTGGCTTGTTATTGATGATGAATGGCTTATTGATATCTGTACAGTCACACTAACCTTCTTATGGTTTCTATTAATGTAGAACATGATCAATAAAAGTTTGCTGTTACTCCAAGACAACTCAGTGATAACCTTTGTACTATGATATTTTACTAACAAATTGAGTCATGAATTATTTCATTGAACCAAATTGCCAGTTGAATTTCTGTCAAGAGGAAGACTAATTGATTCACAATAGATCTTAGTTGTTTTTTTTTTAGTGTGCTTCTCTATATTTTTTTCCTCCTTTCATCCTATATCTTTGAAAACTTTAAATATTAATTCAAGCATTATGTCAAAGTCTATGTACAATTTTATTTAAATCCTTAAAACCAAGACAAGAAATTGTTTAAAGGCTATTGTAAAGAATTTTATAGGGAAATGATTGTCTGTTGTTTCCTTTTAGTTGTAAATAAATATGTTTTTTTTTGTTTTTTTGTTTTTTTTGCGGTACGTGGGCCTCTCACCGCTGCAGCCTCTCCCGCTGCGGAGCACAGGCTCCGGACGCTCAGGCCCAGCGGCCACGGCCCACGGGCCCAGGTGCTCCGCGGCACGCGGGATCCTCCTGGACCGGGGCACAAACCCACGTCCCCCGCATCGGCAGACGGACCCCCAACCACTGTGCCACCAGGGAAGCCCGTAAATAAATATTTAAACTTTGTATTTTGATAAATTTTAACATGTGTATATACCCAGCATTGTGTAAACATCAGCATAATCAGTATAGTGAACATAGCCTCATGTCCCTTTGTAATACCTCCCTTCTATGCCTTCCTGGACCTCCTTTCCCCAAGCAACCACTGATGTGCCTTCCATTACTGTAGACTAGTTTGTGTTTTTTCAGTATGTGGAATTGTACAGTATACTATCGTATACTCTTCTTTGTGTGTAGTTTATTTCACTCAGCATAAGTATTTTGAGATTTATCCATGTGGTTGTATGTATGAATACTTAGTTCCTTTTTATCGCTAAATAGTATTCCATTGTATGGTTATACCACAACTTCTTTATCCATTCATCTGATGATGGACATTTCAGTTGTTTACAATTTTTGGTTATTACATATAATGTCACCATGAACATTTGTGTACAAGTCTTTGTATGTACATATATCTCCTTTTATTTTGAGTAAGTACTTAGGAGTAGAATGACTGCATCAAATTTTAGGTGTATGTTTAACAATTTATGAAACTGCTAAACTTTCAAAGTGGTTGTACTATTTTATGTGTCCACCAGCAGTATATGAGAGTTATAGTTCCTTTGTATCCTTGTCAAAATATGTTGTGGTCAGTCTTTTAAATTTTAGTCATTCTAGTGGGCATGTAATAATGTCTCCTTACGGTTTTAATTTGCATTTTCCTAATGATTAATGATGTTGAGGAGCTTTTCATGTGCTCATCTGCTATCTGTGTATCTTTTTTGTCTGTTCAAATCTTTGGCTCATTGTTTTATTGCTCTCGTTGAGTTTTGAAAGGTCTATATGTTTTCTGGATATGTTTTTATCAGATATGTGCTTTACAAGTATTTTCTCCATTTGTGGCTTATCTTCACTTCAGAAAACACTACTTTTATTTTAAAGGTATTTTAAAAATTTATTTATTGTATTTATTTTTGGCTGCATTGGGTCTTTGTTGCTGTGCGCGGGCTTTCTCTAGCTGTGGGGAGTCGGGGCTACTTTTCATTGCAGTGTGTGGGCTTCTCATTGTGGTGGCTTCTCTTGTTGCAGAGCATGGGCTCTAGGCGCCCAGGCTTCAGGAGTTGTGGCTCGCGGGCTCTGGAGAGCAGGCTCAGTAGTTGTGGTGCACGGGCTTCGTTGCTTCGTGGCATGTGGGATCTTCCTGAGCCAGGGATTGAACCCGTGTCCCCTGCATTGGCAGGCGGATTCCTAACCACTGTGCCACCAGGGAAGCCCCTAATATAGTGTATTTTCATTTTCATTCAGTTCATTCTAAATAGCAGATATTTAAACCAATGTGGCTTTAATTAAAGAGAATAATATTTGGATTTTCTTTTCATATATTTCATGCAAAGGGAAAATCAAATAATTATAAGAAGTTCATTTCAGGTTATATTATCTAAGGAACATCTTTCTTTTACATATCTTTATTGCTTATTAGATTTTTTAAAAATTTTATTTATTTATTTGTTTTTTGCTGTGTTGGGTCTTCGTTTCTGTGCGTGGGCTTTCTCTAGTTTCAGTGAGCGTGGGCCGCTCTTCATTGCAGTGCGCGGGCCTCTCACTGTCGCGGCCTCTCTTGTTGCAGAGCACAAGCTCCATATGCGCAGGCTCAGTAGTTGTGTCTCATGGGCCTAGTTGCTCCGCGGCATGTGGGATCTTCCCAGACTAGGGCTCGAACCCGTGTCCCCTGCAATGGCAGGCAGATTCTCAACCACTGCGCCACCAGGGAAGCCCCTGCTTATTAGATTTTAAAAAGTAATACATATTATTTAAAAAGCAAATACAAAGATATGTATTTAGAGTGTGAAATTTAAATGGTTAAATTTTGAAAGGAAATGTTTGGTTTAAAATAATGAAATTTTTGTTCTTTAGGAATGAAGACTGACCTGAACTTATTATTGGAGTGTCTGAAGTATCAAATGGACAATGCTTTTTCGCAAAAGGAAGCTCTGGTCACTATTCATTCAATTTGCCAACAAAACAGTAAGACATGATAGTGAATTTTTATTTGTGATTCTAGTTGTTTAGTATTGTGATATATGAAATATGCATAGTTCTTTCTCTTCTACTCAGTTATTTTACATATTATGTTACTGGGTTCATGTGATTTATTGTCCTTAAAATAATAATTACAATAAATATTCTTCTTTGTTTTGTCTGCACACTCTACAGGTAATGCAGGTCTTTATTTTCGGGAAATTGGTGGTTTGATGTTTGTAAAAGATCTTGCAAAGTCAAGTGAACATAGTATGGTAAAAGAAGCAGCATTATATACATTAGGAGCTGTTGCAGAACAAAATGGTAAAATAAGAAAACTTTATTTCACTATCCTTTAATCATTGTGTTATACTTCAACAAACTACTAAAAAATAATTTTAGAATTCAATTCCTTTTTTACATGTCTGGATAGTTTTTCCCAGGTATTTTATTTAAATTAATGCATACCAAAGATTTTATTTATCTTATTAACTAATGAGGGAACGAGTGAAATGTTACAACTGTTTCAAAAGTAATGGCAAAAAACAATACTATAGGCATTTGGGAAAGCTGAAATTTAGGAATAGGCACATAACTGGTCAGTGTCTGCAGGTTAAAAATCAATTATGTTCTACCAGTCGAAATGTTTTGCATTTCTGTGGACAAGAATAACTTGCATTAATATCAGTTTTCTACAATTTACAGAGTTATAAAATAGCCCAAAGACAGTAAAAGACAAATAATCTAGAAGGGTGTGCTAGACAGGACATTCAGTAATTGTTATCATCCATTTCAAAATCTTTCACAATTTTTCTTGCCATTAGTTGGAAACATTTTTTTTACTTTATCTTTTACTATGCTTTTTTTTTGCCATATGAATGTTTTTTATTTTTATAAAAATAAATATTCATCATTCTTTCTCTTTTTTGCTTTTGGATTTTGAATCATAAGAAAATTTTCCATACTCCCAGATTACAGGGGAATCCACCCATGTTTTCTTTTGGTACTTGTATGATTTTATTTTTTAGTTATACATGTTTTATTCTTTTTGAATTTTCCTGGGATATGATGTGGTGAAGGTTCCAGTTTTATCTTTTTTTTAATATGGCAATCCAGCTATCCCAACACTTCTTATTAAAAGTAGATCTTTTTCACATTGATTTGAGATGCTACCATTATCACTTAATGAGTCTATTTCTAGTTTTTCTATTCTGTTCATTATCTATATATCCAGGTACTTGAATCAAAATATGAAGATAACTTACAGCCATCTTACATGTGGATAAATATGCTTTCTGTATGGCCAACAAAAACATGTTTCTGTAGCATACCTGAAATATTAGCATACCTGAAATTTAACCTGAGGTTAAATCTCAACTATTAGTTTGTCAAATAACTTTATATTCTTATATTTTCAACCGTTAAATATTTCTTCACCACTTGTTGAGAACCAAGCTGTGTGCTAGGCATTGGGGATAAATAAGACATTGCCTTTGCCTTTGAGAGTGTCTAAAAGCTATTCTAGACACTGGATATATGTGTTCAAATTATTTTTTAAAAATTCTGCTTATTGCATGATTATCACCAAAAAGCCTCTCCTGTCGTGTAGGTATCATTTTTGTCTTTGGGAAAGATATTTTTATATCTAGAAAAGTCTTTAAAAATACCACAAGTATCATTTGTCCTTCTTTTCTAAAGCAGGTTTCTGAATTTTCTTAAATTTTTCTTTGGCTATGTTTTGTTACTTATCGTCAATTTTTTGGTCATGTTTTATTTTAAATTTTTGTTCAGTTAGGCTTTTATTGGAAATTCTGTGAGATTGCAATACATGTTTAGAACCTAGTCAACTACTTCTGATTAAAATATTGCTTCTTTGGTCTGTTAATTGAGTAAGCACATAAGTTTGTCAGAATTTGTTTTATGACTAATAAATGTCAGTGAAATGAGAATTGGTTGAGAATTGTCCATATGGCAATTTTATATTTTGTTCAGCATATTTTAAAACTTGTCTGTGCTAATACATAGAAATTAAAATTATATTTTCATATTTCAGTTTACTGTCAGCAGACTTTGTGCACTTCAGAATTGTTTGAAGACTTAACTTGGTTCTTATCTAACAATGATTCAAACACAAATTTGAAAAGAATGTCTGTCTATGTTATTTTGGTTCTAGTTTCAAATAATAGTAAGTACATTCTCTTATGTTATGGAAATATTTTTAAAATAATAAATTGGAACAGTCATTATTAGTCCTTTTATTCTAGTCTTTATGTCAGTACCTTTTTTAATCTTACTAACTTCTGAGAACTACAGCTTTAAAGAAAAGAGAATTAATAGCATGCATTTAATTGTTTGATATTTATTAATTTAGTATTTTAAAAAATACTAAAGTGATTTGCATTATTTAATTAACATTGAAAAGAAACAGCTTTAAAAGCAAAAGGGGAGCGTTTAATGAATTAGTTTGGTTGATTTTCCACTGAATTGGCCATTTAATTATCATTGTATTTAAGGTCATTTTATCAGTCAGCAATGGTGTTAAATTTCATGTATCTCTTGATTGACGAAAGTTTCACTTTGTTTTTGTTGTTTTAGTTTTTCTTTTGGAACAATCTTAGATTTACAGAAAAGTTGCAAGGGTAGTGTATAGAGTGTTCCTGTATACCTATTGCCCAGGCTAAGGTTATTTTATTAACATTGCTTATTTAAATCTTCAAATTGTTAGAAATATTATATGCATTTTAAATGCTTCTAGATTTTATTTTTTCTATTTTTATGTTTTGAATTAATTTTTTTTCTATTTTGGAACATATTTTGGTATTGTAACACAGAACCATGCAAAATAAGTGTTTTGCAATTTTTAGAGGAAATTTGAATACTATCATTCTCTAAACGTAAGTAATGTATTTTCCGTAATAATCTTGATTACAGATTTTTACCTACTGTAATTCTCTATTGTACTTTATAATACTTTAAAGTGACTGAAAGTTATTTATTAAAAATACTACTGGGCTTCCCTGGTGGTGCAGTGGTTGAGAGTCCGCCTGCCGATGCAGGGGACACGGGTTCGTACCCCGGTCCGGGAAGATCCCACATGCCGCGGAGCGGCTGGGCCCGTGAGCCATGGCCGCTGGGCCTGCGCGTCCGGAGCCTGTTGCTCTGCAATGGGAGAGGCCACAACAGTGAGAGGCCCGCGTACCGCAAAAAAAAAAAAAAAAAAAAAGCTGCTTAAAAAAATACTACTTAAATGTTGTTCTCCATTTCTACAAAATTATTTTCTAAACAGAAGTCATATTCATGTAATATATGGCTATTTTTTTAAGGGACTGGACAGACGCTTGTGAGAGAAACAGGTTGTATTTCAGTTCTATCACAGTTGTTCAAGTAAGTAAATATACATTTCTTGTTATTAATTATTGATTTCTTAAGACCTTAACACATTTGTATTAATTACTTCCTTTTCTATTTAACCTACTAGGACAGTCCTTTCAAAATATGAGTTGAATTTGTCAGATGAAAATGTTTTCCAGAGTTATCAGTTGTGGTCTTCAGTGTGTAGTACTCTGTGTGTCTGTGTCAACAATCCTCAAAATGGTAATTATCTCAAATATTTACATATAAAAATAAAGATAAAAACAAATAAAAAACTGATATTTTCCAAGTATATTAAAATATGATTGCCTTTTTCTCCTTTCAGATGAAAATCAAATGCTTTGCTCTTCACTTTTTCCACATGCTAATGACTGGCTAATAAATTGCACGAAACCTGAGATAATTCGCCCTATTTGCTCATTTATTGGACTCACTCTTGCAAACAACAGTAAGTATTCATTATTCTCTAGGTTATACTTTAAAAAACATATTTTAAAGCATAACAAAAACCTATTGAATTAATGAACTCCAGTAAGTTGTGTCATTTTGGATCCATTTATACTATTGTATAAGTTAAAATCTTATACATAGAAAATCTTAAAAATAGATGTTGTTAAGAAGATATGGGAAGATGGTGGTGGCAGCATAGTTTTGAGTCTTCCCATATATCCTCACAAAACAGAACACCTACACAGCAAAACTGTAAAAACCCACAGAGAGTGTTCTCTGACCACATAGAATTAAATTAGAAATTAATAAAAGTAAAACATCTAGAAAAGTCCCTAATATCTAGAAATTAAGCAACACAGTACTAAAAAAACCCACATCAAAATAAAAATACAAACCTATGAATCACAAATCATAAAGGAAATTAGAAATGTTTTTAACTTAATGGTAATGAAAACACAAAATTAAACAGTGGGATGCTGCAAAATCAGTGTTTAGATGGAAATTTATAGCAATAAGGCTTGCATAGGAAAGAAGGAAGGTCTCAAATCAATTATATTAGTTTCCACCTAAGAAACTAGAAGTCAGAGCAAGTTAAACTCAAAGTAAGCATAACAAAGGAAATAACAAAGAGAAGATTAGCAATCAATGAAATAGAAAAAGAACAGAGTAATCAATTAAACCAAAAGCTAGTTCTTTGAAAAGATCACTAAAATGGATCCTTTACCCAGACTAACCACGAAATAGAAGGCCCAAATTATAAGAGATGAGAGATGACATCTCTATATCTTAACAGATATTAACAGGATAACAAAGGAATAGTAGAAACAACCTTATGCCATTAAATTTGATAACTTAAATGAACTGGACAAATTCTTTGAAAGACACAAACTACAAAAGCTCACTCAAGAAGAAATAGATAACCTGAATATTCCTATATCTAATAGTGAAATTGAATTTGTAGTTTAAAACCTTAACACAGGAAATTCCAGGTCATAAAGGCTTCACTGGGGCTTCCCTGGTGGCACAGTGGTTAAGAATCCGCCTACCAGTGCAGGGGACATGGGTTTGAGGCCTGGTCCGGGAGGATCCCACATGCTTCAGAGCAACGAAGCCCGTGCGCCACAACTGCTGAAGCCTGTGCTCTAGACCCCACGAGCCACAACTATGAGCCTGCAAGCCACAACTATGAGCCCACATGCCACAACTACTGAAGCCCACGTGCCTAGAACTTGTGCTCCACAACAAGAGAAGCCACCACAATGAGAAACCCGTGCACTGCAACGAAGAGTAGCCCCAACTCGCCACAACTAGAGAAAGCCTGCACGCAGCAACAAAGACCAAACGCAGCCAAAAATAAATAAAAGAAAAGAAAAAAGGCTTCACTGGTGCATTCTACCAAACATTTAAGGAAAAAAAATTCTACATAAATTATTCCAGGAAATACAAGTAGAAGAAACACTTCCCAACAAACTTTTAAGGGCAGCATTATTTCCACACGAAATCTTGAAAAAGACATTACAAGAAAACTGTAGCCCAATATCCTTTATGATCATAGATGCAAACATCCATAACAAAATATTAACAAATCAATCCAGCAATATATAGAAAGGATAATATATTCTGACCAAGTGGCATTCACTTTAGGCATGCAAGATTGGTTTAACATTAGGAAATTCACAATATACATAGACTAGAAAAGAAAAACTATATGATCTCCAAAGATGCAGGAAAAGCTTTTCACATAATTCAACATACATTCATGACAGAAGATTTTGGTAAGCCAGGAATAGAAGGGAACTTCCTCAATGTGATGAAGGGCTTCTACAAAGTACTACAGCTAACATACTTAAATGGTGAAAGACTTAATGCTTTCCCCCTAAGATTGTAAAAAAGACAAGGATGGCCACTCTCATTTGACTGGACATCCAAGTCAGTGCAGTAAGGCACAAAAATGAAATAAAAGGCATAGAGATTGAAAAGGAAGAAGAAAATATAGTATTTATTCATAGATGACATGATTGTCCGAAGAATCTACAAAAAGCTACAGAGCTAATAAGCGATTTTAGCAAGGTTGCAGGATACAAGGTCATATACAGAAATACTAGCAACACTTGGGAACTTAAAGTAACTGCCATTTACAATAATATTAAAAAAACAAAATACTTAGGGGTACATTTAATGATTTAATCTGCTATATCTATATGCTGAAAACTATAAAACATTGCTGAGATAGAACTTTAAATTAATGGGAGAGATATCATATTCATGGATTGTAAGATTCAATATTGTTATACTGTCACTTCTCAAATTCACCTCTAGATTCTTGGCACTCCCCATCAAAATCTCAACGGGCTTTTCTGCAGAAATTGACAAGCTGATTCTAAAATTTACATGGAAATGCAAAGGGGCTAGGATAGTCAAAATTATTTTGAAAAAGGACAAAATTGTAGGGTTTATATTACCTGATTTCAATACTTACTATACAGTAATCAAGAGTGTAGCATTGGTGTAAGTGTAGACATAGATCAATGGAAAAAGTAGAGAACCTAGAAATAGACGTATATATATGATTGATTTTCTACGAATGTTGATTTTCTATAAAGGTGCCACAGTAACTCTGTGTTGGAAAAGGTAGAAACAAATGGTGCTGGAAAAAGTACTTATCTATCTGTGAAATATGAAGCTCAACCCTTACCTTACACAGTATACACAAATTAACTTGAAATGATCCCTACACCTTAATGTAAGAACTAAAACTATAAAACATCTAGACAAAAACATATCTTTATAATTTGGGAGTAGACAGATTTCTTAGGACACAAAAAGCATGAGCCACTAAAGAAAAGATTATAAATCGGACTGCACTGAAATTAAAATCTTTTACTCTTCAAAAGATCCTGTTAAGGTGAAAAGGCAAGCCATAGGGTGGGAGAAAATATTTGTGAAATGTACATCTGATAAAGAACTTGTACCCAGGAAAACCCCAAGGAGGTAGCCCTATACACCCACTAGCATGGCTAAAAGTAGAAAGGCTAGTGATATTAAATAGTGATGAGGATGTGGAACAACTAGAACCTTCTCACACGTTCCTGGTGTGTATCTATATTCAGATGTTTAAAGCAAATAGTCATGTTTCACATGCAAAGGAACATATCTCTATAATTTCAAAAATTGAAATCTATTTCCATGATGCTTTGACATTTCCTCTTTCTTTAAGTACCAACTTAGATGAGTAACACTGCTGTGTCCTACTTATAGGACCTTATTACTCTCAGCAAACTGACATGAAATAGATTAGAGGTAATTTGAAATATTCAGTGTACAGGTGTAGACTGGGATGTTCTTCTGCTTATAAGCCTGAATTTTCATTACATAGGCTATAAATGAAAATCTTTGTGGTAACATAGTGCCCAATTTCATCTAAGAATTTTAAGATACTTCCTTTTTTAAAGATTTTTTTAATGAAAATACTTTGTAGTAAAGAAGCCTATTTTGGAGTCTCCATAATATTGAAAATGTTTGCTTATCCTTAAATAACATTTCCTAACAGTTCTGTTCTGATGTAGAAATTTTTGAACATGATTTTTTTAGATTAAGATTTTTGTGTTTTATTGAACAATACGAAAAGTAATTTTTGTGTTTAAATCATCCTGGCTCAATTTGTGGTACTAGGGTAGACTGGGAAGAAGGTTTGTGACAGAATTATAATCACTAGCCCATATATCCATTTGATATATGCCCATTGCTGGGATAGGGGCTGTTGAATTCACAGACCTGTGGGGTACTTTGCCATCAGAATCATTTCCTACAGGGGAACAAAAGACTAAATGCTTTTTAAAAATGTATCTGTCATCCAATCTTTGCTTGGAATAGTTGTTATGACTCAACAATATGTTATACTTTTATGCTCCAAGAAGTAAAAGAATTAGGCTTAAATAAGATGGATGAAATATGTGGTTTTTCTGAAACAGTTAATTTTCTCTGCCCTTTGTTGATTCAGATTTGAGGAATGAGTTATGTTGGAATTCAGAAAGTAGTCAGCCTGCTAATTGTAATACCAAGCTAAATGAATGAATCTATTCTTTATAGCTCTTGAAGGACTTGAATTTAATGTCATTCTTGCAAAATATACCAGTTCTTGCTAAATGAAACAAGATATCTAACATACAAGAAAGAAGTACTGTACTATACATGTAGTTGTACTATGTCAAAGTGAGTTTCTTATGTAAGTAAATAAAATCAATCTTGTGATTATGTATATGCACAGGTAAAGATTGGATTTTTCATTTCGGGATTTTTAGTAAGTATTTTAAAAAGTCAAGTTAATGTTATATTTAGTGCAAATTAATTTAATGAAACCATATACTTGTTTGAAGTATAATAGTTCTGCTACTTTATTCCTTAAGCATACGTGCAGAAATACTTTATATCTGTGGGTGGACTGGATATATTGTCTCAAGTTCTTGTGCAGTTGGAATCTGATTCACACAAGACTCTTTCCAGTGCTAAGCTTGCAGTGGTGGTGACAAAGACAGTGGATGCATGTATTGCTGATAATCGTGAGTGAAAACACTTAGTAATTTTTCTGCAATTGCATTTTGCTTCAATTCAGCATGGTGAATGTTAAAATGATAGATTGAACGCTAACATGGATTGGACTTCCAGTTTCTCATAAGTGGGAGAGAAACTTAGAAATTATCTAATCCAACTCCTTATTTTCTCATGGAGGTTATGACTTCCCTAAGAATTCAAATCTAGGTCTTCTGAGTTCCGGTTTGATGATAGAATCAAGATAAGAGTCTGTCAGTCCTAAACCTTTGTTTCACTTAAAAAGCTGCATTAAATGAAAAAGTTTACTCCACATGGCCCGTGCCAATGCCCGGCTCTTTGGCATCCGGGCAAAAAGGGCCAAGGAAGCCGCAGAACAGGATGTTGAAAAGAAAAAATAAAGTGCTGTTGGCAACTTGTGATAAAAAAAAAATTTTAGATGAGAAATCAAGGGACATTTTGGAGACATAGGGAATGGAAAGCCCAATTTATAGATTTTAAAAAGTGAGATAAAGAATTAAGGTATGCCTCTATCTGATAAGTGTGAGATAGACTTACCCTACTGTAACCAGTGAGTAACAGAACCACACTTGAACTCATGGCTGCTTCTCACATGTACAGATACTGAGGAATGATAGTCTATAAATCTCTGTAACTCTCGACATTCACAAATAACTGAAAAAAATAGATCATTTTTTAAAAAATCAGTTATTTAGGGCCTGCTATGTGCTGGGCTCTATGTGAGCTCTAGAGATACAAAAATTATTAAGATGTAGTCTGCTGAGGAATTCACAACCTTTTTGTTGCTGTCAGTAGTTAGACTCTGAACTCTGTTACAAAAGAAAAAAAAAACACCACACATACACACGAAGAACAAAACCGTGAGAAGTGTAGCTTAAATTGGTGGGCTTCTTGAATTTTTCACATCTCAGTATAGCTTCAGGTATGCTCCACTGCATCATTAACGTCAGTAGAACCGTGGCCAGTTAATAGTGTATTTCAATGACAGGCAGGAATCGATTTCATAGGAAGGTCTTTACTGTCAATCTAGATAAGAGGAGGAATGTAAGGTGAGAGTAAGTAGCTTTTAGGAAGGTAGTATTATTACTTCATATTCACAACATTATGCAGGACAACTTAGAAGAAAGCATTCTTCAAAAAACTTGCTTTAGTATAATGTCTTTAGTATGGGAAGAGGAATTAATGAGGGCTATATAAGCCACCATTTTATTACAATGAATTTGTTTATAGTCACACATATATATACATATATATTAGATGTTATATGAGATGTGAATTTTAGATATTATGTAGTTACATAATGTCATTCTCCCAGGATAAGATCTGAAAAATAGTATAATGTAATATCTGGAAAATACTATATGTATAGCTATACGTTTTAAGTTTGTACTTGTTCTTTTTTTCCTGTTTTAGCTACTTTTGGGGTAGTACTATCCAAGTACCACATTGTTTCAAAACTTCTAGCATTACTGCTTCATGAAAGTCTGGATTCAGGAGAAAAATTTAGTATCATACTTACTGTTGGTCATTGTACAGAGGATTGTGGTAAGTATTGGATTTATTTTGTGTGTTAGTTAAAACGGTGGAGTGGAAATACACTATTCCTTCCCACCCACCCAGCTTAAAAGTATTGCCTTTCTCCTAATCCCCAAACCAGTCATTTTGCTCCTCATCCTTCTTCAGCCGTGGTATTCAGTCAGTCCCTAAGACCTGTGGCTCTACTTCTGTTTACCCCTCCTTATTCCCTTCTGCTCAATTCCAGTGCTATTTTCCTCATTTAAGCCCTCAGCCCCTCAACATCTTTCACCAATGTTATTACAATAGATTCCTCCCTGTGTCCTCTTCCTTCTATCTCCATTTTTCAATCCACTCTTCACACTGCTGCACAGATACGATCCTGTTTTTCCTTGTTGAAAACCTTAGAAAGTTCTTTCTTTCTCTACTTATCATTCTCTCCTCTCTCTCTTTTTTCTCTTCCCCTTCCATTTTCTCCTTCTCTCCACTTTCCTGCCATTCTTCCTCTTTCCACTTTCCTCCTTTCCAACCCTCTTCACTTTTTTTTAAAATAAATTTATTTATTTTATTTTTGCATTGGGTCTTTATTGCTGTATGTGGGGTTTCTCTAGTTGCAGCAAGAGGGGGCTACTCTTCGTTGTGGTGCATGGGCTTCTCATTGCAGTAGCTTCTCTTGTTGTGGTGGCTTCTCTGTTGCGGTGGCTTCTCTGTTGGAGAGCACGGGCTCTAGGCATGCGGGCTTCAGTAGTTGTGGCGCACGGGCTTAGTTGCTCCGTGGCATGTGTGATCTCCCCAGACCAGGGCTTGAACCCGTGTCCCATGTATTGGCAGGCGGATCTTAACCACTGCGCCACCAGGGAAGTCCCCCAACACTTTTCACTTTCCTCTCTCCTTTCTCCCTTCCTCCAATCTCCTCTCTCTCCTCCTCCCACTTTTCCACTTCCCTCTTTTTATTCTCTCTTGCTTCTTCTGCTCTCTCTTCCCTCATTTTCCATTCTCTCCATTCGTTTATTTCTCTATACTTTCTCTTCACCTCTGTATAATTTAGGATTCACTATACCTTTAAAATTTTAATTTAATTTTTATTTTTTTATTGAGGTATAATTGACAACAAAACCTTTTTTTAAACCAAGTGAGGGCAGTTTCTTTACTCTTATGAGGTGTGACACTGCTCTGTGGCTGTGTTTATCACTGTGTTTAAGAGATTATCACTTATGAGACTTAGGTATCTTATATAAGTAGATTATTTTCTAAATTGAAAATACCTTTAAACTTTGTTTTTCTGTATCTTAAAATTTGAACTATGTTCATAATTATCACAAGGAAGAATTATGACCTCATGCATATAGTTTAAGATAAAATAACTATTGGGAATTCCCTGGTGGTCCAGCGGCTAGGACTCTGCACTTCCACTGCCGGGGCCAGGATTCAATCTCTGGTCAGGGAACTAAGATCCTGCAAGCCGCGCAGTGTGGCCAATAAATAAATAAATAAATAAATAAAGTAACTATCTTCTGCTTTACTCTTTGATGTGTTTTCCAGAGGAAAATCAGTATGACCTTTTTAAAAGCAATGGGCTTCCACTCATGATACAAGTCTTAACTGAATCTCAGGACGAGGAACTAAACAAAGCTGCCACTTTTGTGCTTCACAACTGCAAAAAAATTAGTAAGTTTACTATTACTTTAAAAAAATACTAACCAAACTTTATGCAAGAGAATTATATCTGCTTTGATGAACCAAGCCCCTTTAGCTCCCAAGCTCTTCTTACATTTGAAAAGCAGATTATATAATTTTGACGTGACAACTGGAGTACTACAGCGTGTAAAAAACTTATATGGAAGAGAACAACAGTATAGATAATTCACTTATTTAATGCAGTGTGGACAGAGTTAGCTGTAGGACTTAAATTTGAGGGCTACAAGTGACTTATGATTAAATCATAACATAAAATACCTTAATTTATTTATTTAAAAAATGTTTGAGTGTCTCTTATTTGCCAGGCACTGTGCTAGGCATTAGGGATACAGTGATAAGAAACAATAGTCTATGTGTTTACAGAGGTTAGTGTAACTACAGAAATAGGTAGTAATTGAATAATCCCAAAAATGAATGTGTTATTATAAATTAACGTACAGGTTAAGAATGGATGGAGCACAGATCTTAACCTGTAACAGGGACTGTGACCTAGACTTGGAGCAGAAAAGGCTTTGGGAGGAAGTGATTCTTCATCTGAAATCTGAATGTAGAGAGTTAATTGGGTGAAAAGAAGGGAGTTTGTTATGGTCCAGTGTCTCAGGCATACGCAACAGTGAGGCACAAATGTCCTGTGAGAGGAGGGAGCCTGGTGCATTGAAGGAATTGATGGCTGAAGCATAGAGAAAGTGGCCATGAAAAGGATTTTGGTCTTTTGGGAGAAAACTGCTGCCACAATATGTAAAAAGAGAATTTAAAAGAATATAGGAAGGAACCACTTTATGGAAACTGTGTTAAAAAAAAAAACTAAAACCAGTAGCCATAAACCTGAGGGTGTTTGTATGCCTAGCATAACATGTTTTCTTGCTATTTTCTTTTCTCTATAATTCTGAAGAGTAAAATCTAATTTATGACTCTTTGTGTCCTCAGCCTCTGCCAAGCACTTGCTTTCCACTTATTTTCAGTACCACTTAGGCAGTTAAGATGGTTTGGATGTGCAAAATTTAGAGAAGGGGGTATGGGGTATGAGTTTGTCTTTATTAAAAGTGTTAAAATAACATTTCTAGTAATAGATAAACTCCTATTTTTTCCCATATTATAAAGCTGAGAAGTTATCTCTAAGTCTAGGAGAATATTCTTTTGATGAAAATGAAGAACAATTAAAGGACATAAATATGAAAGAGAAGAATCTTGAAGATTACTGGAAGAAAGCGAAGGAAATTCTACACAGAATAGAACAGCTTGAAAGAGAAGGAAATGAGGTTGGCTTCTTTGTTTCAAAGAATGTAGAACTTTTTTAAAATATTTTTTAATAATACAGATTGGAGGGTAAAATATTTTTCTTGCCAAGTTACTTTTTATTTTAATGGTTTTAAATTTAAAATTCATTAGTAATACTTGAGGAATCATCCTTGAACACAGAAAAAATATTTTTAAAAAGTGGAAATGATGACTGAAAAAATAAGAGACATGGAAGATAGAGCCAAGAGATCTATCATTTGTATAATAAGCGTTCAAGAAGGAGAAAGAATGGAGAAGTAATAATCTCTCTCTCTCTGTATGTGTGTGTATATATATACACACACATACAGTTGACCCTTGAACAGGTGTTTGAACTGCTTGAATCCACTCATACATGGATTTTTTTCAATGAATATGTACTACAGCACTACACAGTCTCAGGCTCTCAGGTTGGTTGATTCAATGGATGTGGAAATGTGGATATGAAGGGCTGACTGTAAAGTTATATGTGGATTTTCAACTGCCCCATGTTGTTCAAGGGTCAACTGTATATATACACATGTTTATGTATGTATATATACACATACACACATTTCCATATTTTAAAAAAATAATTAATTTATTTATTTTTGGCTGCGTTGGGTCTTCGTTGCTGCCCCCAGGGTTTCTTTAGTTGAGGCGAGCGGGGACTACTCTTCGTTGCCATGTGTGGGCTTCTCATTGCAGTGGCTTCTCTTGTTGCCGAGCACAGGCTCTAGGCATGCGGGCTTCAATAGTTGTGGCATGCTGCCTCAATAATTGTGGCTCACGGGCTCTAGAGTGCAGGCTCTGTAGTTGTGGCTCACAGGCCCAGTTGCTCCACAGCATGTGGGATCTTCCAGACCAGGGCTCAAACCCATGTCCCCTGCATTGGCAGGCAGATTCTTAACCACTGAGCCACCAAGGAAACCCCATTTCCATATTTTTACTATGTATGTATGCTTTGTGTCTTTGTATGTGCATGCATTTAAAAAAATAAAAACACAGTATCTAATTTAGTATAGTAATTTTATTCTTTTAAATGACTGAGTAGTATTCAATATCATAGATTACCATATTTGATTTAACTAGTCTTTTATTGATGGACATGTAGAAAATATTTAATCTCTCACCAGTGTAACCAACTCTAGAGTAAGTATCCTGCTACATTTATATCTTTGTAAGAGCTTTATTGAGATATAAATCACATTCCATACAATTGACCCAGTTGAAGTATACATTTCATTGGTTTTTAGTATACTCACAGAATTGTGTGACCATTACCACATTTAATTTTAAAACATTTTTATCACCCCAAAAAAGAAACTCCATACCATTTAGCAGTCACCCTCTGTATTCCCCCATCCATCCTCCCCCAACCCTAGGCAACCACTGATCTATTTTTTGTCTCTCTGTATTTGTCTATTCTGGACTTTTTATATAAATTGAATTATATAATATGTGGTCTTTTGTGACTGACTTCTTTCATTTAGTGCATTTTCAAGGTTCATCCATGTTGTAGTATATATCAGTACTTCTTTCCTTTTTTAAAAAAATAGATTTATTGAGATGTAATTCATATACCATTTGCCTATTTAAAGTGTACAGTTCAGTAGTTTTTATTCACAGATATGTGCAATAATCACCAAAGTCAACTTTAGAATATTTTTATTCCTTCAAAAAGAAACTCTGTACCCTTTAGCTATTTCCCTGAACACTCTGATCCGCAGCCATAAGCAACCACCAATCTTCTATTCTAACTCTACAGATTTGCCTATTCTGGGTATTTCATAAGAATGGAATCACATAGTATGTGGTCTTTTGTGACTGGCTTCTTTCACTTAGCATGTTTTCAAGGCTCATTCATCTTTCAGCATGTATCAGTATTTCATTGCTTTTTATGGCCAAAGAGTTTTCCATTGTGTGTACTACATTTTACTTATCCATTTATCAGTTGATGGACATACTCTATTTTTTTAAATTTATTTTTAATTTATATATTTTTGGCTACATTGGGTCTTCGTTGCTGTGCATGGGCTTTCTCTAGTTGTGGCGAGCAGGGGCTACTCTTTGTTGCGGTGTGCGGGCTTCTCATTGTGGTGGCTTCTCTTGTTGCGGAGCACAGGCTCTAGACGCGGGGGTTTCAGTAGTTGTGGCTTGTGGGCTCTAGAGCACAGGCTCAGTAGTTGTGGTGCATGGACTTAGTTGCTCCGCGGCATGTGGGATCTTGCTGGACCAGGGATTGAACCCATATCCCCTGCATTGGCAGGTGAATTCTTAACTACTGCGCCACCAGGGAAGTCCCTGGACATACTCTTTTACCTATAGCCTATGTCTTTATAGTTAGCATGGGTTTCAGTATATAGTTTGGTCTTTATTATCCTGTGTATTTCTGCTTTTTAATTGATGTGATCATTTCATTACCATTTAATGTAATTACTGATATATTTGGGTTTAAGTCTACCATATTGCTATTTGCTTCCTGTTTGTCCCATTTGTTCTTTGTTCCTTTTATTCCTGCTCTCCTGCCACCTTTTATATTATTTTTAAATATTCTTCTATATTTCATGTTAGATTATTGGCTAAATATTCTTGGTTTTTTAAGGGATTGCTTTAGGATTTATAATACACATCTTTAACTCATCATGGTCTATATTCAAATAATATCATTCCACTCATGTAATATTGTAAGACCTTTGCAATAGTGTGCTTACATTTCCATTTGTTCTTTGTGCTATTGCCATACGTTTTACTGCTACATTTGTCATAAACTGCCCAGTAATATTATTTTTGCTTTAAACAGCTATCTTTTTTCTAAAAATATTTTAATGTTTAATAAAATAATATTTACATACAATGGTAATCACACATTTTAAGCATTCAGTTTGACTTATGATATATTTTCTTTTAATAATTTTTTTTTTTTTTTTTTTTTTTTTTGCCGTATGCGGGCCTCTCACCGCTGTGGCCTCTCCCGTTGCGGAGCACAGGCTCCGGACGTGCAGACCCAGCGGCCATGGCTCACGGGCCCAGCCACTGCGCGGCATGCGGGATCCTCCTGGACCGGGGCACGAACCCGTATCCCCCGCATCAGCAGGCGGACTCCCAACCACTGCGCCACCAGGGAAGCCCTACGAACCTCTTTTAGCATTTCCTATAATACAAGTCTGCCTCCACTTGCCACCACTCAAAACAACACGGCACCAAAAGAAGAAAAAGTCCCTTCTTTTTATTCCATCCTTGTATTGCCCCTCTAGCACATTCTGATGTCAGAGTCTAACACTGGCTAGCCCTAGAATAGTGGTCTATAGAGTCTAGTTTAAGTTTTACAATGCAGGACAAAGGAGGATAGGTTTGGAGTTGAGGAGCAATAAATTAAGAACTGGTACCTCCTTTATGTCATGTACACAGCTGTTACCCTGGGATACTCCTTTACCATCATCTTAATGATTCTCTTTGTATCTTTCCTTGATTCCTGATTTCCTGGATCCTGTGTCATTCTCTCTTTTTTGGTTTAGTTTCCCATTTGGTGGGCTACATTCTTCTTTAGCTTTCTGAAAAAGGGTACATAGTATGTAATTTTTTTGAGATCTTGTAAATATGAAAATAATTTTATTTTGCCTTCAGAATTAATTGATAGTTTGGTTGGACAAAATATTCTAGATTGGAAATCACCTCAGTATATTAAACGTGTTGCTCCATAGTCTTGTAGTTTCCAGTGTTACTCTTGAGGTCCAAAGCCATTCTGATCCTTTGGTGTGACCTGTGTTCTCCTTCTGGAAGCTTATATAATTTTTATCCCCAGTGTTTTAAAATTTTACAGTGTGGTGTCAGTCTCTTTTCATTCATTGTGTTATATACATAGTGGGCCCTTTCAATCTGTCGACTTATGTCCTTCAGTTCTGGGAAAGTTTATAGCATTATGCTGTGATGATTGCTTCCCTGTTTTCTCTTCCCTTGTTTTCTGAGACTCCTATTATTTATTTGTTGAACTTCTTGAGCTGGTATTCCTTCTTATCATTTCTCTCTTATTTTCTTCTCTTTTTTTGTTCTACATTCTGGGAAATGTTCTCATATTTACTTTTTAAACTAACCTATTAAGTTTTTCACTTCTGCTATTATGTTTTTAGTTACCAAAGCCTCTTTTTTACTCCTTTTCAATTATCTTATTCTCATTTCATGGACTTAAGACTTAACAGGCATTCTTCTTTTAAATATATCAATGACAATTCTGATTTTTTCTCCTGGTTTTCCCAAAGAGTTTATTGGGCAGACCTGGGGATGGGGAGGCCCTGCATCTAAAACAAGGTGTTTTCTCTAGTTGCGGCGAGCGGGGGCTACTCTTTATTGCAGTGCTCAGGCTTCTTATTGCGGTGGCTTCTCTCATTGTGGAGCACGGGCTCTAGTTGTGCGGGCTTCAGTAGTTGTGGTTCGCGGGCTCTAGAGCACAGGCTCAGTAGTTGTGGCACACAGGCTTAGTTGCTCCGCGGCATGTGGGATCTTCCCGGACCAGGGATCGAACCCATGTCCCCTGCATTGGAAGGCAGATTCTCAACCACTGCACCACCAGGGAAGCCTAAGTCTGCTTTATTTATTTATTTATATTTATTTTGGCTACGTTGGGTCTTTGTTGCTGTGTGCGGGCTTTCTCTAGTTGCAGTGAGCAGGGGCTACTCTTCGTTGCAGTGTGCAGGCTTCTCATTGTGGTGGCTTCTCTTGTTGTGGAGCACGGACTCTAGGCGCGTGGGCTTCAGTAGTTGTGGCGCACGGGCTTAGTTGCTCTGTGGCATGTGCGATCTTCCCAGACCAGGGCTCGAACCTGTGTCCCCTGCATTGGCAGGCGGATTCCTAACCACTGTGCCACCAGGGAAACCCTGCTTCATTTATTTAAATTCAACTTTATCAAGTCTGCTAAATAGGCTGTCATTCACCTATCTGCTTTCCAATTCCAAAATTTTGTTCCATTTGTATCTTCTTCCATTTTTCCTTGTGGAATTTATGCTTCTCCTTGTGGGTTTATGCCTTTTTTTTTTTTTTTTTTTTGACTGCGTTGGGTCTTCATTGCTGCACAAGGACTTTTCTCTAGTTGCGGCAGGTGGGAGCTACTCTTCATTACGGTGCGTGGGCTTCTCATTGCGGTGGCTTCTCTTGTCACAGAGCACGGGCTCTAGGTGCACGCGGGCTCAGTAGTTGTGGCTTGCGGGCTCTAGAGCGCAGCCTCAGTAGTTGTGGCACATGGGCTTAGTTGCTCCGCGGTGTGTGGGATCTTCCCGGATCAGGGATCAAACCCGTGTCCCCTGCATTGGCAGGCAGATTCTTAACCACTGTGCCACCAGGGAAATCCCTATGCCTTTTTATTTTTTATTTATTTATTTTAATAAATTTGTTTATTTATTTATTTTTAGCTGTGTTGGGTCTTTGTTGCTGCGCCACCAGGGAAGTCCACCTATGCCTTTTTAAGAACTGTTGTTCTAATTGTTTTTTTGGAAGGAACGAAAGTAAATATGGGTGTTAAAGTCATCATCTTTACCTGGAAGTCCTATCTATCTATCTGTCTACCTATATATCTTACAATTGCAGAGTATTCCACTGATGGATATGCTAGTTCCCCTTGAGATGAACTTTCAGATTCCAACTTTTAGCTATTACAAACCATACTGCAGTTAATAACATTAACATTTTGCACATGTAAAAGTATATCTATAGGATTTTTTTAAAAGATATACACAATGTTTTTGTTTGTTTGTTTTGTGCTGCGTTGGGTCTTCGTTGCTGCACTTGGGCTTTTCTCGCTCTAGTTGTGGCCAGCGGGGGCTACTCTTCGTTGCAGTGCGTGGGCTTCTCATTTCGGTGGTTTCTCTTGTTGCGGAGCACAGGCTCTAGGTGCGCGGGCTTCAGTAGTTGTAGCACGTGGGCTTAGTAGTTACGGTACGTGGGCCCTAGAACGCACGGACTTCAGTAGTTGTGGCTCATGGGCTCTAGAGCTCAGGCTCAATAGTTGTGGCACACAGGCTTAGTTGCTCCGTGGCATGTGAGATCTTCTCAGACCAGGGATCAAACCGGTGTCCCCTGCATTGGCAGGCGGATTCTTAACCACTGTGCCACCAGGGAAGTCCCACAGTTTTTATTATGAAAGATACTGTCAAATTGTTTCTCCATAGAGGTGTACCAGTTTACACTCTCCCCCATAATGTACAGAATGTTTCCCTATACCCTTTTGGTCTTTGCCAATGTCATAGATGAAGAAAGATGTCTAGGGACTTCCCTGGTGGTACAGTGGTTGAGAGTCTGCTTGCTGATGCAAGGGACACGGGTTTGTGCCCCGGTCCGGGAAGATCCCGCATGTCGCGGAGCGGCTGGGCCCGTGAGCCATGGCCTCTGAGCCTGCGCATCCGGAGCCTGTGCTCCGCAACGGGAGAAGCCACAACAGTGAGAAGCCCGCGTATCGCAAAAAAAAGAAAAAAAAGATGTCTATGGCACTTCCCTGGCAGTCCAGTGGTTAAGACTCCGAACTTCCAATGCAGGGGGCGCGGGTTCGATCCCTGGTCGGGGAACTAAGATCCCACATGCTGTGCGGTGGGGCCAAAATGTAAAAAAAATAAAATAAAGAAAGATATCTCATTTACCTTTAATGTTTATTTCTCTTATTAAAGTGAGTTGGAGCATTTTTCATATGTGTAAGAGCTATTTATTTATATTTCCTTTCTTGTGAACTGTTCATCTCCTTTCCTATGTTTCTACACTGTTACTGATCTTTTTCATAGTTCATTGTAGTAGCTTTTTATAAATGTTACTAGAAAAATTCTACTGTAACTCAAGATATGACATACATATTCTTTCTAGCTGTTTTGATTTGTATTTGATTTTGCTTTTGGCCCTTTTTTCCTCTGGGTCCCCACCCCCCAATATTCTTCATCTCTAGCAGAACTTAAAAAAAATTTTTATGTGGTAAAGTATAGGTTTTTCTTTTATGATTTATTGATTTTTTTGTAATACTTGGAAAGGTATTCCTCCCATTGAGAATATTAAAACATCATGGTTTCTTTTAGAACATATATAATTTCATTTTTTTATATTTAAATATTTAGTTAATTTTTACTTTATTTTTGTGTAAATTGTGAGATATGTATTCAGTTTATCTTTTTCCCAAGTTGACTACCCAATGTCCCCAAATCATTTAAAGAATATTCTCCCCTTCCTTCCTAATGTAAACTACCCCCTTTATAATGTATATTCTATTGACAATCATAAACTTTTTCTGCATTATTTAAAGGGAGTGTAAATTGAATTATAAAGCAAATGATTATTTTGAAATTATTTACTTATTTTTACATTACAGGAAAGAGTACAAAGAGAAAAATATAAGGATTATGTTTCATCTATGAACATAAATATTCAAAATACATTGAAACACCTCCATGCAGATAGCAGTGGTGGAGGTTCCAAAGCAGAAGATAGGGATAAAAGCCAGTCTAGAAAGCTTCAGAGTTATAAGTCCCATGAAGTCATGTCCAAAGCATGTACAAATGATGATCAAATGAAGACCCTGTTAAAGAGTGCAAATCCAGTTAATGCTTGTTATAGGGAGAGTAAGCAAAATAAGACTTTATGTAAAGCCAATTCAAGCTGCAATCAAAACTTACGTGAAGAAACAACCTTTGAAAAAAAGAATTTTGTTTCTCAATCAAGGTATAGTTTAATAATTGTTTCTAACTTTTATTTATTCAGCATTTGTGTGTGTGTGTGTAGTACTATGTGCCATACTCTTAAACACTGGGATATAGAAATGATAAGCATGGTTTTAGGAGGAGCCTAATGTAGGAAATGTTGGGAAAGGAGTTTGGATGGGCCAGTATGGGCCAGTTTATCTAGGGCCTTGCATGTAATACTACTCAAGATTTTCTGTTATAACTTATAGAGTATAGGGAGCCGCTGACGATTTTAAATTGAGTGGCAAGATCAGATTTGAATTTTAGAAGGGATACTCAGAAAACTTAAACTGAACCTCTGTAGCTGAAATAACAATGCACGTATTGATAATCCATCAGTAATTTAGCAAAAGCCAGTTTGTAAGTTTAACTTGATAAAAGGGAGTAAGGAGTGATGAAAATCTGGTTTAGGCTTGTCTTTTCATTTGTTCCCTGTACCTCACCTCCAGTGTATGTCCTTTCTTGCTCATGGGTAGCCTGTGGGGCTGGACCTGGAATTGCAGCTTTTCTTCCTAAAGCCTTTCTTGTGTTCTGCTCTTCTGATAGTTATTGGGCTAGGAGGGAAACTGAAGAGAATGGTGCTATGTTCTGGGGAGGCTGCAGGGTAAACTAAGTGTTAGACAGATGGATTACATCATCACACCCCCTTTTTCCTTTTCAAAACCATTCTTCATGTAATTTTAACCCGATTTCTCAGGGATATAGAATTGGGAAGTAGTGGGATATGCTCTTGGGCCAACCTTCTTGCCCTCTGGCCCAATGAATTTGTTATTTCCTCTTTTTTGCTCTCCTTCCTTCCTGTTTTCCTCTTTTATAACTTTTTTTTTCCATGTTTCTGCTGGCATCAGTATTATTGACCTCTGGCGTCTTGTTTAACTCCACTTTTTTTTTTTTTTAATTGAAGTAGAGTTGATTTACAATGTTTCAGGTGTACAGCAAAGTGATTCAGTTATATACACACACACACACACATATATACTTTATCAGATTCTTTTCCATTATACATTATTACAAGATATTGAATAAAGTTCCCTGTTCTATACTATAGGTCCTTATTGTTTATCTATTTTTTATTATATATAGTAGTTAACTCCACTTTTAGAAACAAGGCTATAACCATTGCATACCATACTTTGGCAGAATTTGGTAGATTTTGGTAGATCCTGACTCCAGCTCTTTCTGCCTGTCAAACATCAGAATCACACTACTGCTTATGGAAAGATTTGTTCACATACCAAACAATATGTTTACTTTTATTAATCTGGTGTCTATTTTCTTTTAGCGACCATATTTTTAAACATCCAACTCCTATTGGCAAAAACACAAAGCAACAGTTACCAGTAACAGGTATGACTAAAAATGTTTCTTCTTTGATTGTTCAAGAAAACATATTTAGGTGATTAATATAGCTAAAAGTAATATCTTCCCTCTAACATATAAGCCATGCCTTTGACTCTCTTTCTGGTCTAAACGCCTTAGTCACCTTTTATTGATATCCTTTCCGTATATCCACTAGGATGACTGGAAGTGGAGTACTGGGCTACAGTTTATGAAACTCTTGAGAATTAATAAATCTTATAAATGTCAGGTCCTTTTCACTAATCAAAAATATCTTTCATTTTGCAATTTTTTTCCCCAGATCCATTGACATTATGTTCAGATATAATAAATAAAGAAGTCATTGGTTTTCTAGCAACAGACAATTGTTCCAAAATATTGAAGTATAGATGCTCAGGTAAATATTTTTTTAATTGTAGTTGTTTCATAATTAAAGCTTTATATGATGTTAATTAACTAGAATTTGTAATAGTTCTACCTGTGTGATTTAAAGTTCATTCCCTTTGGAGAAATAACAATCTGGGGTCTCATAAAACACTCGAATTAATACCTTCTATCTGCATTAGTCTGTGTTCCCAGTATTTGCTCATATGAATCAATGCAGCTAATACTCTTTTTTCTTTTTTTGAATTTTATTTTATTTATTTTTTTATACAGCAGGTTCTTATTAGTTATCCATTTTATACATATTAGTATATATATGTCAATCCCAATCTCCCAGTTCATCACAGCACCACCACCCCCCTCCAGCGCTTTCCCCCTTCGTGTCCATACGTTTGTTCTCTACATCTGTGTCTCAATTTCTGCCCTGCAAGCCGGTTCAGCAGCTAATACTCTTAAAAAATTACTTTATTATTCTCTTTCTGTCACCATCTATAAGTTTAACTTTACTGAGTAAGGTAAACATTTTTTATATTTTCAGAGAGCCAATAAATAGGTATATGTTCTGGATTATAAATAATCCAGAATTCCACAGTGCTTATTCCCTCCCTTCTTCTCCTTCATATCCCAGTATTTGCTCTTCGTTTACTCTTACTGTTGCACCCTGCTCTTTGGAGAAAACTGAGGCTATTCCACACTAGGCTCAAAATATTACTATTCTTCTGTCTTAGATGAAGGGTTTATCTCTTTTACTCTAAAACTAATATCTAGCTATAATCCAAATCCCATCTATGTTTTCTCCCCATTTTATAATAATACTTGTGTAGGCTTTCTCTTTAGTCCCTTTCTATTCGTTACCTCCATTTGTCCCACCTTAAACTATGTTCATTTCTCCTCATCTTAAAAAATACCCAAATACTTTGTGTGATTTGCTGTCCCTTCAAGTATTCATCTGTTCTTTCTTCCACCATCTATTACCAGATTCCTGCTCTTGTTCCCTTCTCTTTCAGCGTATTCTTTCCCTTCTTAACTCCCTGCAGTCTAGCTTCTTTTATTGCCATTCTACTAAACTTTAATGTTAAAGGTTACCTGAAACCTCTTTCTTAACCCCCAAACCAATGACTTTTTAAAAGATTCTTATTGTCTTTAGTATTTCTGCACTGTCAACTACCATTCCTTGAAATCCTCTCCTCTCATTTGAAAACCATAGTTCCCAAACTGTCCACCCGAGCTCCCTGGGGCTCTGCAGTGAACTCACAAGGGCACTACACAATATTTAAAATTTTATAAGTGAAACACAAAATGGTCAACATCTTCTGGACACCACGTAAACTACTAGCTCAAAGTAGTTCACAGTTTCACCATTAGATTGTACTACACCTCTTTTGATGATGTCACATCTTTGTGAAGCTGGGTTTTCAGTGGTTGTTGTGATTTTTTAATTAATTTATTTATTAATTTATTTATTTTTGGCTGTGTTGGGTCTTTGTTGCTGCACGCAGGCTTTCTCTAGTTGTGGCGAGCGGGGGCTACTCTTCGTTGTGGTGTGCAGGCTTCTTACTGCGGTGGCTTCTCATTGTGGGCATCAGTAGTTGTGACACGCGGGCTCTAGAGCACAGGCTCAGTAGTTGTGGTGCACGGGCTTAGTTGCTCTGTGGCATGTGGGATCTTCCCAGACCAGGGTTCGAACCCGTGTCCCCTGCATTGGCAGGCGGATTCTTAACCATTGCACCACCAGGGAAGTCCCAGTTGTTGTGATTTTTAAAAAGCAAGCACCACGTGAAAATCTGTGGAACAGGAAATGAGGGTGGCAGTGTCCAGTCTGATTACAAGTTTTGAGAACTTGTGCTGTACCCAATTGTTGCACAAATCCCATTAGGAAGTAATCGTAATTAATAAGAATGAAATACAAATATATATATATATTTCAAATTTAGGTCTATTATTTTTTTAAATGGCTACCAAGTTGTTAGAACATAAATACGTATTGAGTTGTTTTGGACCTAACAGAACATTTGGTATTTCTTTTGGCCTAAGGGTGCTGTGAAAAAATCACCAAGATCTTTTTTTTTTAATTTTTTTTTGGCTGTGTTGGGTCTTCATTGTTGCGCGCGGCCTTTCTCTAGTTGCAGTGAGTGGGGGCTACCCTTTGTTGCAGTGCGCGGGCTTCTCTTGCTGCAGAGCACGCGCTCTAGGTGCAGGGGCTTCAGTAGTTGCGGCATGTGGGCTCAGTAGTTGTGGTGCACAGGCTTAGTTGCTCCGCAGCATGTGGGATCTTCCTGGACCAGGGATCGAACCCGTATCTTCTGCATTGGCAGGTGGATTCTTAAGCACTGCGCCACCAGGGAAGTCCCAATCACCAAGCTCTTAAAGATGCCACAGAGTGAGACAGTTGGGAACCTCTGGTCAAAAATATTCCAGTTCGTAGAATGGATGCTCTATAACTGTTAACTCCCTTTCATCCCTTAGTTTGTTTGAGATAGTTCCTTCCTAGTTGCTTTGCTCCCTCAGTGACCATTCATTTTGCAGACACTTAGGGAGTGCTTATTCTGCAGCAGGCACTGGAATCAGAGATGAATAGAACTCAGTCCTCACTTCAGGAAGTTTACAGTCTATAAAGCTCTCCGTTTTATTACCTTTATTCCTTTATCTTATCTTCCTGCCAAATTTCTACAGATACTCCCCCCAATATATAGTCTACAGCACTTACTCAACTCTGCTGCAGCATCATAGATGCAGCTAGCATCATCTATCATTTTACCAATGATTTTCAAATCTGTATCTCCACACTTCACTTCTACTTCAGGTTATAGCCTCATTCTTCCATATCCAGCTGTACCTAGGACATACTCACTTTAATATTTTGTTATTTCAAGCTTAATGTATTCAAAACAAAACATCTTTCTCCCTCTTAAACTGCCCCCCCTCCAGCCACTCCATTTTTATTAGTGTTGCCATTATTCTTCTGGCCCCCCAGATTTCAAACCTTGAATCATCTATAACTATCTTTTCTCCTTACATCCCCTATTTCTAGTCTATCATATTTGGTTCTTTCTTTCTTTCCCACACAGGCCCCTTTTCCTTCATGCCTAAATTACTAGCAGTCTTTCAGTCTCAAGTCTCACCAACCCCCAAGTAACGTGTATTGCTATTAACTTCTCTTCCTCATATGTGCTTTGTATCATGTCACCATGCTAAATAACCCTCAGCGCTTCTCTGTAACTCACTAAATCAAACTCTCTGCCTGGCTTTCAGAATTGTGTGGAATTTTGTCCTGCTTCCACTTGTTAAATTTTACTGCAATTTGGTCTGTTTAAGTCCACCAGAAATGTGCCATGCTTATTCCAAACTTTGCCATTCGATCCATTACAATCGAATTGTCCTAAATGTCTCCCTTACCCCGACAGCTCATTATTCACCAATTTTACCTCAGAAATCTCTGCATTCTCCCTGCAAATGCTGTGTTTCAGAATCTCCTTATTTATCTGGACTGTTTAAGTTACCCCTCAACTGATCCTCTTACCTTCAGTTGAGCTTTCTGTAGACAAATCTTGTCATTTCCCTGCTTAATAAATATCCATCAGTTCTTCCCATTGACTTGAAGATAGTAGTTAAAAATCCTTAAGATGACTTTCAAGACCGTTTTTGACCTGGCCCCTTGCAACCCTTACCAACCTCAACTTTTCTCCCACAGTTCTCTCATACCTTATACTCCAGCCACACATAGTACTGTGATTCTCTGAACATACTATGCTTTTTTACTCTTCTGTGCTTTTGACGTGTTCTTTGTACTTGAAATGTCCTCATCCTTGCCAACTTTCTGCCTGGCTAACTTTTCCTGTAGGTGACAGGTGGATAGAGAACTTTATAATGGATGGATGTGGCTAACATTACCTGAACCTACTGATCAATCTTAATATAAAAAGAGAGATAGTCAAACTTTATGTTCCTGTTAATGTGATGCAGTAAGAAGTACACAATACTACCTGTGAGGAGTTCTACTAAAAACAATTGAACTTGGGCTTCCCTGGTGGCGCAGTGGTTGAGAGTCCGCCTGCCGATGCAGGGGACACGAGTTCGTGCCCTGGTCGGGGAAGATCCCACATGCCGCGGAGCGGCTGGGCCCGTGAGCCATGGCTGCTGAGGCTGCGCGTCCGGAGCCTGTGCTCCGCAACGGGAGAGGCCACAACAGTGAGAGGCTCGTGTATCGAAAAAGCAAAAAAACAAAAACACACAAAAAACAATTGAACCTGAATCTGATCAATCATCTAGATCTAATTACAAGTTTCTTGGGCACACAGGAATATTTTAAAGGATGCAGCTAGGATGTAATCAGCAAAACTCAGCCTTTGGGAAACTGCACATTACAAATGACCCAGGGTCTACAACAAGTAAATGACAAAGAGGAAGAGAGGAGAATTGGTAGATTAAAAGAACCTCAAGAGACATACCAGCTGAATGTAATGGTGGACCTTGTTTGGATCATGATTCAAATAAACCAACTGTAAAGAGAAAGTTTTGAAATGATGGGGAAATTTGAACACTGACTGGATATTAGATGATATTAAGCATAATTTTCTTAGGTGTGATAGTGGTTTTGCCATTGAAAAAATAAAACAAAGTAAGTGGTTTTTTTTTAAAAAGAGTTCTTATCTGTTAAGAATGCATATGAAGTATTTACAGATGAAATGATACTAGAATGCAAATTGCAGCCTTCATAATCCAGTGTGTACATGGGGGGCAGAGCTGAGTAGGTGGGGGAAGATAAAATATGACAGACCATGAGTTAATAATTGTTGAAGCTGGATGATGGATACGTGGTGGGTAATTATACTTTTCTCTTTATTCTCGTGTGTTTGAAATGTCCCATAGTAAAACATTAAAAAAAAGAAGAAGAAAAAAAAGACGACTGGGCATAAGGGTCACTTCCTTTGGATATCTTCCCTGATAGTGACTCCTGCTCAGAATTAGGCCAAGGTAGATGCTGCTTTTCTATATCACCATAACTCTGTTCACACCACTATGGCAACACTTATTTCACTGTATTATATTTGGTGTCTTTACTCTCTCACATGACATGACTTGGAGTTTCTTGATGTATTTATAATTAAGTTGCTGATTTCACTTCAGTTACCATCATAAAGATATTTGCTTTCATAAATTTGTTATTAGATTTTTTGTAACATCTATACATCACTTAAATTTGTTTTCTTTTAGGTTGCATAGCAGTAGGAAAATCCCTGAATAGCCGAACCTTTAGCAAGCTCTTACACTCTTGCCCATACCAATGTGATCGTCACAAAGTCATTGTGGAAGCTGAAGACAGATATAAAAATGGACTAAGGAAATCACTTATCTGTAACAAAAGTAATTAATTCAGCAATTTTAAAACTGTAATTATAGTAAGTGAGAAAGAGAAAAACAAATACCATATGCTAACACACATGTATATAGAATCTAAAAAAAAAAAAAATGGTTCTGAGGAACCTAGGGGCAGGACAGGAATAAAGACGCAGACATAGAGAATGCAGTTGAGGACACGGGGAGGGGGAAGGGTAAGCTGGAATGAAGTGAGCAAGCGGCATGGACATATATACACTACCAAATGTAAAATAGATAGCTAGTGGGAAGCAGCTGCATAGCACAGGGAGATCAGCTCGGTACTTTGTGACCACCTAGAGGAGTGGGATAGGGAAGATGGGAGGGAGACGCAAGAGGGAGGAGATATGGGGATATATGTATATGTATAGCTGATTAACTTTGTTATACAGCAACAACTAACACAACAATGTAAAGCAATTATACTCCAAGAAAGATGTTAAAAAAAACCCAAAACTGTAATTATAACCATACCTTCTGAACTATGATCTAGAACATTAAGTATATTAAAAGATAAAGGGTAAAATAATGTTGAAAAGAAAATCTGGGGCTTCCCTGGTGGCGCAGTGGCTGAGAATCTGCCTGCCAATGCAGGGGACACAGGTTTGAGCTCTGGCCTGGGAAGATCCCACATGCCGCGGAGCAACCAGGCCCGACAATTACTGAGCCTGCGCGTCTGGAGCCTGTGCTCTACAACAAGAGAGGCCGCGAGGCCACGATAGTGAGAGACCCGCGCACGGCGATGAAGAGTAGCCCCCGCTCGCCACAACTAGAGAAAGCCCTCACACAGAAACGAAGACCCAACACAGCCAAAAATAAATTAATTAATTAATAAAAAAAAAAAAGAAAATCTGTCTCTGAGCAACTGTGATTTAAAATGTTCCCAGGGAGTAGGTTTAGTCTCTAGTAATTTAAAAATTCTTCCTAATCCACCTAAGGATTCCCATTAGAAGAGGGAAAAAGGGAATATCATACTAATGGAATTGATGTGATACTACTCAGATTGATACTCTAAGTACACTAAATGTTTTCTGTATTTTTCAGAAATTCTGCTGACCCCACGTAGAAGAGGAAAACTCAATAATGAATCTACTACCCCTGGAGGAATAAGTGAATATATTTAATTTTTAAATAAATATAAATTTCATATATTCCTGAAAAAGAACAGCTGAATGATTGTTCTCAGTCACATCATTAATGGCTTTTAAATGATAACTCTTGCTTCTGATGAGGGTCATACTTCCTGACAAAAGAGGCTTCCCTCTTCCCTTTTTCATGTTGCTTGCTCATCTATTACTTTCCGTCTGGGGAAGGGGCAGGAGAAAACTAACATTTATTAAGAACCTCCTATGTGTTAGGTGTTTTATACATGTTATTTGCTTTATTTGATATAATAACATTGTAAGATAAGGTATTATTTTATTCCCACTTTAATTTGTTTTCTTTTAGGTTGCATAGCAGTAGGAAAATAGCTGAAATTTGCCAATGAGTTGGCAAATGGCAGAACTTAGATTCAAATGCAAGCCTGTCTTTCTCCAGAATCCCCTTTTCTATCCTCCGGATCACTTCTCTGTTTTAAGAGCAAAATTATTCTATGCACAAGTGCTTCAGACAAATTTTGTGGAAGATTTTGGTTCACATCTGTAGCACTTTGAACAATCAAAATTGAAGAGACAAATAGTATAAACCTTAGAGCCCTGTTTAAAAATTAAAATATTTCTAAACTATGAGTTAATTTACAGGAGTTTTTCTTTAACTACAGGGTTAATCACCATTTCAAATTTATCACAAGACTTAAAGAACATTACCATTATCTTCTGTTCATATGGAATTAGTATGTGCAGAGTAAGACTAAGCAGTTGAGTACACTCCTTGTCAAAGTCACCTTGAAATTAGTAATATCTGTAGAGCCATTCAGTTATTTATTGTGAAGACATTTGGACTTGATCCATCCAGGAAACATTTTGCCACATACTTTTGTTTGGCCATTTTCACTGCCAAAACCTTGAAAGAAATTTCAAATTTACTTTTTATAACTAGGTCTTTTTCTAGGTTAAAATTTCTGCATACAAATTAAAATTAAGTGCAGTACCACTACAGGGTAGCCCACTTTTTGAAGTAATATTTTCTGTAGAAACTGTTAGAAAATGGGTATTTTTCCATAGAAACGTTGCAGTTGGAAATCTTTTTGACAAGGAGTTGGCATCAAATAATAGAATTTATTTTTTTTTTTTTTCTTTTTTTTTTTTTGCAGTACACGGGCCTCTCACTGTTGTGGCCTCTCCCGTTGCGGAGCACAGGTGCTCCGGACGCGCAGGCTCAGTGGCCATGGCTCATGGGCCCAGCCGCTCCGCGACACGTGGGATCTTCCCAGACCGGGGCACAAACCCATGTCCCCTGCATCGGCAGGCGACTGTCAACCACTGCACCACCAGGGAAGCCCAATAATAGAATTTCTTGAGCAGCATGTCTTAAAAGCAAATATATAACAACTAAAAGTATTCTATAATCATTTTTCATAGTAAAATCATTTGCAGAGCATCATGAAATATACATAATTATGGTTATATATTGATTATACAGAAGGATCCTAAATATTTTTAAGTCACTTTCAGCTCGTAAATACCTACATCTTTTTTGTAGGTTCGAGTTGCTTAGCTAAAATCCAATAGTTAATAAGTTGGCCTGCTTTTTTCAAATTTAGAAAGGCATCTTGAGGAGGTAGTGATTAGATTGGTCTTATATCTCTTTTACAAGCAGGCCAGGAATATTTGATGTACTGCCATTTTTCCCCCTCTTAATAAATTTCCCTTTCATACTAGAGACATTCATCACCTTTCATTTGGTTATAGGTTACACTCAAATTTGAGACTCTTCTTTTGAGAAGGGACCATTTGCAGTATCTTAAGTATTTAAAGAGCCTTGGGGGCAAGGCTCTCTTTTAGGATGGATTGATATCTTGAGAGGGTTTGAAAAACAAGAGTCTCTAGGACTGAGCCCTCTTGCCTATTTTTCCCTGCTTTTTTCTAATGCCCAGTCAGTATTAGGAGGAGCACTAAAGAAGTCACAGAAGAGAGTCTTGTGGTGTAGAGAGCTGTTTCCTTCTTCTAGTCTGTCAACTATGCTGCTGTGGTAACCATTGAGGTATTTGGCACAGATGCTAATTTAAGTGTAGAAGTCAGTGAGATGGCAACTGCAGGGGAAAAGTGGGGATTGGCTCTACATGAACACCCCCAGGACCCAATATCTTGAATGTTATAATAACCCATCTGGTCCTGATTATAATGAGTTCAAATCATTTAGCAAGTGAAGTTGAAATCATGTTTCTCGGATAACCACAGTTTTCCAGTAGACCCAAGTAAGAATTAACTTCATTGATAAGTTTTAAAAGTTTTTACTGGTAGTAATATTTTTCCATCAACAAATATTTATTGATCACCTACTATGTGTCAGACACTGTCTTAGGCACTGGGGACACATGGGGAGTAAAACAGACAAAAATCCCAGTCTTCATGGAGCCTGCATTCTAAGGAATACCATTAAGTAATATTTAGACATTATTTTCATTGATTTCTTGGCCTTCTGCTGGTAAGATTTTTCCCTCCTGCTTTAAAAGATCTGAACTATGGCTCCTATCTGAGGAGAGATGGACCAACAGTCATGACATGCAAAGGCAAGATTTTCGAAGGATGTCCCAGCATAGCTATTCAAGGTCCTACTAAAGTAAATAGCAGACTTAATTGGAAATACAAAAACTCTTCCTCATCTGCATCTACCCACAATGTTAATGTGCATTAACAGTGAATTAAAAAGCTTAAGGGACTTCCCCGGTGGTCCGGTGGTTAAGAATCCACCTTCCAACGCAGGGGACGCGGATTCTATTCTATGAAGTTATGGAGCCCTTTGGGAAGACTGTATCTGTAAGATAGGTAAGCTGTTTGTTAACTGTCCTCACAGGAATGTTGAGAGAATTAACAATCAAATGTTTATAAAATTTTGTGTTTCTTGATTGAAGGATTTTGAGAATATTATCGCAATAGGATTGTTACAATTATTGAAGAGATCACAGTGATAGCATCTAGTTTAATAGTAAGCACTCAGTTTTGTTTTGTTTTAATTGAAGTGGATTTCTAAATGATGAGTAGTCCAGGCATGAATTTTTCTCACTGTGTAATCCATATCCTTAGAATAAGTTAAGCATTTATTTGGGTCTCAAGAACTCTTTTTTCAGCAAGTACTAATGTATTCTACAATTCTCATTAATTGCAGAAAAAAGAAGAATTCGTAAAAACTTTACTGAAGAAGAAGTAAATTACCTTTTCAGTGGAGTTAAGAAAATGGGAAATCACTGGAATTTAATTTTGTGGTCTTTCCCCTTTCAGCAAGGACGGAAGGCTGTGGACCTTGCTCACAAATACCACAAGCTGACCAAACGCCCCAAGTGTGTGGCTCCTTGATTGGAAGACTTGTCAGTTTTTAGTTTGATATCTTAAAAAACAGTGTGTTGAAAATACAAAATTTTAAATATTCTTATAAACTCTTATGAGGCAGGAAATGTGGCAATGGGGATACTGTTTTAATTACTTTTTGTGATGCTGTAGCTCATCAAACTATTAAAATAATTTATAAAACAAATACACTTTTGGATTTCCCTGGTGATCCAGTGGTTAAGACTCCACACTTCCAATGCAGGGGACATGGGTTTGATCCCCGGTCAGGGAACTAAGATCCCACATGCCTCGCAGCACGGCCAAAGCAACAACAATAACAACAACAACAAAAATTGTTTAAAACAACTTTTTATTGTTTGCTTTTAAGTTAGTTTTCTTCTAGTTGGAAACCAAACTATTAGATCTCAAACTTCTATTTTTCTTACTCTTTTTATATTCCATCATGCTGATGCATCCTCCATTATACCTAAAATGCTGTTGCTATGGCAAAGTGATCAAGTATCAGGGCATGAAAGCTCAGTTGTGCTTATGTACTCATTGGGTCACTGCTTCATGTCATTCATATAAATACCAAAGGGTATTTCCCTATAAGCATGTATTCTTTCACCCTTTCAGATCATGACCATGTTTACTTAGATAAAGCAGAATTTTTATTAAATATCTTTTATTCTGATCCACAATGAAAATTCCAGAGGTTTAATAAGCAGAAAAATTTTAAGCTTGAGAATAATTTACAATTAGGAAAATTCTTTGTATCATTTAAAGTGTGAATGACTCTAGTCCATTATCTGTCAGTATTTCCTAAGCACTATGGGGATGATTTAAATGGTCTGCTGGGTTATTTTGATGTATATTTCTCAAGATGTATGAATGTTGTTTTAGGTCAAAGGGGAAAATATTTTGTCTGTTGCCTCAGCCTTACTGGCAATAGTTTTTTTTTTTTTTGATTGATTGGAAATTATCTATGTAACAGGAAATCAAATACTACTTACAGAGCATCCCCAAGAGTATGACATACTGTAGCTGGGACACTGTTTTGTGTCAGTCACTGACACTATATTTAAAATAACCTATACTGCCTTCTGAAACCTTGAAATTTTATCCTAACCCTTGGCTAACTTTTGGTTAATGTGAACTGCTTTTTTCCCTCAAATAGAATTTGGTAGTAAAGTAAGTGAATACACATCAAAAGGAAAGCCAAAGAATGATCACATATTAGAGGACTGTTTGACTTTAGGGACTCAGACCTGGCCAGTTCAACAGGGAATAAAAAGGGATTGCAATAATGTCAGACCCTTGGAGTTGGGGCTGACCTCAGTTATAGTTCCCTGCCGGAGGCATAAACTGCTGTACAACGATCTGGACATTGGCTAACTTTAGTTTTGCATATATCCTCAGAAACCTGGAATTTACTGTTTCACAGGGTGATAATTGATGGTCAGTTCTTCATTATGCTAAAATGAAATATACTTTTCTGGAGTACCTCCTGCAGAACCACAAAAGTTGAATCTCTTTTCCACATACCAGCCCTTGAGAGAGTTACAGATAGATATCTATCACTTTCTCCTCTACATCCTTTATCCTGCATGCTGATGAGCCCCAGCTACTTCCTGTTTCAGCTGAACAGTGTTATGTCCCCTTATGAGCGTAGTCACTGACCGCTGGGTACCTTTTTGTTTATAAACTGTGTCCAGAAAGAAATGTGGCCTGACTGGCAGAGTAGGGGGATCAACTTCTTTGCTAGGACCAAAGAGGTTTTATGGACCTTACCTAAGATACTTCTTGGCATTCTACATGACCAACTCTCCGATTATAGTTGATATAGTTAAGACTTATAATTTTTATTAATTTCTATCTTGTTCTTACACATTTATTTTTAACTCCACTACAGGACTTCAGTGGCCCCTGTTAAATTTAATCTTGTTAGAATTAGTTTGTACTCAGTTTGTCATCCAGTGTGTTAGGCCTCCCTTCCTGCTTCAGGTCATCCACAGCTTCTGTGAGTGTGCTGCTGCATTCTCATCCAAGTCATGGATGGCACCCTGAATTGGCTGGGTCAGAGCAGGAGATTGGGCCGGGTCCCTAGCAGCCTCCTCTGGTGGTCCTTCCTCATCAGCCCCCTCTGGGCCTGGTCTTTAACAAGCCTCAACACTATCATCCAGCCTACATTTCACTTTCTTGTCTATGATGTGCATCGGCAAATGCCCCGTTGAAATCTGAATTTTCAAGGTCTGCAGCATCCTCCTACCTGCTATTCCTGCAAAATAGAAACTGTGTAAATCTGGTGCTGTCTTTTCCTTTTCCAACTGGTCACATTAGAGAATTTCACCTAGGGCTGATGAAGTTCACTAGCCTGTAGTTTTCAACTCCATCTTTTGTCCTGTGAAAATTCAGACACTGCTTACCTTTTTATGACTTAGAGCACTTTTCCTGCTCTTCCTAGATTTCCAGGGTATAATTCTTAATAGGTTTTCACTCCCATTGTCTTGTTTGAACCTTATATTCAGGTTGGCAGATGATATGCCCATTTGTTGGATCTGCCATAATTCATGCTGCCAAAATTCTGGCAGAGTCAGGATCAGAATCCTACTCATCTGCATCCCACATACATGGTTGCTTTTCTGACATATCCTACTTTCTTGTGATATTTAGAAATGCCTTGTAAAATGCCTCTGCTTCCGCAGAGGCTAGCAAGAGCCCTCAGGTAGCGGCCAGACCTAAAGTGAAACTCGATAGGTGAAATGTATTTTTTCCTTCCTTTTCTTCCAATACCCTCTTCCTTCCCCTTCTCTCCCCTCCCTTCCCCCTTCATATCTCTTTTTTCCTTCCTTCCTTCCTCCCTTCCTTCCTTCCTTTCTTTCTCTTTTTCTTTCTTTTTTCCTGAAGAAAGGAAATTAAAGCCTCCTATTTCTGGTGTCAAATGCTGGCTCCCAGAAAAATATCATTAAGAAAAACCAAACACCTGTTTATAAGTAAAATCAAGCGAATTACTCACTACAGTAAAGATCACTACCTCGTGGTCTTAATAGGGTCAAGGAAGGAGGAGGTGAAAAGCAGGATATTTGTGAGGATTTGGGGGTCTAGTTTAAGGCCGGTCTTTCAATTCGTGGTTCGATTAGGATTAAGCAAAGTTCATGATAGAACAGGTTAAGATCGGTAAAATTGGAAGTACCGGGATGCTATCAGAAGATAGCCAGAAAGCACTGGATCCTTGGTCAGGTTTCTCAAGATTTATGAGCTTCAAGTTCCTCACCCGTAAAAGAGTTAGACAAGATTTAGTGAGATATCCTGTACTGATCTCATCCCAAGGCCTGAGCTTTTCGCTTCAGTCCGTCGGGTGCCTCGGCCCCAGACGGCGCAGCTGGAGCGGCCAGCTGACGGAGGACCGGGAACGGGTGTCTTTGCGCCCCTCGGCCGGCAGAGGCCGCTAGCGCGCCCTCCACCCGGGTGGCTCCCGCTCGCGCCGCCGCCTCCCCGAGCAGGGCTGCCCCGGCGGCCGCCTGACCGGCGCCCACCTCCCGCCACCGCGTTGGCCTCAAGACCCTGCGGGAGCCGCGGACATCGCAAGCCCGGCGGAGCGCGGCGGGCGGCGCGGACCCTGCGGGGCGGGCGGCTGGGGGCGCGGCAGGCGCGGGCGGGCCGGCGGGGTCCTCGCGGGTCCTCGGCGGGCCCGGGGGAGGGCCCTCTTTGTGGCTGCAGTTGGCAAGATGGCGCCGGTGGGGGTGGAGAAGAAGCTGCTGCTGGGCCCTAACGGGCCCGCGGTGGCGGCCGCCGGCGACCTGACCACTGAGGAGGAGGAGGGCCAGAGCCTATGGTGAGACCGCGAGGCGGCCGGGCTGGGCTGGCCGGGCCGGGCCGGACCGTCGGACAGACTTAACGGGCCGTCGCGGGCCAGTCAGGTTCAGGCTGGCCCCAGGGCCGACCGCTGTGCCATTGTCCCCACAGGTCCTCGATCCTGAGCGAGGTGTCCACCCGCGCCAGGTCCAAGCTGCCGTCCGGCAAGAACATCCTGGTTTTCGGTGAGCGCCGGTGGCGGGGCGTTGCCCGGGGAGCTGGGGTGGGCGAGGCGGGCGCCCTCTCACTGGTGCCAGCCTTCCTCTCCCCTGCTTCCTGCCCGGGAGAGCCTGGAGACCCTGGCTGGACAGCCTGAGAGTGGCCAAGTCCACCACGGCCGAGGTCAGGACGTTGCCCCTTTTCGAGAGCCCAGGGATGCTGGCAAGGGCTCGTCGGCACATTCCATAGTCTTTTGGCCGCAACATCAGCTTTGCTTTAAATGTCCCTGACTTCCTGCGCTCATAGCCTCGAAGTTCACCGAACTGCGGGCGTAGAGAGGGGAGGGAGTAGATGAAGTGAGCGGAGGAGGCGGGCGAACGAGGTGACTGGGGGTCATCGGGCTGTGGGGAAATGCCACAGGAGCCATTTCTCTATCTTGATGAGCGGTGCACGGTGGGAGGGGCGCTGCAAAGGACAGCAGGTCTTGGAGTCCTCCCCAGGGACTTTTCCTACATTATTTTAGCCTTCACTGCTGGGTTACCTGGGTTAGGTCTCTCAGCGTCTCTGGTCTCCTTTCCTCATACAAGTAAGGGAGTTTGGCTGGGTTCATTTATACAGCAGACCCATTTGTTGAGTGGGTTGTTTACTGTCGGTTTGGGCACTGGGACAGCACAGACATTCCTCAGACACTACACAAGAATGTCAGTTTAGTGAGACACAGATAGATGTGTTGGTGATTGCACTACACCATGTTGGGTATAGACAGATGATTTGGGGCACATCATATGGCTTGTTGCTGTTTGGAGTTAGGTGTTTTGAAGGGTAGGTGTTAACGTGTAGGGGCCCAGAGGGTTAGTGTTTGGAGGAATACAGAGGTGACAAGGCGAGGCGGGGGTGTTGGAAGTTACCACAGCCTCCTTGTGGAAGGTGTCTGATGAGGTAAGTTCGAGGCAGATGGTGGAAGGCTGAAGAGTCGATGCTTTTTCCTGAAGGCACCCGATTCTCAAGGGCCTTTTATTTTACCTCCATCCTCTGATTCTCACGGGAATCACTGTGAGGGTGGTTTTCCCACTGTTTTTGAGGTGAGTGGCTGGTCTTTAGTTGATGACCACTGCAGCGGGTAACAGAAGACCCTTAGAGGTCATCACGAATTGGGGGATCAAGGGCACCAGATGTGTGTTTAGAAAGGGGGTGCTGGCAGCAGAGTGGCAGGTGGCTCAAAATGAGCAGGTACTGAAGTCAGGCTGAGTGCTCACCGTGTCCAGATGGGATGTGGAGGGCCTGAGTAAGGTAGTGGCATTGGCGGTGGAAAGGAGGACTTGGACCTGTGGGATGCCTTTCAGTTCTCATGTTCTGTAATTCCATATTACTAAATCCCAGGGGTGCTTAGTAGTGTGTTTTGGTGGTGGCTCTTGCTGATGTTTAAGGTTTCTTTTGGGGGGAGGGAGAGTTGTTAGCTGGGTGGAGGGGGATGAGGAGGCGCTTGGTCATTACTAAGGTAGTGCTTAAGAGTTTTGCTTAGGTCTGTAATTATTTTCATCAGTTTCCTAGTCTTCAGGGTGCTTATGAAAGAAATGTAGTAAAATCAAAGGTGAATAACAGCTTCATTCTTTATGATTATGAGGCAGGATCAGACTTTTTCAGTTCAGAGTCCCTAGGTTTTAAGGTTAATTATATTCTGAAGATTTCTTGCTTTCCTTATGGTAAAAGTTTATTTTGTGAGAAACTAGCCCCTCCTTTTACTTTCACTTTTCCAGATGCGTGTCTTATAAATTATAGGTAGGGCCTGCGGGCCTGCCTTCTTCCTTTCCTTGTGAGGTAAGGATGACTGCAGTAGATTGTCATTTTAGATCTTGGAAATTGCCACCTTTATCACCTCTCCCCACCCTGACCACTCTTACAGCAGGTCCTACTTTGTTTATGAATACAGGTGAGACCTCAATAGCAAGCTCTACATGAAAGTTCCTTGTGTGAATGTCCAGACTCCCCATCCTTGCCTAGAATAAGCGGTACGCTTTGTCTTACGTGCATCACTTATAGGTGAAGATGGTTCTGGTAAAACAACCCTCATGACTAAACTTCAAGGAGCTGAGCATGGCAAAAAAGGAAGAGGCCTAGAGTATCTCTACCTCAGTGTCCACGACGAGGACCGAGATGGTGAGTGAAGCATTGATCCATGCAAGTCTCTGACTCCTCGGTTGCCACTCCTGCAACATGCCCAGGCATTCTCAATTTTCTCTTTAGGGCTAAGAGAATTAGTCGCAGGGGAATAGATGAAGTGTATCTCTTTGTAGGACTTTACCTATTTTTCTTTACAGAGTATGTTAGCAAAATGGGGAATGGGCCTGTTACCTGCTGCTCTGGGTAGCCCTTACTTAAGAGGAGAGACTGAGGCTAAAGTTTCAAATGCACATGAAAGTAAGAAACTGAGAAGTTTTTGGACTTCCCTGGTGGCTCAGTGGTTAAGAATCCACCTGCCAACGCAGGGGATACGGGTTCGAGCCCTGGTCCAGTAAGCTCCCACATGCCGCAGAGCAGCTAAGCCCGTGCACCACAACTACTGAAGCCCGCGCGCCTAAAGCCCGTGCTCTACAACAGGAGAAGCCACCACAATGAGAAGCCAGTGCACCGCAATGAAGAGCAGCCGCCTGCTCGCCACAAGTAGAGAAAGCCCGCGTGCAGCAACGAAGACCCAGCATGGCCATAGATAGATAGATAGATAAAATTTATTAAGAAACCAAGAAGTTTTTAAGTGCTTTGGACTTTTCTATGAGAGAAACACTTGGCAGACTGATCTGGGCACCATTGTTACTCTGCCTGGTTTTAGTGGAGAATCTGAAATTGATGTGGTTTAGAGTATAAAAGCTTAACAGATATTCACAAGAGAGTTTTGAGTCTTTTTGTGACAGTGTAGAAATGCTGATCGCTTGTGTGTTTTTGTTTTGTTTTGTTTTGTTTTTTCCCCCAGTGGAGAGAATAGAGGCTCAGAGGTAATAACGTTCTCTTAATTTCTCACGTCTAGAATGTGGATAATAATCGTTTTCTACCTTCTGGGTAATTGGGATGGTTAAAAGTGCATGGTAAAAAAAAAAAAAAAGTGCGTGGTAAGCCCTATTATAAGGATTAGATATCATTTAAAATTGTGATAAGTACGATTGTGAGTTGGATTGGAATAATGGTTTTTGGTTACCACTAGTCAGTAATACCTCCTTTGTAAAATTTTAGGCTTTGTGTTAGATCTTGGATGGCTCTAAAGTAAATAATTATTAATGCCTAGATTTTTTTATTTGTAGAAAAGTTACCGTGTAAGGATGAAATATCTTCATTAAATTACTTTCTTAAAATTGCGTTTACCCATTTGTACAATAAGGACCATGATGTAGGGGTGATTATATAAGGGGGCAAACCCCACCACCTCTGGTTCCCCATTTCCTTATTGCTAAAATGAAGAAGCTGAACCCAGGTCCTTCCTTGCACCTTAATTCTTCGAGATCCAAGAATCATTTAAATAGAGGGGAAAAACCCTTTAATCTTAACTTAGTAGTCACCTTAGAACCCCAAGATTTTATTCCTGCTCCTTCTTCCCTGGCTTCCTTTGCCATACTGAACATTCTCTGAAGGATGTGAAAGAAAGGTAGGAGGTAGACCTGGTGTTAAGGGCTCTCCTTGTGTAAGGAGAGCAGAGGCTTTCCAGTGCCCACCTAGGCCCACCGGAGTTTGTGTAGGTAGGGTTGGGACTCAGGGGTCACCGAGCTGGGCTAGGGGGCCTCATATGTCTGAGTGTTTTGCTTCCTGTCTTTGATGATTATTGTGGAAAGAACTTGGGCTTTGGAGCCAGGCAGAACTGGTTCAGAATCCACTCCGGTAGTTACTAGTTGTGACTGACTTAACCACTCTACACCTCAGTTTCCTTATTTGTAGTATTGGGCAATGGTACCAGTTTGTAGGTTGACAGAATGAGAGGTGGCATGTGTCAAGTGTAGCTGAGTGCTTGAGACAGGTGGTAGATCTAGTACCCTTTTGAAAGTATATGAAACATGGTGTAGATACTCTGACATTGCTATAGCTGCTTGTTTCAAAGGGGCATAAACATATTTCATGCCAAGGATCAAAGTAACTATATTCACTTACCTTTGAGTTAAAATACATGTTAATTTTTATTTCAGATTCCTTAAGGTTGCCTTAAAAACTTAGATCTCTGCATTTATGGGATTTTTTTTAAGCTGCCTACTTGCAAGTTCCTCTTTGATGAAAGAGTTGCCCTTACTTGTGGTTAATTAAACATCTTTTAGCCCCAGTATTTTTTATTGTGTGGTGTGACTAGGTTATAAATATACATTTTGCAAGGAATCACCCAGGTAGAGAAAATAGGTTCTGGCTTGTCCTTGTTTTGTGGTAGGACATGGCATGTCAAAGGACCTCTGACTTAAGGGTTGGGGGCATCCATTTAATGCCACATGTGGTATGTGTAATTCCATGCACATGGGTGAGTTATATGTAGTGGGCAGTGGGAAGAAAGGCTAAAAAAAAGAACCGTGTCTGGTGAGGGGCAGACATTAAAATCTGTAGACTTCAGGTACAGTTTGTTTGTTTGTTTGTTTGTATTTTGGCCACGTCGTGCAGCATGCGGGAGCTTAGTTTCCCAACGAGAGATCGAACCCGTGTCCCCTGCCTTGGGAGCACAGAGTCTTAACCACTGGACCGACAGGGAAGTCCCAACAGTGCAGTATTTTTGAAGGCATTCGTAGAATCCAAATCAAAACCGCTATCTGAAATGCATTAGAGTGTTGAAAGTATAGCTAGATGTAGATACCTTTGTTGTACTGTTGAAATAAAGTCATGAATATAAAATTTTTCACAGCATGTTAGTGAATTGATTATACCCAAAAAAAGGTAGCTAACAGAAGACAGGTTTTTAAAGGGTAAGTTGCAATTTATTGGGGAAGAAATTAATGAAATGATATTTTTGATAGTAGGATTTCTCCCTCATGGTGCTTTTATTAAAAAAAATTCTCAAAAACATGTCTAAAATTTTTTAAAAAGTATATTATTAATTTGGAGAACTATCTTCTACAGTTTGATCTTCCAGATATAATTTTAGAATCACATGCTTCATTAAATGTCAGCACTTGCTCATTTGTCTGTATATGTTTTTAACTTTACTGTGGAAAACAAAACTACATAAAAGCATAGACCATTTTGATGAACCCCAATATATCTGTCACCTGCCTTCAGGTTAAAAGTTCTAGGTCAATTTTATTTCAGCTGTATTCTCACCCTCTTCTCTTTTCACTCCACATTTGATTATTAAAACAAATTTCAGACATTATATCTTTTTATCTGTAACTACTTCCATATGTATGTCTAAAAGATTAGGATTTAAAAAAAATAATCATATTATCATATCAAAAATAAGTGTAATTCCTTAATATTATCAGGCACCCCGTAATTCATATCTCAGTTTATATAAGTAATGAGTTTATCTTGGCATTTAAATACAAAGGTCCTGTCTCTTTGGCACCCTTTGTGGTATGTGAGCACACTGTTTAGTGTGACTGACACAAGAAGAGCTTGTTTAACCACAGGCTCTTCGGCACAGCTTGCTGCCTCACAGATTGCTGATATCTTAGAAGAATGGATTATTTAGACTATGGCACAGTCGTCCGGGGAACATTTGTAGCTTTTATTAGTATCTTTTGATTCTTATTGAAAGATAAAATGTCCTTCACTCTTTACTCCTCAGACATTGCTGGAATCTTTTTGGATGTGGACACAGTATATTATGGTTGTTAAAAAATTTTATAGTTTAAACAGTTCACAAGGCACTTTGATGAAGAGTTGCTGTCCACTGAGCACTTGGACCCTTTTCTGGTTAGGATTTCTGTCTCTGTTCTGTGTGGAATTCTGTGGCTGTCACCTTTAAGTTCTTCCTTATGTGGCTCTTTGAGCTGTGCTGATGGTCATTGTCAGTAACTTAGCTTCACTTCTTTTCTTAGATCACACACGCTGCAATGTGTGGATTCTGGATGGAGACTTGTATCACAAAGGTCTGCTGAAATTTGCAGTTTCTGCTGAATTCTTGCCGGAGACCCTGGTGATTTTTGTTGCAGACATGTCTAGGCCTTGGACTATGATGGAATCTCTACAGAAATGGGCTAGTGTTTTACGTGAGCACATTGATAAAATGAAAATTCCACCAGAAGAAATGAGGGAGCTGGAACGGAAGTGTAAGTAAAACAGGATTTTCTTAATTGGAAAATTCACTCGTCTTTTTGGATGGTTCCAGCCACCTTCCTTTTCACAGTGTCAAGAGGCTGCAAAGCTTCCCTTACAGAGTGTTTGTGTTTTGTTTGCACCATTTATTTCAGATTTGCTTTTGTAGATTCAGTAGTCAGAAAGTCTTCAAAGCAGTCTTTATCTCAGCTGTCGCAGTTGAAGAAAGTAAATCAGTATTCCTTACTATTTTCATTGGTTCTCTTTTATAATAAGGGTTCTTCCTTCACCCCCAAAATGTGATCAGTTCTGTGAGTCTTTTTGCTGTTCTGTTAACTCGTGGTCTGCTGAGTTAGTATCAGTGGGTGTAGAGATTTACTGGGATCTCTGCAGCTTGAGTCCATTTCCCTGTATTTCCATTGAGGTCCTATGGACCCTCTTGTTGACACGTTTAAAGGAAGACCCACAAAAGATAAATCTTTGAGTTCCTACCTTAGTTCCTTTGGGGATCCAGCAAATATGATTTTAGTTAGAAATAAGAAATTCTTTTTTTTTTCATTAAAATGAAAGGATATTTTAAGACTCAAGGCATCCAAGCCCTTTTGAGAACAGAGAACTTTAAAGGAAGTTCTTTTTGTTTTGTTTTGTTTTCCTTAATGTGGTTCAGAAGCTTGTTTTTCCTTTTCGTTGCTTCTGTGCAGTTACATCAGCTTCTGTTCACTTGCCAGGGAAATGGGAGGGGCAGGGGCTGGAGCTGTGGCATCAGCAGTGCTGTCTTGGCCAGGGCAGTCTTGGCTTAGCCTGGCTTATTTCCACGGGATGACATCATTCCCTTTAGTGAATTAATGAGGGCTTCTGGAGCATGGCACACAGGATCTTCAAACGTACTGGCAGAAGGGTTCAGAAATTTTGATGTGCTTTTCAAATGAGATTTCTTGCTGTGTGTCTTCCTGTCATAACTTCACTTGCTCCTGACTACATTAGCTAAAACAGGGAGTTTAACATAGAATTCTTTAGTTTACTGTGTGCATGTGTGTTTCCTGGGACACCCATGTGTGCTGCAGTGATTGTTATGCAGCTCAGCACATCTGTCCTCAAACACTGACCTTTCTAGATAAAGCCTATTTTTCCCCTGAAATAGAGACCCTAAAGACAACTTCTGAGAATAGTTCAGAGCCTGAAGAGCTGTTCTCCTTTCGCTACGCATTTACCATCGTACCCAGACTAGTGGGTTAATGCACAGGAGATTTCAGTTTCTCAATCTGTTTTCCTAGAGTTATAACCTTGTAAAGATTTGTTAAACAAAAAAAGGAAGAGATTGAGCCAAGGATGTTTTTCTTTCCCAAATAGGGAGACTGTCTGCCTGGTGCCAGATCTGTTCAAGGCATTGGGGATACATACAGCAGACAAGGTGCCCGCTCCTGGGGAGCTTGTGCTCCCATGACACACTGAATTTATTTTGTGGTCTTGGTCATTGATGTCTGTGTTGCTTAGGATTAGATTGAGCTGCTTTGTGACACAAGCCCAAAATAACAGTGGCCTAAACAAGACTGGGTTTTATTTCTCTCTCCTGTGAATGAAATCCAGAGGCAGTTCAGGCCTGGAAAGCATCTTGAGGAAGACAAGTCAAGGACCCTGGCTCCTTTGTACTTACTGCTTTGTCATCTTTAGGGTGTGGTTCTCTTCCTCTTGGCAACCAGAGCTCCAGCCTTCACATCTGTGTTGCAGGCAGCAGGATGGAGGAAACGCAAAGAAGGGCTGAAGGGTGTGTGCCTGCTGTCTTCCTAAGGAGACATTTCCTAAGGAAATGTAGTCTGTGTGGCCGTGTGTTCTAAGTATCAGTGCTCGGTTTGGTTGTAAGGAGGAAGAGGAGAGGACACTGGAGGGCGGCTGGCGATTGCTGGAACCACAACCGTGCCTCATGGCTCTGGCTAACCTTCTGAGAGCCTCTCGTGTGTTCACCACTTTTCCTCTGAGGTGTTTGGAATGGTACTCACGCCTTTCTGTTACCCGTTGAAGGAGTGCCTTGGTTAGTGCTAGTTTTAGGTTACATTTTAATAAAGTGGTTGGCCATCCTCTTGCTTAGAGGACTCCCACTTTCCAGATTAATTGGACTCTAGGTATTGTATTGAATGAGCAAAGGGCTGTCACCCAACCTGCTTTCTGATCCAACACCAGTCTCCAATCTGCTGAGTTTGGAAAGTGCTCCATGGCCAGCCAGTCTCTTTCTGGATTAGGTTCCTCAGTGGTCCTGAATCTGTGGCAGCTGCTTGGCTGCAGGGTTTGTCTGAGGGGGAGGGCAGAGCAACCCCTAAAGCTGCCAGAAGGTGGTGCTTGTGTGTAGGTTAGTCTTGTCTTTCCTGCTTTGTGTCTGGGGTTTCAGTTGCTTATCAAGTAGAGGAAAAAGATTAGGTGCAGTCTCTTGGGTCTTCTCAGAACTGTGGAACTAACGGGTGATCAATGAGGTAGGAGGGAAAAGAAGAGAAAGAGGCGGCACTCTGCAGTCTCCTTCCCATAGCCACTCCCATCTGATGCTAAAGGGGAGCCCCTGGTGGGCTGATGGCCCCTGCTGTGAAATACTGGCCATCCCGCCACCTAGAGAGAAACTGCTAATACTGTGGTATGTGTGTACCCTAAGGGAAATGCACATTTTATTATCCAAATTACACAGTCCTCACTATGTTTTTATCATTCCTTTTCACCACCCCCGTTATGAATATTTGCTCTGCCTTCCAGCTTATTTTCTAAAATGCTGAGTTATTAAAAACACATGTGCGTTTCCTACTGTTTTTGGATAGCCATAATTCAGTCATTCCTTCAGAGAATAGCCTAGCCCAGGGTTTCCCAACCATTTTCATATCATGGCCTGTGTAGAATACAGCAGAGTTTATACAGCATGCTGGGTAGTGGAGGTTCGTGGAGCAGACTGCTGGAGCTGCCCCATCCCTGCCTTCCTTCCCACAGTCACTTAGCTTACCTGTAACCTGTTCCAGGCTCTGCCATGCTCACTGTCTTGGAAGCCCGGTTGAGTGCCTCACGTGACCTTGGGCAATTATAGATATTACCCAGACAGTTAAGCCATTGTATTTTTCATTGACTTGAAGATTTGTTAAAATGCTTTTAAAGAGAAAATGTGGGAAGACTAAAAAGAGTACATATTCTCAATTATATTTTAAATGTAATTACATATGTAAATTAATTACATACATATAAATTACATTTATAACTCTAGAAAATGCAAACTCATCTGTATTGAAAAAAAAAAGCAGATCAGTGGTTGCCTGGAGTTAGGGATGGTGTTGAGGACAGGTGGGGAAGATAGATTACCAAAAGGTACAAGGAAACTTCTGGGGGTGATAGATAAATGCACTGTCTTTTTTTTTTTTTTTGCGGTATGCGGGCCTCTCACTGTCGTGGCCTCTCCCGTTGCGGAGCACAGGCTCCGGACGCGCAGGGTCAGCGGCCATGGCTCATGGGCCCAACCGCTCTGCGGCATGTGGGATCTTCCCGGACCGGGGCACGAACCCATGTCCCCTGCATCGGCAGGTGGACTCTCAACCACTGCGCCACCAGGGAAGCCCCCGAACGCACTGTCTTGATTGTGGTACTGACTCATGAGTGTATTCATATGTCAAAAATACCAAATTTAGGGAGTCCCCTGGTGGCCTAGTGGTTAGGATTCCAGGCTCTCACTGCCGTGGCCCGGATTCAATCCCTGTCGGAGAACTAAGATCCTGCAAGCTGTGAGCCATGCCAGAAAGAAAAAAAAAAATAAGATTTACATTTTAAACATGCGCAGTTTCTTGTGTGTCAATCTTGGCTCCCTAAAGCTAAAGTAAAGCAGATTTAAAAAAAAAAAAGAGAGAAAATGTGGGAGCCTTTGATTTCTTAAGAGCCTTCAACAGTCATCAGAAAATGCTTCTCTGTTTTTGTCCAAAGTGCAATGCAGTAAAGATCTCTTGAGTATTCATTTATTGAATCTGAAGAAATAAACTGCACTGATGGTTAAAAAAAAAAATCTCTTGAGTAGATTGTTTTTGTGCGTTTTTTTTTGTTTTTGGCCACGCGGCATGCAGGATCCTAGTTCCCTGACCAGGGATTGAACCTGCGCCCCCTGCATTGGAAGCATGGAGTCTTAACCACTGGACTTCCAGGGAAGTCCCATGAGTAGATTATTTATATTGGCAATGAAATTATATGAATGAGCTTAATTAAAGAGAAGTTGTAGAGATGAAATGTTATATCTGTGCTTTAGGGTTTAGGCAGTGGTTTTTTCCCAGTATTATATGAAAGATATTGTGCTCCCAGGTAATTCCAGAAGCTTATATAACAATAACCTAAAGTCTTTGTAAATGAGGACTCACTGTTTTAAAATATTCGAAACCTGTTCTGTGGTTGAAGAAGAGTACATGCACTTTTCTCTAGATTCTCTTTAATCTAGTTGTCTGTGTTTTCCTCAGTGAGCATGTTGTGGATGAGAGTAAAAGTCCTTTTGGTCCTTTAGTCATGTTGTGTGTAGAAGAGTAGAGCTGCCGGCTCGAAGTAGCTTTTATCACCATGTCCTTGTTCTCTGGCCTGACATATAACCTTGAAGCACCCAGGAAAAGGTGCAGGTCTGTGGACTTTGTGTTCACTTGCCTTAACCAAGACCATGGACCACTCAGCTTGAAGGCCCTCCTGTGGGGTTGCACCCATGGCCAAAATAGTGCCAAGAAGTAGATGTTATATCACTCACCCCTTATTGTGTTAGGCAGGAACAGGTCCGTGACACATGTGACTCAGGATCTCCTAAAGATGAAACTGAGTCCACAAGAGTGAGGATGATGAGATGCAGATGGTGCTGGTAAGTCCAGCCTCGCTCTTTAGCACGGACGCACCTCAGCTGTATGGAAACAGCATGTTCTTGGTAATTCAGGTGGTTCTGATGAGAACTCTGAGGAGTTTTATAAGTTGTAACGTATTCTAGTGGTCCCGTCTGTTGAAGTAACACAGTTCGACTATCCTAATATTTGAAAATGTAAAATATATAGGAAAAGTGTTGGGAATTCCCTGGTGGTCCAGTGATTAGGACTTGGCTCTTTCACTGCCATGGCCTGGGTTCAATCCCTGGTAGCGGGACTAAGATCCTGCAAGCCTTGCAGCATGGTCCAAAAAAAGTGTTTTGTTTTGTTTTTCATAGTAGGAACTATTGAAGCCTTAGGAGTTTTTAAAAACCTGTTTAATTGTTAAGAGTTAGATACAATTAAAGATGACCGGGGGAATATCTTTACTGCTCTGAAGTTATACTGCTCAGACTGACTGAAAATGTCAGAATTGCGGTTTTGTATCACCATCCCTAAATCCCTAATATTGCAGTTAAGTCAGATGCAGTTAGGAAGTTTGTCACAACTCTTTATGTTTTGTGCTTATTACTACCTGCTTCAGTTTTCTAAAGCTGGCATGTGCATTTTTTATTGTGTGTGTGTGTGTGTAATTTTCTTTTTCTTTTTCACCTGTAGTTGTGAAAGATTTTCAAGACTATGTTGAGCCTGAGGAAGGTTGTCAAGGTTCCCCACAGAGAAGAGGGCCTCTGACCTCAGGTCCTGATGAAGAAAATGTTGCCCTGCCTCTTGGTAACAACGTGCTGACTCATAACCTGGGGATCCCAGTGTTGGTGGTGTGCACAAAGGTGTGTGCCAGGGAATTGTACGCTTGGCTGGGTTTGGCAGTGCAGCAAATAAAATGCATTAAGAAAAAAAATCCAATAAAGAACAAACAAAAAAATGGGGGGTTTCAAAAGTTCTTTGATCCTAGTCAGAGCCACTAGGTTGCCCAACTGCAGCATGTGCCATTCACATCATATTCTGTGAGAATGGAGCCCTGTGGAGTGTGCAGTGCACAGCCATGTCCAGTGGGCCTGTTTCTTGATGTGACCTTGTTTGATGCTTAGAGCAACTGTGAGGTGATCAGGGCTATCATATCCCTACTTTATAGATGTGGAAACCGAGGCCCAGGATGAAAGAAGAATCTCCAGTGGCTTTTCACTCTTGTCTATTTATTTAATTAATGCTTGGACTTTGGGCTGTGGCTGCCGCCTTTTTTTTTTTTAAATTAATTTATTTATTTTGGTTGCTCTGGATCTTAGTTGTGGTTGGCGGGCTCCTTAGTTGTGGCATGCAAACTCTTAGTTGCAGCATGAATGTACGATCTATTTCCCTGACCAGAGATTGAACCCGGGCCCCCTGCATTGGGAGCGCGGAGTCTTAACCATTGTACCACCAGGGAAGTCCCATGGCCGCCGCCTTTGAAGCCATGATACTTTATTACTAACAAAGACAGTGTTCCCATCCTTAGCAGGCAGAGAGGCAAAAAGATGACTCCTTTCTCTTTCTATCTTACCTGCAGTGTGATGCGGTGAGTGTCCTGGAGAAGGAGCATGATTACAGGGACGAGCACTTTGACTTCATCCAGTCACACCTACGGAGGTTCTGCCTCCAGTGTATCCTTGGGGCGCTGTGTTGGGGCCCAGGGGCACAGGCTCCCTTCTGTGTGTGCTAATCCAGGCTTCCTCCAGATGGGGCATCTTCAAAGAGATAAAGTACTTCCTGAATCCAGAATAGTTTTTTGCCAGGGTGAAACTGTGTACATCAGCGGTCCCCAACCTTTTGGGCACCAGAGACCGGTTTCGTGGAAGACAGTTTTTCCACGGACCATGGGGGGCAGGGGAGGGTTCAGGCAGTAATGCGATCGATGGGGAGCGGCAGATGAAACTTCACTCACTTGCCCACCACTCACCTCCTGCTTTGTGGCCCGGTTCCTAACAGGCTGAGGACCAATACTGGTCTGTGGACCCGGGGTTGGGAACCCGTGGTATACATCATTTTACTTTCTGAAAGTTTACTGTGTTGGAATTTGAGACTTAATAATTTTTGCCTATTTTTGATCACTTTTTATTTTTAATGGTGTACATTTGATAGGCTTTTGTATTAAGAAGAAAGCTGATATGTGATACTTTTATTGCAAATTATTTTTATCATATCTTGGAAATATTTTTAAACTTTGCGTTTTTTATAGAAGAGGTTAATTATCCAACATGATAGTGTTTTGGCTGCTACAGGGTTTCCTTTATGTTTATGTTTTGTGCTGTCCGTGAGAGAGGTGCTGTGTCAGCAGACTTTTGAGTCTTGTTTCTGTAAAAATCCAATAGCAGTTGGTGCCATCATCACACATCCTGGGCGGGGGAGGGTAAGGGTGGGCTCCACTACTTCCTTTGGGCTCTTAAGCTTGTCCAGCTCAGTGGAGGGTGCCAATAACATGTAGGTACCCAACTCTTATATGCTTAATGACCAACTTGATCACATGTGGGCATCTGTCTAGGAAAGAATCTGTGTACCCTGGATATGCTGAGGGTTTTCCTGGGCTACCCTCAGAACCATTAAGTTGACTGGGACGCAACCTGATGGGTCAGAAGACAACAGTTTACATGTTCAGAAATGAACTACGTGGCCCGCTATCAACATGCTTTATGCTTTTGACCTGCTTCTTCTGCTACTATTACCTTTTTAGTTCTTAACATTTTAACACTTTCTATTAATTGTGTGTTGATCAAAAACTGAGTATCCTGTGACTAGTACTTTGAGGATTGTGCTTGTATGTATTTGCTTTTGTCTCCTCTTGCAGTGAATTGGTTTTCCTTAAGCAGATTGATTAGATGGAGCGGCCTTGATTTACACATCAGTGAAGGAAGAGAAAAACCTCGACTTGTTGTATAAGTACATAGTTCATAAAACATATGGTTTCCACTTTACCACGCCTGCCTTAGTTGTGGAAAAGGAAGCAGTTTTTATGTGAGTTCTTTATAGGTGATGCTTTCAAACGCTTCTCTTCCTGGTACATTTGCTCTTTACATTCTGTCCTTCCAAGTAAGATGGCTCTGTCTCTCTCTTATACAGACAGCTTTCTACTACCTTGGGGCAAAGTGCTTGGAGTTGGACCTCACAGGGGATATATACACCCACCTTTCCATCTCTGCTCTTTTCCAGATTAGTTGCCATTCTGCTTCCAGTCTGGGGGAACTGGGTGGAGTGAGGTTAGGGGTGCTGCCTTTCTTCATTGAGAGCAAGTTGCTAAAACATTTTTGCCACTTACTGTCAACTCTGATAGAATACCGGCTGAGTGAGGGAGTTGCAGTATAGGGAATTGGTGCTTTGAGGATTCTGAACGTTTTCCGTTGAAGCATCTGGTTTATTGGCATCCATTGGCAGGGATGACTGCCTACGCCCTCCTTCGCATCCCATCAGCTTGGGCTTTGGCTGTACTGAACGCCTGTTGTGTTTCTGGTGTTTCACATTTGAGGAGCCACTGGGGCTGATTGTCCTGGGCAGAGACTTGGATACCTGTTAGTCCTAATTTGTGTCATTCTCTCAGTGGAGAATGGTGGGTGTTGTTCATGCATAAGTAAATGTTGAAGGTGTGGTCCCTGAGAGGACTTGTGCTAGAATCATGCTTTTAGGCTTAGATATCCTCTTAAGAAAGAATTACAGTTCGTTCAACAAATACTGAGCACTTCCTCGGAGACCAGGTTCTATGCTGAGGGCAGAAATGAATGAGATGTGGTCCCTGCACATGGCACTTTAATGGACACACACAGCCGAGGAGGGGTAGGGCAGTACTGGGGTAGTAGAGACAATGTGGCAGGGAGAGCAGAGGAGTAATGCTGGGAGGGTGAGTGGTGCGTCCCAGGCAGGCCAGAAGGAGTGGAAGGGTGGGAGAGTCTGGGAGAAGACTGAAGGTGTGAAAGCTGAGAGCTCTCAGGACCGAATAGGCTGCCTCCTCAACATTTAGGGAGAGCCTCACTTGGGCTCTTCCCAGACAGCAGACAAGAGACTTAGACTGATTTTAGAGAATTGTTGTCTAGAGCAGTCAGGCCAGCACCAAAGCCACAAGCTCTCAGTGAGTGGTATGCTTTTGGAGTCAGTCAGTACCCAAATCACTTGTGATCCTGAGGAGAGGGAGGATCAGGGAGACTGGATGTGTTCAGGGCTGGTCTGGAGTGGAGAAGAAGCTCAGAGCTTCTGAAGGTGACACAGGTCATGGCAGTATCTTGGTCATGCTCTGTCCCTTTGCACCTTTGGTCCTGTTGGTAGTTGCCTGTTGGGGAGCCAGTGAAGTCGTCGGAGCCATTGGGGTGGAGAGCCCTGGCTAAGCACCTTCTTGGTTCTAGAGCTGTGGAGCAGGAGTTGGATGGAGAATGAGAAGCCTGTGGGAACAATCAGTTGCCATCTTTAAGAGCTTCTAGATAAAAGTATGTCATATAGGGCATTTTACAATTGTTCCTTATCCTAGGCTGCAGCTTAGCTTAATGGAACCTGGGTGCCATCCTGCCCTGCGATGTCAAGCTGGGCAGCTCCCACATAGGATCCTCAAGAACTTGTGTCCCTCTGGTTTGAGGCCCAGGATAGTGCAGGTCCTGCTACTCCCCTTGGCTCCAGGGTACATATTCACACATCAGTAAAATTAACCAATCCATAAGAAAACTGTTGTCAGAAGAGTTCTCAGAGAAACAGCTCACAGGGGTGTCTTCATACCAAAGCCCAGAGAAACAGCCCTATCCTGAGCTCTATCCTATGTGTTGCTCTGTATTCTCCACTCTGTCAGAAAAGGGCCCCATTGTGTCCTTGTTCTTCTCAGCAGAGTTGTGGAAAAGCTCTGAACACTTCCTGTGGGTCAGCATGTATAGTCAGTAAGATCTCGCTCTGGCTCCTTAGGCCTTGGGCCTCATGAACTCAGTATGGAGCAGGACCTGTGAGGTTGAGCTGATGGACTACACTTGCAGTGAATATTGGCTTGTCTGCCAAAAGCTACAAGCCGGCCCAGCAACTGCAGACCAGAACTTGTGGGAAAGGATCTCAGCCAGGAGTCCTCTCTAACCCGGTGTGCTGAGTATTCCATAAGGCAGTCCCAGAAAAAGCAAGTCAGTCTCTGTGTCTTTGCCTTTAGACCTGCAGGCTGGGACAATGAAAAGAAAATAGCTATTTTACATGAAAATTTCACAACTGTGAAGCCAGAAGATGCATATGAAGACTTTATTGTGAAACCTCCTGTGAGAAAGGTACCAAAATCAATCACTTTAAGAGTTGCAGGTGGGGAATTCCCCAGCGGCTCAGTGGTTGGGACTCTGCGCTTTCACTGCCGAGTGACTGGGTTCGATCCCTGGTCAGGGAACTAAGATCCCACAAGCTGCGCAGCGTGGCCTCCCCCCTCAACCACCAAAAAAAAAAAAAAAGAAATAGTTGTAGGTTTTTTTCATGGGAAAAGAAACATAAAGAAACAAGTCTTACACATTGAACCATTTGGGGGGGTAAAAAGAAATAATCCAAGGGCCTTTTAAAAAAAGTCTTTAGATGAAATCGTGTTATGTAATTGGCTCTGGGTGGCACAGCATGAGTGATGGACTGCCACTGCTGCCTCTGGATTACTGTTAGTAGATCCCACTTGCTCCTGTGATCACCTGCAGACCCGGATCTGGGAGGTATTGTTTAGAACCTGCCAGACTTAAAAATGTCATTTGGCCATATGCCAAGGCTGGTCTTGGAACAGGGTCTTTGCCAGGCTAGAAAGACTTGACCTCTGCAGTCTCCGCAGGGACTCCCCAAACCCATGTTGAGACATGAGCACAAGATTCTCCTTTCAGCATGAATTTTGACAAGTAGTTGGGGGTGTTCTTGGTCTATGACCACAAATGAGTGTGTCACTTCACTTCACAGCTGGTCCACGACAAAGAGTTGGCAGCGGAGGATGAGCAGGTGTTCCTAATGAAGCAACAGGTAAGAAGACCAGTGAGGCCAGAGCAGAGGCCTTCTCATGAATGAAACCAGCTCCCTGGCATGAAGTGGGGGTATCACAAAGAGCTTGCAGGGACAAAGGGGTTGCCACCAGTTCTTGTTCTCTCCCGTTTCTAGGATTGGTACAGGGTAGGGGGCCCCTCAGGGGATCCCCTTCCTGCCTTGCAGATTCTCCTACAGTGATAGGCTTAGTATCTTATTAAGTACCTGCTCTGTCTGCAAATGTAGATTGTCTGGCGTAGTATTTCCCATGTTGACAGTTTACCAGACGCCCTGACCTCACTTCCGTTAGTTCACATAGTCCCACAGAGCCCTGTACGTGAAGGCAGGTGAGCTGATATACACATTATGTAGGTGAGGAGAGTAAACCCAAGCTGACAGTTCAGAATGCAGACCCAGTCCCACCTTTCTGTTTCACTGAGAGTGGTGTTAGACACATCACGGGTTTGCCTGATGATGCAGGCAGGTCAGCAGGGGGTGTTGATGTTTTTTTTTTTACCAACTTTTCCTTTTGTGCTCTCATTGCTTCTTTAGTTTCAAAACTGGTTACTGGGAATATTTTTTGTTCACCATATACCAAATTGCTCAATTTAAATATTTTGCATTTATAGTGTAGAACCTCTGACTTGGTTGTTGTTAATGGTGCCCTCTAGTGGAATACTTGGAAGTGTTTCTCCGGACCTTCAGTACACTCTGCAGGCCTTGGTTAATGATCGGTGTGTCCCTCTCTTTGCAGTCACTCCTTGCCAAGCAGCCAGCCACACCCACGAGAGCCTCCGTGAGTACCTTAAACTAAACAGAGGGTCAAGACCCAATGTCATGTCTTCAAACTTTATACCATTATTTGTGAGAGCTTACATTTGTGTGAGCTTTTGTATATTCGGAGGGAATTTGGTCCCTCTAAAAGCCCAGGGCCAGGAACATGGTAGGAACTCAGAAAATGTCTAATGAAGGAATACAGCTCTGGGAATTAGAGTGAACGGGTTTTGTTATCTTGGTATCTCTTCTCTCAGGAGAAATTGGGATCTAAAAAAGGGACTGAGCTGGGCACAAACTCCCATTCCTGCCACCCTTCTCCCTAGACTGTGAAAAATACCCTGCAGAAGCATGTCTTCATTTTTGGAATATGTACCTTCTGTTATTTTTATGCCTGTGTGTGACTTGGGCTGGTTTTGGACTTAGGAATCCCCTGCAAGAGGACCCTCTGGCTCTCCAAGAACCCAGGGCCGGGGAGGGCCAGCCAGCGTGCCTAGTGCCTCCCCAGGCACATCAGTAAAGAAGCCGGACCCAAACATCAAAAGTATGTATCCTGTCTCTTTGGAGAGTGGTTTAGTCCTAGGCCTCGTTCCTACTTTAGGGGCTGAGTAGCTGGGTTTGGAAGGTGGAGACTCAAGGCAGCTGAGCTGTTTTCTTTCCCAAGAAGGGCTGCTTCCCACTTCCTCTCTCTCAGAGAGGGAGTTCATGGTTGGCAGAGACCAAGGCCTCTTCCTTTGTTGGAATTGGTGGCCCTTGCACCTGGCTTTGTTTAAGACCTTGGTTAGGCCTCTATATTCAGAGAAGAATACAGCATAAGAAGTCACTTTAAAATGTATATTTTGAGTTCTCGGTTTTGTTGCTTATTAGGTTTATATTATTACCATTTATGAATTGTCACTTGTTTTGTCAAGCTCAGTTACTTACTAGTTTAAGTAGCCCTTACCCCAGTGACTTAATAACACCCCAAGATGTTGGCTGCAGTAAAACGCTCAAATTATATTTAGTTCTTGCATGTTCGATGACTGTCTTCTATTCTGAATAAGAACTTTTCACAGCAGCTTTGGAACGTTACGGGCTTATAAAACTTTGAAAAACACTGCCTCATGGACAGGGAGATGATATGGAGCACAGGTTATCTATTATGCCTCTGAACAGGTGGGAAATCTAAACAGGTTTCCACTTATTAATTATGCTAACACATAATCAGCCTTAGCAGTGGCAATGTATAAGGCATCATAGTGAATGAATCTGCTCAGTATCCCAGGAAGATCATAACCACAAATGGATAATTCCAAGCTGAAAAATAGTTTGTTGCTGTTTAATTGGGTCATTCAGTTTGTGTGATGCTTTTTTTCTTAATGTTTCCTTAGATAATGCAGCAAGTGAAGGGGTGTTGGCCAGCTTCTTCAATAGTCTGTTGAGTAAAAAAACAGGCTCTCCTGGAAGTCCTGGTGCTGGTGGGGTGCAGGGCACAGCCAAGAAGTCAGGTACTGAAGGGCCCCCAAAGACTTAGGACCCTTGTGATCAAGGAGTGCTGGAAGGTGGGGTGGTGGACAGGAGTGTCTGCTTTCACTGACCTGCGGACCCCTTGATGTTCTGAACAGATTTCCACCTTACACTGAGCAGTATACTTTACAGTAGGATTACCTTATTACCATGCATGTTTCTTGATACTTATAAGGTGGGATTTATGTATATTCAGGTTCTCAAGAACTGACTGTTGGCTGAGTTGAGGTAGATCCTAAATATTGGGCTGGCCAAAAAGTTCGTTCGGGTTTTTCTGTAACATCTTACGTAACGAACTTTTTGGTCAGCCCAGTACATGGGCCAGGTGTAGAAGTTCTGTCCATTGGAAGTCATGGTCTAGAGTGTACCATTGACATTTTATTTAGTCTTTAATATTCTGCGTTGCTTTACAAGGATTTTGCTCACTCTACTGCCTCCAGTCTTGCCGTCAGCTGCCTGTGAACCCTCACTGTCTCACTGGAGGGTCGTCATTTTCTCCTCCATGAAGCTCCCCACCCTTGTCACACATAGACATCTCTGTGACAGCCCACCCATCTGTTCTTCCATGTGGGCACATAGGGCAAGTCTATGTCTTTTTGGTCTCTGAAACAAAAGAAACAGGTTCCTTGGGAATTACAGATTTTCCCAGAAAGCTTGAGGCCATTTCCAAAGGGTTTTAATTTTCCATTGGCTGTAAGTAATATTAATAGAGTATTTTCCTTAATTGATGTTTTCCAATCAAAGGAAACCCTCAAGAAATCACTCCATCGTCAGGTCAGCCTGTGCTTTCAGGTGCTCTGGAGTTCTTGAAGACTCAGAATCTGTCTGATCTGTTGGCCCAGGCTATAAACTGGTATTCCCTGGGAGGAAATAGGGGTCACTTCTAGGCCCCAGTTAATGTTCAACAACAAAAAGTATGTGCACCAACTTTGTGCTGTATCGAAATGGCCAACCTTAGTCTTATATTCTTATTGAAATATGGTGTTCCAGGATATCCATGTGAATCAGTTGTAATTAGTAACAAAACATAAACACCTGTTCTGTCTGAGGTACAGAAAGTCGTTTGCTGCATGCCAGAAACTCAAATACCACCTCTAGGAAGATGGTGATGAGAGAGCATAGGGGTGAGAGGGTTTTCAGAAAGGCCTTTGTGTTTGGCACAAAGGCATCCCCAGGCAGGGGGCAGTAATGTAGTTGGGGAGCCCAGACCTGTGGCATTTGGAATTAAGAAGGGCTGAATTAGAGTCTGTCTCCTTATAACCATTGCAATGAAAAAAGACTTTCCTCATTCTTATTGGAGTTATTATCACCAAAAATGATTATAGAAATCTGTATAGGTTTTTTTTGAAATCTGTATAATTTTAAATGTTACTTAAAAAAAATTTTTTTTTCTTCTCTCATCACTGCTGCTTTTTTTTTTTCTTTAAAGGACAAAAGACTGTGTTGACAAATGTTCAGGAAGAACTGGATAGAATGACTCGAAAACCAGACTCCATGGTAACAAACTCTTCAACAGAAAATGAAGCCTGATCCTCCTTAAAAAGTGCATATGTAAAATGACCAAATAACTATATTGATCTGCTCTAAGACCAGGATTTTTCTGATATGGCACATGCTATCAGTTTTTTGGGGCAGGGGAGATGAACTTAAAAAAAAAAAATACTTCATTGGCTTGTCCGAGTGTGAAATGCACCTTTAGGAAGGTTATGTGTCAGACCCCTTTGTGAAGGATAACCCTTGGACTCTCAGGCATGTGGCTCTCTCATGGGCAGCAAGTGCAGCTGGGCTTCTTGGGGAGGGGAAGGTAGATGGAGAGAAAGAGGGCCCACTTACTTTCAGGGTGGAGCCAATGAGACCAGGAAGTCATTGATCAGATGGTGGCTAGTCTGACCAGTTGCATGTTAACAGATTCACTTGTTCTTGGGAAGCAGATTAAGTAGCAGAAAGTCGAGGAAAGAGAAAGACTGAAAGGAGGAATGAGAGAAGTGTTGGTAGGGAAGCTGAATGTTGCAGGAAGTGGAGGAGGAGGAGATGAGCAGTGTTAGTAAATACTGTGTGTTCAGTAGAAGTCGAATAATCATTTTTAAGACTTAAAATCAGAAGCATTTCCAAACTAAACACTAAGCAAAATGGGAATTGGACTTGTTCTGAATGCATCTTTAACTTATGAAAGATGTGTTAAGTGTGGGGATGCCTGAGTCAGGTGGAGCCGGTATGGGGGTGGGGAAGATGGCAGCTGCCCAGGACTCACGTGCTTAGCCCAGGCCATGTCCTTGTGGGAGGTGTTGGGCTCCACGCGTGTGTGTCGTGGGGCAGTCACTGTGGGGTATGTTTAAAGTCAGCAGTTACAAATTTAGTTTACTTTGAATTGTGTTTTCTAAATAGCTTCTGCTTTGTTTTTAAAAATAATTTTTTTTTTAACTACCACAGGCTGGCCTACTAGTAGAGAATGGGTGACCAACCTCTCATTTTACCATAATGCAGTGTGCTACAGAAAGTTTGAAGGAGGTTTTCAATGTAAATACACTCCAGTTAATTGGCTTACACCAGTCCCTGCCTTATGGTCATTGGAAACCTTCGTGGAGTTCCTTTGATGCAAAAGGGTTTTGTCCTAGCTCCCTGGTCTCATCAGTGCTATCAGATGGACAAATAAGTGTGAATGTTTTATATTGAAAATGGAAATTTCTCTTGTTTTATGTTTTTCATAAACTGTAGCATTTTTTTCTTATGGAAATAAGTGTTTCAAGTGTCTCCATTTAGGGCGAATTCATGCACATTGTCATGCCACACCATCATCCTGGAAGTGACTTCTATGGATTTAAAATGGCACTTTTAATTTTATACATGACACAGAACATTAAAATGCAAACACTACCATTAATTTAATATATAAAACGTTTGTTGTCAAATCAAGGGAAAAACTACAGTTCACTTATGTGGAATTTACTTTTTTTATATGAATGTTTGTTGTACTGTGTCTAAGCATAACTTCCCTAATGTCATTACTTTTACATACCAGATTTGACTGACCACTAACCATACTGGACATAACTTAATATCATATGTTATATAACAAGACTCTAAGACTGTCTTGAGTTGCTTTTCTGTAAAGGTCTGAACACTGTTAAGGAGAAAGCTGAGTATTTACTTGCCTTTCTGACAAACATAAAAATGTGTTTCTTGTGCCAGTCTTATTGTTGAAAATACACTTTTTTCCCCCCTTTTTAATTCAGTTTTTTTTTTTTTTTAATGTATTCTGGCTTCCAGTTACCAGATTTTCCAGGTAATGACAGTAAACTGACTTGGAATGATGGTTGTGGTGTAATGACCAATAGATGCCAAACAGCTTGTGGCCACACGAATGATGGGGTCACTTAATCCCTCCATAGCAGCTGGCAGGGGCAGGGAGCACAAAATGAGTGACCTCAGAAATAAGAAAGAATTCTTCGAACGGCACATGCCTAAGAGGGATACAGTGTGATTTTAAATTTTAATGCAAAACTTTACTTTTTGTTTATTTTTTATCATTTAAACTGATAAGCACTTTTTGTGTCAATATAAAATGTACTAAAACCGAAGAAATGCTAAGACACCTGTCTTGTGAAGGAAGGTTTCTTGGAGATCACTTTAGTTTCTCATAACAAGTGGATACTCCTAGGATCAGAAGAAACTGATGTATAGTGTCATGTGCTCAGTGGTTGCCAAAGTCTACCAACTTTGGGGAGCTGCAGGGTTCTTTTTAGGGGGGGTGGGAGGAGGGAGCATATTTTTTGTTATTTTGGGATTTTCATGCATTGGAACCAAAGGCCAAACAATAAACAGCCTTTACTTTTTAAAGTAAAATTCATTTCATTTGCAGAATACACTTGTATGGTAGACTGTTAAAGATAATTTTATGACTATTTATGTACATTGTAGTGGTTACATCTGCTGTTTGTCTTTAAAATGGAAAAATCAAAGAAGTAAGCCCAACCTTGAAGATAAGGCCACGATAAAGGCCATGAATTGGTCTTTCCTAAAAATGCAACGGGTATGCTGCTAGAATTATTTAATTTTGTTTGCACTTTTTTTTTTTGGATTGGCATTTTTAAACCAGTATTTAAACTGAAGATGTGTTTTATTAGTTTAACAAAGTTGAAAGTGACTGCTCTGTACATCATGACCTTAACAATGTTGATGCTGTATGTGAAAGTTCACTGTTGTCTCTATACTAGGTTTATTGGTGTTTTTAACTTAAAATTAGGACTGCAGATTATTCCCCCACCAGCCTTAGTCCAGGGGTGTGGCTCTGTCCAGATGCAGTATGCAGTCATGTGGAACCTTGCTTTCTAGTGCTGGAAAAGAAGATGTCTCTAATTACTGGCTTCAATAAACACGAATCCAGACTGCTTACAATTTTTGGTGACTTTCTTTATGATAAATCATCCCACTGGAGATACACTGAATTGTCTGCTAGTCATATAAGGTATCTACCATGTAGCTAAAAATGTATACCTCTCTCATTTGAAATTATCAGAAATTCTGTTAAAGAATATTTTAAAACCATATTTTGATATATGTGGAGTTCCAGGCTGTAAGTAAAGTGCAAGGGGGTGTGAGTTGTCCAACATATTTTCTTGTCTATTAGATAAGTTTTTGATTATCTGAATTGGGTAAGAAATTTTCACTTAACTAATTTAGAAGCCTTGAGGATTCATAGAGGAATTTCAGAGCAGCTGTACCGTAATGCTTCTCACCTGCTGAAATGGGCAACAGTAAAGTATGTTTAAGAAAATCGGACACTTTATATTAGAGATGAATTGTGTTTCTGATTATTACACTTTAAGCATGTTGAATTTTCTGTTCTTTAAAGCTGATTTATTACACAGCTTTTCTCCCCAACTTTTTATTTTGAAAAATTGTAAACCTACAGAAAAGTTGGAAGAGGATATATTGAATACCCATGTTCTTTTACATAGATTCACCAGTTACTAACTTTTTGCCATATTTGCTTTCTCTGTCCCTCTCTTCCTCCCTCCCTCCTTCCCTATATCTGTCTCAATACACACACGTATACTTTTTTCTCCGAGTCATTTAAAATAAGTTTTAAACACCAGGGCATTTCACCCCTAAATATATTAGCTGAGTCCAGGCCAGTTGTCTTATAGAATATCCCACAATCTGGATTTGTCTTATTGTTTCCTCATGATTTCATTTAGGTTAAACATTTTTTGTAAGAATGCTATAAGTGAGATTGTGTATGTTCCAGTATTGCACATCAGGTTGTCCCTGTATTGGTGCTGCTGGGTTCGATGCCTTGTTTAAGGTAGTGTCCCCTATATCTATCAAAGTGGGGTGATACCATTGAAGATGTTGGATTTCAGCCACCTTTTTACACATCATTTTTATGACATCCACTGATGATCTTACCTAAATCAGTTACCACATTAGGAGTTCTTAAATGGTAATTTTCTTATCCCATCATTCCCCTACATGTATTAGCTGGCATTCATCTATAAAGAAGAGTTTTCTTTCCTCTACCCTTTTTGGGTAGTTATTTTCACTATGAATTTACAGTTTTGTTTTTTTAATTCAAAGTGTTATAATCTAATAACTCATACTTTTTAATGCTCAAATTGTTCCAGATTTGATGAGTGGGAGCCTCTTCAACCAGTTGTGTCCTTTTTTTCCCTTTTTTAAAAAAAAATTTTTTTAAGGGAATTCCTTTATTTTTATTATTTATTTATTTTTGGCTGTGTTGGGTCTTCGTTTCTGTGCAAGGGCTTTCTCTAGTTGTGGCAAGCGGGGGCCACTCTTCATTGCAGTGTGCAGGCCTCTCACTATCGCGGCCTCTCTTGTTGCGGAGCACAGGCTCCAGACGCACAGGCTCAGTAGTTGTGGCTCATGGGCCTAGTTGCTCTGCGGCATGTGGGATCTTCCCAGACCAGGGCTCGAACCCGTGTCCCCTGCATTGGCAGGCAGGTTCTCAACCACTGCGCCACCAGGGAAGCCCCTTTTTGTTCCCTTTTATTGAGATACAATTCACAATATAAAATTCATCATTTTAAACTGTTCATTTCAGGGCTTCCCTGGTGGCGCAGTGGTTGAGGGTCCGCCTGCCTATGCAGGGGATGCGGGTTCGTGCCCTGGTCCGGGAGGATCTTGCATGCTGTGGAGCGGTTAGGCCCGTGGGCCGTGGCCGCTGGGCCTGCGCGTCCAGAGCCTGTGCTCCGGGACGGGAGGGGCCGCAGCGGTGAGGGGCCCGCGGACTGCAAAAAAAAAAAGTTCATTTCAGGGGTTTTTAGTATGTATATTCACTCTGTTGTGCACCCATTGCCACCATCAAATTCCAGAGCATTTCCATCACCCCAAAAAGAAACTCCATACCTATTAGTCCCATTTCTTCCCTCCCACCATTCCTAGCAACCACGAATCTTTCTGTCTATGGATTTGCCTATTCTGGATATTTTACATAAGTGGAATCATACAATATGTGGCCTTTTTGTATCTGGCTTCTTTCATTTAGCATGTTTTCTAGGTTCATCCATGTTGTAGCATTGTGTCAGTGCTTCATTCCTTTTTGTAGCTGAATAATGTCCCACTGCATGGAAAACCATATTTAGTTTATCCATTCATCTGTTGATGTATATTTGGGTTATTTCCAATTGTTATTATGAATGAGGCTGCTGTGAACATTCATATATAAGTTTTTGTGTAAACATATGTTCTTTTGGCAGATACCTAGAAGTGGAAGTGCTGGGTCATATGATAATTCTATTTTAGCAGAAAATCACCAAACTTTTCCATAGCAACTGAACCATTTTATGTTCCTGCTAGCAATGTATAATGTTCTTTCTCCATATCTTGGCCAACACTTGTTTTCTGGGAGTTTTTTGTTTGTTTAACTATAGTTATCCTAGTGAGTGAAATGGTACCTTAGTGACTAATGATGTTGAGCATCTTTTCATGTTGTTATTGGCTATTTACATAGCTTCTTAGGAGAGATGTCTATTCATATCCTTTGCCCACTTTAAAATTATTTGTCTTACTGCATAATTGTAAGAGTTCTTTATATATTCTGGATACTAGACTCTTACAGATACAGCTGTGTCCTTTTGACTCGCCCCCATCGTTCTTTGAACATTTCCCTACTTCCTGGCACAAAAAGATGTTCCAGGCCCACCTTGCATTTCCCCTGCCTCTGACCTGGAATCAGCCATTTTCCCAGCGAGTCCTGGTTTCTTTTAGTGGGGATTGGTATTTAGAAACCAAGATCTGGACTGTAGGCATGCTTAGTGTTACTGGGTGCTGTTGCATCTAGGCCCTTTCGGTGGACATGCAATATGTACTTTTTCACTGAACATTGCCTAAAAGTTATATGTCAGTTCAGTTTACTATTCTTGTTTATGGCTGTATAGTATTCTTGTTTATGGCTGCATAGTACTTGATTATGTGGATGTACCATAGTTTATTCAACCAGTCTCTTATAGATAGACATTTAAGACATTTCCAGTCTTTTGTTTTTACATAATGCTGCAATGAATAACCTTGTGTGTGTGTTGCTTTTATTTCTGGAGATGCACCTTCAGGGTAAATTCCTAGCCATGGGTCTTCCTTGTCAAAAGATAAATGTAGTTTGTTTTGTTTTGTTTTTAAATTTCGTGTGAATTCCTTTATTGCAATACTCCCTTTGTTGTTGTTGTTTTTGGCTGCATTCGGTCTTCATTGCTGCGCACGGGCTTCTCTAGTTGTGGTGAGCAGGGGCTACTCTTTGTTGTGGTGCGTGTTGTCTTATTGTGGTGGCTTCTCTTGTTGCAGAGCATGGGCTCTAGGTGCACAAGCTTCAGTAGTTGCAACACGTGGGCTCAGTAGTTGTGGCATGAGGGCCCTAGAGTGCGTGGGCTTTGGTAGTTGTGGCACGCAGGCTCAGTAGTTGCGGCTCGCAGGCTCTAGAGCACAGGCTCAGTAGTTGTGGCGCATGGGCTTAGTTGCTCCACGGCATGTGAGATCTTCCCAAACCAGGGATTGAACCCGTGTCCCCTGCGTTGGCAGGCGGATTCTTAACCACTGCACCACCAGGGAAGTCCTCCCTTTTTTTTGTTGTTTTAATTGGAGTATAGTTGATTTACAGTGTTGTGTTACTTTCTGCTGTACAGCAAAGTGAATCAGTTATACATATACATATATCCACTCTTTTTTAGATTATTTTCTCATATAGGCCATTACAAAATATTGAGTAGAGTCCCTGTGCTATACAGTAGATCCTTATCTATTTTTTTTCCTTATCTATTTTATGTATAGTAATGTGTATATGTCAATCCCAATCTCCCAATCTATCCCTCCCCACCCCTCTTACACCCTGGTAACCGTAAGTTTGTTTTCTGTGTCTTTGAGTCTGTTTGTAAATAAGTTCATTTGTATCATTTTTTAAGATCCCACATGTAAGCAATATCATGTATTTGTCTCTGTCTGGCTTACTTAGTATGATAATCTCTAGGTCCATCCATGTTGCTGCAGATGGCATTATTATTTTTTATGACTGACTAGTATTCTATTGTGTGTATATATATATATATATATATATATATATATATATATATATATACCACATCTTCTTTATCCGTTTATCTGCCAATGGACATTTAGGTTGCTTCCACGTCTTGGCTATTGTAAATAGTGCTGCATGAATCTTTTCAAATTATGGTTTTCTCCGGGTATATGCCAGGAAGAAAAATGGCAGAGAATGTACCCAAAGGGAAGGTGTACAATCACCTAGGCAAAGGGGGATGGGATTGCAGTCAGTTACTTTGCTGAGAAAGGCAGGTTGGGATGCCTGCCACTCTGCTTCTTGGAAGGATCTCTGCCTCTTAAGGCATGAATGGCTTTGGGGGTCATCTGTGGTAAGGGCTCTTGGCCTGAGATGTAGACCTTCATCAGTACAAATACTCCTGAATATACAAGTAAGGGGGAGGGCATGGGCTCCAGTGGGTTCCAATCCTGGTGCTTTCTTTGACCTACGGAAGTCTCACTACTTTTGAATCAGGAAAGTACAGTTTAGACAGATGAGAAATTGATCAAGAAGTAGAACAAGAAAACAGTCAAAACTGGGGAACTTCACTTCTCTTAGGCCTCCTTTCTTTGTAAAGTGGGGATAAAATTTCTTTCCTGTCATTGTGAACATTAGAGGAGGTGCACGTGTGCCCGGCATATAGTAGGTCTTCAGTGTGATGGTTGACCCTGTAGGAAACTCTTCAGTTAATGTTGTTCCAGCAAGCCCATTTGTTTTTTTTTGTTTGTTTGTTTTAAATAAATTTATTTATTTATTATTTATTTTTGGCTGTGTTGGGTCTTTGTTGCGCCCAGGCTTTTTCTAGTTGCGGCGAGAGGGGGCTACTCTTCATTGCGGTGCGCGGGCTTCTCACAGCAGTGGCGTCTCTTGCTGTGGAGCATGGCCTCCAGGCTTGCGGGCCTCAGTAGTTGTGGCTCACGGGTTCCAGAGCACTGGCTCAGCAGTTGTGGCACACGGGCTCAATTGCTCTGTGGCATGTGGGATCTTCCCAGACCAGGGTTCGAACCCATGTTCCCTGCATTGGTAGGCGGATTCTTAACCACTGGGCCACCAGGGAAGTCCCGGCAACCCCATTTGTACCCCTGTAGAATCTACCCTTTCCATTTATGGCATTTCACAGTTAGTGGTCTAAATATCATCTCATCTCTAAAGAAAATAGAGGTTAGAGGGATGGATATCCTCCTGTAACCGTTCACCTGGTGAAGTTCCCATGGGATCCCACTCCTGAGCCCTGGATTCCAGAGGCAAGGACAGTGCTTGTTACTTAGTACTGTATTCCTTACCCTGTAAAGGCCTGCAGATAGCCACGAGGATGCAGAGTGCTGTCTGGATGCTCCTTCGGACTTGGTTGATGAGGCGCAGATGGTGAGTTCTGACTAGGGGGAGATGGACATGACAGGCCTGTGGCAGTGTTGTTGGGAGCAGGAGGAAGAAGCCAGAGCTCCCACTGTGGGTGGACATTGCCCCCCACGGGTGCAGAGAGCCAGGCCGCAGTTGAGACAGCTCAGAAGCCTCTCCCTGGGCTCTGAGGGACTCAACAGCTTGAAGGGAGAGGAGACACTGCTGAGATGGCAGGGGTTTGAGAGGCTAGGAATGGGGCGTGGGGTGGTCACCAGATCACTGGGTGCCAGGGTTCTGTGTGGGAGGATTGAGAGGTCATGATATCTTTTCCCCAGCCTTGGGCAGCATTTCAGACAAGAGGAGCCTAGCCTGCCAAGTGTTTCTGATCTTGTTAAGAAATTCCTATGTGGGTAAAGGTAAAAATTTTTTCCAGTAATGTGAACGTTTAACTTTGTGTTCCATCTTGATTGTTTTCATCAATCAACTCAAGATAGATCTCAAGAGTGATATGAGGTATTCAATTGTATGATGTTTTCCTAGAACATATAATTGAACTTTTTTGTGTAGAACCGAGTTAACATTCCTAAGTGATCATCAGCCTCCACTGTCTTCCTCACCCTGCCTCCCTGCAAACCCACCTCACCCAATCAGCTTCTTCATGGAACTGTTTTAACGTTCTAGACAAACAAGATATGAACTTCAGATTATAAGATCTTAAGTTTCATTTGGGGAAAAATTTAAAGATTTTAACTATGTCCCATTTTAAGGCAGTTATTGATTTTAAAGAGTGGGGTGCTTTGTTCATCTGTCAGCAGCCCATGGCGTGGTACATCTGTCCTTGATATTTAAAATATTTGGCGCCATTTTAGTGTGAATCCATTTTGACCTACTCAACCATCTAACAAATGCTAGCCTGGAATTAGACTTTGGAGTACATGGGAAACTAAACACTGTAATTGTTTAAACTATGTATACAGATGATATGTGCATATTGAGGTATTTCATAGGTTCCAGTTAATGTTAGGTGGCTTTGCACCCTGAAGACCCATCTGAGAGGATCTGTTCTCTCTTACAGCAGAGCTACAGGAGATGAGCAAACTGCAAGGCTTTGCTTTGTAGTAAAGCAGCTGCGCCAGCACACCCCCTGGTTCTGGGCAGGCTCTGCCCCTCTCCAGCAGCCTTGCTCTTGACATTCCTCTTCGCATTTGTCGAAGCCTAAATCTACGTTTCCCAAAGTGTGTTCTGGGCATATCATATAGGTGGTTAAGAAGGATTAGAAGACTCAAGTTTTAACTAAATGAAACAGGTTTTTGTTTTGATTTGTTTTATGGGTGACTGTGTTGGTGTGAGTCTTCAGAAAGGCTCAAGTGTGGGCTTTCCCAGCCGACTGTGACTGTGGACATCCTCTAGGTTCCACAGAATGCCCTTTGAGAACATCCACACACAGGGTTTCTAAGGCTTGGTCAAGGTCCATGTTTTCATGACTCTTGGAATGTGGACTCTGGTGATCTTTGCGTATAGCCTCTCAGTATCCTCTCTCCTGTCCCCGCCTTCTCTTCCCTCTCGCTACCTCAGGGGAAATCAGCTTCAAATTGGTGGGTTTGCCATAACTAGGACAACCCCTAGGAGGTTTTGCCCCTGAGAGCAGGTTTCTCCAGTGACTCCCATGGGTGGCTTGGTCCTAGACACAAAGGAGGCCAGCAAACACCACCCTGCTGCTGGCTCTGGGTCCTTAAGGGAGGCATCACCAAACACAGCTTCAAACCAGCCAGTCTGCCCACACTTGGAACCAGAAGAGTTTCTGGCGTTGAGCTGAACTAGAACTGCTCTAACATAAAAGGGAAAACCATTGCCCACAGTTCCAGCCCGGACGCCTGGGCTGACTCAGCTGAGAACCTCGAGTCTAGTGGACTTGGGTGACAAATAAGTAACTTAACCTCTGAATCCTAGCATCTTCATCTGGAAAGTGGTGAGGACAATCTCACCTACCTCACAGGGAGGCTGGATGCATTGAGATGGGTGCACAGCACAGTGCCTGGTGTGCAGACAGTCCTGAAACCGAACCAGCCCGGAACTAATTGTGTGAGAGACAGACCTTAGTGTTTGAAAGGATCTTAGAAATCGCCACTTTCAAGATGGGGAAATAAGGCCAGGGAGGGAAATTACTTATGAAGTTTACACAGAAAGGAGCAGTTGGGACTGAGAATCCAAGTGTCATTGCTGCTCCTTCCCTGCCTTCTGCTACCTAATCTGCATACCCTTCCCCAGCGCGGGGAGTGCTAAACACCAGGTCTTAAATCTGAAGAAAGAAAATTGCTAGTTTAGACTGTGAGCAAGAGCTATTTTAGGGCAGACAGGCTTTCAGCACACCATAAACTCCATCACCTGGGCAACTGCCTGATTTCTTGGACAAGGCAGCTCTCCACTATCTGCATGCGTGGGCATCCGAATACGTGGTTGAGGTATGGGGCCTCCTGCGGCCTCCTCCCTGCCTCTCCTCAGCAACCATTGTCCTCTTCCAAGGAACTGTGGGCAGGAGTGGGTGACATTCAAGATGCTGGTGATAGGTGAACCAGGTGGGTCCTCCCCTGCAGGGCTTGTAGTCTTCCGGGAGCAAGAGACAAGCCAACTGCTGTCCCTAACACCACAATCAGCTCTGCACAAATTAAAAGAAGAGGTCTTTGTGCTGGCTCTTCCTCTTCCCCACCGATCTGGCCCTAAACCCTTTAGGTGGGCAGAACATGATAGGTTGGGGTGGGGTGGGGAGCTGTGGTGACCCAGAGCTGGTTTTTGGAAACTGAGCTGGGTGAAGAGAATCCCAGCTATGGGTAGGGATGAGGGAATGGCCTGGCATGGAGTGTTAACCCAAGCAGGGTGAAGAGGGCAGCTTCCTGTACAGGGCAGGGGTTAGGAGGGGGGCGGGGACACAGGGTGTCAGAGCCCAAGTCGGGTGAAGAGAGCAAACCCATAGAGGGCTGACCTGACTCAGGCTATCAGCCTGGGTGGGCTGAGGAAGGCATCCAGAGGGGGTGTCAGAACCTGAGTTAGGTGAAGAGAGCCTCCACAAGAGAGGGGTGGCCCAGTTTGGGGTCATGTGGTAGGGGGGCATCTGTGCAGGGATGGGGTGATGGTGGAGATGGAAAAGGGATTAATACAGAGGCATTGATCAAGCAAATTACTGTATGAAAGACAGTAGCCAGGTTTCTCACTGCCCTAGAAGGGAGTTACAAAGAATGGAAAGAGAGAAAACTGGAACGTTGAATTGGAGTTGGAGGTATCAGTGTGAACTCATGATTTTCAGTACACACACAGAGAGAAAAAATATATAGATGTAAATATGTGTATGTATAAGTGTGTGTTTATATACATATATTCCCTAGCTGTTTGCACTGAGAGCTCAGGCCTAGGAGCAGCAACGGCCCATTGAACACACCTCATGCCTAGACTTAGTTTCTAGGTACCATTCTCCAATAAAATAAATCAGGGCTCCTTGGAGAAATGGCTGATTCCAGGGCTGGGCCAGGGACAGTATAAGTAAGCTTGGAATGTCTGTTAGAAAGTAAGAAAGGGCTCAGAGAACAATGGAAACATGTCAAAAAAACACAGCAGCCCAGTGGCCAGATTTGAGGAACAATTTGAGCATTAAAAAAAAAAAAAGATTGTAATGGATTACAGCCCATTAAAAGAAAAGAAAGTCGTGAGTCTATATTGATATAATGAAATAAATTGAAAGTTTAATGAGAAACAGCATTCCCCGCCTCATCAAAATTTCAGTTGATGTGATTTCTTTGATGGGTTATAATCCATTACAGTCAATACTTATTCGATTGCTCACTCTGTCCCAGGTTTGTTCATCACAAGGGGGAAAAAAGAGTAATGGAGAAGCCTGGGAGACACAAGCCTAATCCCGAAAAGTGAATGCCATTAGCAATAGGACAAACAGAAATCTTGTGCCTCCTGATAGGCTGTACTGAGAAGAATACAACATCACATGTAGGGTATTTCTGCCAAAAGTGTATAATCGGAATCTAATGGTGAGGAGACATCAGACAAGCCAAACTGAGGGACGTTCTGCAAGATAATTGGCTGTAATCTTCCAAAGTGTGAAGGTTGTGAAAGTCAAGGCGAGTGTGAGGACCTCTTCCAATCTGAAGGAGACTAAAGAAGCATGACGACTAAAGGTAACATGTGATTCTCAATGGGACCATTTTCTTACAAAGACAGGGACATTTGGCAAAACTTGAATGGGATCCAATGGTTAGATGGTAGTAATGCAACATGAATAACTTCTGGGTTTTGATGGTCGTATTCTGGTGAAGGAGGAGAACATCTTCCTTTAGGAGGATAGAACAGAAGCATAAATACTAAAGTATTTGGGGTGATGCAGTATTAGGTTGGCAACTTACTCTCAAATAGTTTAGAGGAAAAAAGTTCTTCATTCTGCACTTACAACTGTTTTTTTGAGACTGTTTCCAAATAAATACATTTAATTAAAACAAACCAACCACCTTTGAGTCTACCCATGCATATTGACTGAAGAGCCAGGTGGTGTGACATTCAGGCCACTCACAGTAACTCCTAAAACCTTTCCGCTGTCAGGACTTCCTTGTGTTTTTCTCAGCTCGTATTTCATTCTTGCTCCCCTAGTCTCCTGGCTTCCCAGACTTGACCCTTGGTGTGTCCTACCATCATGCTTTCCTGCCCACTCTGATCACTTACCTAAGTCCTGTCTGTTTTTTGACGCTTAGCTCAGGTGCCCATTGATCCAGGGGGCCTCCATGCCCGCTCCAAGAACCAGGTTGTTGAACTCCTGGGGCTTTTATGGCTGTCCCAAGCTTTCCCTGAATAGGTCTGGGGACCCCCTAGGCATCCACAGATACACTCTTGGGGGCTCTGAGACTTTTCTTCTTCTTTTTTTTTTTTAATTTTATTTATTTATCTATGTTTGACTGTGTTGGGTCTTCGTTTCTGTGCGAGGGCTTTCTCTAGTTGCGGCCACTCTTCATCACGGCGCGTGGGCCTCTCACTGTCTTGCGGAGCACAAGCTCCAGACGCGCAGGCTCAGTAGTTGTGGCTCACAGGCCTAGTTGCTCCGCGGCATGTGGGATCTTCCCAGACCAGGGCTCGAACCTGTGTCCCCTGCATTGGCAAGCAGATTCTCAACCACTGCGCCACCAGGGAAGCCCGACTTTTCTTCTTTTAAAGGGCTCTGTAGGACTTCCCTGGTGGCGCAGTGGTTAAGAATCCATCTGCCAATGCAGGGGAAATGGGTTCGAGCCCTGATCTGGGAAGATCCCACATGCCGCAGAGCAACTAAGCCCATGCGCCACAACTACTGAGCCTGCAATCTAGAGCCCGCGAGCCACAACTACTGAAGCCTGCATGCTACAACTACTGAAGCCCGCACACCTAGAGCCCATGCTGTGCAACAAAAGCCACCGCAATGAGAAGCCCGCGCACGACAACAAAGAGTAGCCCCGCTCGCCGCAACTAGGGAAAGCCCGCACACAGCAACGAAGACCCAACACAGCCAAAAATAAATAAATTTTAAAATAAAAATAAAGGGCTCTGTACATTTTTCAAGACAACAATCTCTACTACCCATTTGATACAGTGGAGATAAGACTGAATTATTCATCTGCACTTTACTTGCACCCAAATCCAATCATGTCAGCACCCTGCTTCTTAAAGAGCACAGTGCAGCCCTGATGGCTCCCCTGACTGCAGGGGCCTTCAGAATCTGTCCCTGCCCCTGCCTTCGCGTGCCTTCTAACCCCTTTCTGCCTGAGCAAGAACACAGACTGCTCATCTCTTTCTGAACCTCTCAAGCCTTTCCATCAAGGACTTTGCTTAGGCTGGGTCCTTTTTCCAGAATGCTTTGCCCTGCCTTGCTTGTTGAGAATAATGGCAACAATAATGCGTAAACATTTGCTGAGTGTCTACTTTGTCTCGGACGCAATTCTAAACCCTTTACAATTTACAGATGGGGAAACTGAGGCCCACAGATGTTCACAACTTGTCTGAGGTCATACAGCCGGTGAATACAAACCTGTGTTGCACAAATGCTTCCTTGCATGTCTACCCCGTGTCTGGCCCTGAGCCAGGCCCAGAGGGTACAACAGAGATAAATGTGGCCTTTGCCCTCTCAGAGCTCATGGTCTGAGACTGATGGGTAAACAGTGAGTCATAACAGAGTGTAATAAACACTTTGATACAAGGGGCCATGGAAGCCAGGGCAGGAATACCTGACCCAGTCTGGGAACTCAGGAAGGTGTTCCTGATATGCAGGAGCTAGCCATCCACACTGGGCTGTTCTGAGGATTAAATGTGTTAATATGTGAAAACCAAGTAGATCAGGTTCTGGCATGTAGGAAGCATGATAAAAGTACTGCCGCCGGGCTTCCCTGGTGGCGCAGTGGTTGAGAGTCCGCCTGCCGATGCAGGGGACACGGGTTCGTGCCCTGGTCTGGGAAGATTCCCACATGCCGCGGAGCGGCTGGGCCCGTGAGCCATGGCCACTGAGCCTGTGCGTCTGGAGCCTGTGCTGCGCAACGGGAGAGGCCACAACAGTGAGAGGCCCACGTACCGCAAAAAAAAAAAAAAGGACCGCCGCCTCCTTTGCCTCCTCTTCCCTCCTCCTCCTCCTCTTGGCCTTATAAAGGAATGGATGTTTTTATTGTGGGAGAGGGAACAGCAGGTAGGAGTATGAGTTATGTTCTGGCCTAATGGAATTCAGGACGCCCAAGGGTGACGTCTAGGGGGAGAAAGGTCATGGGAAAGGGGATGAAGGTAGCACCCTGAGGAACACTGAACTCTAGGGGCTAAGCCCATAAAAATGACTGAAAAGAGCAACCAGAGAGGTGGGAGGAAAATCTGGAGTGCCTGGGGCCATCTGTGCCACGCAAGGAGACCGTCACAAGAAGGCAGAAGCAGTTGGCAGGATCACATGCTGTTGGGTGAACTCCTACTTAGCCTTCAAGACCCAGTTTAGCTCCTCGAAGCTTTCCCTGGCCTCTCCCACCCTGGGCAATTGTACTGGCCTTGTAGTCCTGTAAATATTGTAGCAGCAGATTCCTGTACCCCACCTGAGGCCTAAGCATCAGACTCTTGGGGGAGGTCCTGAAAATCTACCCCTTGAGTGAGTCCTATGCACATTAAAGTTTGCAGATGCCAGTATTCTAGAGAGAAAAAACCCAGGGTAGGATTCTCATTGGCTCAGCTTGGGTCCCATGCCCACCCTGAGCCAATCTAGGGTGGAAGAGAACCATAATTGGTCATTCTTGGGTCAGCTGCCGACTCTTCCTAGGTGGGCATCACTTGGGAGGAGGAAGGCAGGTGTTGGCGTAGAAGAGGAGCAGCCCCAGAACAAGGAGGGCTGCTGTTATTAAAAGCAGCAGATGGTGCTAGGCAGAGAGAAGCAAGCATGTCTGCTACAGTTCCACAGTTCTTTTCAGAGAGCCTTGAGGCCCCACAATGTGGCTCGGTGCCTGGCACAGGGGGGTGGGCCATCAGCAAATGTTTGGTGTATGTACGTTGCCTCCTGGCTACCTGGGCAGCTCCCAGAGGCTCACAGGCTAGTTTAGCCAGCCCAGGCCGGCATGGCCACGGGTATCGGAGGTAAGTGTAGGCAATGTCCACATTCCCTTGTAGCCACACTTTCTGCCTTCTTCCCCAGAAAACCATTCCCCATCCCCTGCCCTGGGAAGAGAAAGCAGAGCAGGGCAGCCAGGGAGAAGCCAGGCAGCTGCTGAGCAGGCGAATCTTCCCCTGAATCAAGTGCCAGCGGGGTTTGGAGGCAGCGGGAACAACAAACTGGGGTCCCACGGAGGGTGGGATTCCACCGGAGGACCCAGTAAGGGGCGCAGATGGTTTGGCCCGGGGTTGTCCTTGGTCATAGGAACCGAAGGAATGTCAAACTGGAAAATCCCGGCGAGCACTATTTTTAGAGACGACTTGGAGAGCATTTTTCCAGCTGAAGGGACGAGTTCTTTCAGAAGCAGCAGTTGACTCTAACCCCTGAACCGCTCCCGCCTGGAATCTGCCCAGGCCCGGCCCCTCCCTCCAGGCTCGTGGGAACACTGCGGGAGGAGGAGAGGGACATTTGGTCCTTTCAAACACAAAAAGAGGTTGTTTGCTTTTCACATCTTTGACTACAATCCTCAGACATTAGGAGTTTATACCAGTACCTTTCTTTAAAAGGCCCTTTAAAGGTAGAGAATCATTTCAGACCAAGCTGTTAGTCTTGAAACATTAAACATGATTTTCTTGGATGTTTGGTTCATGCTTAACATTGATAGTTGTTCGTGATAAACTCAGTCTTCCCACTGCATGCTTTATGCTTGCGATGTTCTCCATAACTACGGTATTTTTCTGTTTGAAGTAGGAGTCTCTAGGGACCTCCTAATTACTGACCTTATTAAAAGTAGTAGATGAGCACTATTGCTTAATTGAAGTTACAGGAAAAGCAGCCCTACCCCCAACACTAAGGGTTGCCCTGGGGAGGGGCCTCAGTAAGAAACAAAGTGAAACTGGAACTTCTTCCCTCCTCAACGTTATCAGGCACTGCCTCCAGGGACAGAACACGCAGGGACCCCAGTTTGGGAAGGTGTTTTGCTCCCAGCCCTTCATGGAATTCAGATTCTAAAGTCCTTGTAGGACCAATGCTTTATGGAATCAGTGTGCTTGGGGAGAAGGAGGAGGAGGAGGAGGGGGGAGGGGGGCTAGAGTGGGGAATCCCCCAGGCTTGGAGGTCGTTGCCCTTCCGCTAAATGAGAGGCTGAGAGGCTTGGGAAGAGGCCAGCCCGATGTAGGTGAAGCGGCATATACTGGGGCTTAGCATGTATCTAAGGATGCTATACTCTGAGCAGTTTTTTTTCAGGATGAGTTCAGGGACTGAGATAAGGATCAGCATTATGGTTGCTGGCAAAGCCTATCCACTGGCAACAATTAACAAAGCAGCATCTGGTTTCTTTATCAGTCTCTTCTGAGTCTGGTTTCCTTGAGTCAGCCCTGGATATGTGGATCAGACCCTGGAGCCAGGGACCTGAGGCGACCCACTTCTCTGTCATTTATCACCCTCATTTTGTCTTCAGCACTTGAAGACACCTGGAGGCACAGCTATAGCCACAGACTCATGCTGTACTACGACTGAACACTTGAGGAAGGCACAATACCAAGTTTTATCTACTCTTAATATGTGGGATTCCCAATAACACCCGTTGGAAGTCTGTGAACTTCTGTTAAAAACTAGAAGGAAAAATTTCGAGTCTTTCCCCGGGACTAAAAATAAACGTAGGCTAGTGTCCAGGAACAGGGAACAGTTAACAAGTACTGGAGAGGAGCCTCCTATCTTGCTTCCGCTCAATCTACTTCCTTCGATGAAGCCAAAGAGAGCATTCTAAAAGGAGGCCTCACTGGGCCACTCTCCTGCTTAACACGCTTCAGTCCAGAATCTACCCTCTCACATAGTCCCTGAGGCCCTGCAGGGACACCCAAGGCCACCTTTCACCCTTGAATTCTGCACTTGAGCCTCTTCACTGTACTTCGCTTTCTTATCTCTTGGCCTTTGCACATGTTGTTGCCTCTTCCGGGAATGCTCGTCTACCAACCCTTACCATCTCTTTGCCTTGCTAACTGCTCTTCGTATTTCAGACCTCAGCTGAAATTCTGACCCACAGACTCAATGAAATCCTTCCTGGAAATTCCCATACCACCATGAACAATACTCAGCACATGCTCTATTGTATATTTACTGGTTTCAATGCTTGGTCTCCATGTCTGTGCTGGCAGGGACTATATCTGACTCTCAAGTTCCTTTTTAAAAAAATCATTTTAAATTTAGCTTTTATTAAAATTATATGAGCACATAGTTGAGAGAATCAAATAGTTCTACAAGGCCTATAACCCCCATTATATATCCTGCTCCCCAGAATTGACGTTTTTTAACTTTTAACCAATTATTTTTATATTTACATATATATATATATATATATATATATACACACACATATATATATATGGTTTTTTTTTTTTGGCCTCACCACGTGGCATGTGGGATCTTAGTTCCTCGACCAGGGATCAAACCCGTGCCCCCTGAAGTGGAAGCGCAGAGTCTTAACCACTGAACCGCCAGGGAAGTCCCTTTACCTTTATATATTTAATTAACATACATATACTGCTTCCTGTTGAGTTCTCAGTTTTAAGCATCTACTGATCTCCCATGATGGATGATGAGTATTTAGGTCTCTTGCCCACCTTTCCCTTCTCCCTATCATACATGCACACATCCTGTCCCTCTATCTTTTCCTCCTAATAGGGTCAGGTACTTTTGGTTAGATCTGCACTCATTGTTTACATTGTTATAATTATGCAAATGTTATTCACATGTAATTTAGCATACTTCTTTTCTATATATCATTTTATTTCCTGCAGTTCGTCTATGAATATTTGCTTAATTTTCTATGCATTTATCACTAATTTATCTCAAAACTTTCCAGAAACTATGAACCTTTCTTTTCTGTGTATTCAAACACATTCTTTTTTTTTTTTTTTTTTTTTTTTTCCGGCACGCGGGCCTCTCACTGCTGTGGCCTCTTCCGTTGCGGAGCATAGACTCCGGACGCGCAGGCTCAGCGGCCATGGCTCACGGGCCCAGCCGCTCCGCGGAATGTGGGATCTTCCCGGACCGGGGCACGAACCCGTGTCCCCTGCATCGGCAGGCAGACTCTCAACCACTGCACCACCAGGGAAGCCCTAAACACGTTCTTAATTTCATCTTGAAGACATCTCTCGAAGCTCTGGCTGCTCCAATCTGGGCTGCTTAACCCCCAGCCCTGCTGCACAGGGGCCTCTGTCCCCTTCACCATAGGACCCTTATCATCTCTCTCTCTCTCACCCTTTCCTGGCTCCTATGTCCTCTGCTTCCTTGGTTTAAATCCTTGTTCTGGTGGTGTCCTCCTCCAGCAGCCTCCTAAGAAGAGACAGAGGGAGTCTTTGCATGTCCAAAAGAGTCCTTCATCAATCCTCATACCCGATTGATACTGCAGCTGGAACCAGACTTCTAAGTGGGGATCATTTTTCCTCAGGATGTGGAATGGTTTACTCCATTCCCAAAGCTGCTGTGGAAAAGTCTGTTGCCTTTCTGATTCCTGATCCTTTATAACGAAACATGCTCTGTTCTTCTCTGGAACCTTGAGGATCTTCTCTTTGCCCCCGGTCGTCTGGTGTACCTGGTGCTGATTCATGTTCATTCATTGTGCTGGGCACTGGTGAGTCTTTTAAATCCAAAACTCATGTCCTTTGGTTCTGGAAAGTGTTACTGAATTTTTTTTTAATTATTATTTTTTGTTTTCTTCCCTCTATATTCTCTGTTCTAACTTTATTAGAGTCTTATTATTCTATTATTCTCTTGGACTATACCTCTAATATTCTTATCTTTTCTCTCATTTTCCATCTCTTTGTCTTTTGGTTCTATTTCCTGTGAGATTCTCTTTAACTCTTATATTGAATTAAAAACCTTTTTGCAGGGCTTCCCTGGTGGTGCAGTGGTAGAGAGTTTGCCTGCTGCTGCAGGGGACACGGGTTCGTGCCCCAGTCCGGGAAGATCCTGCATGCCGCAGAACAGCTGGGCCTGTGAGCCATGGCCGCTGAGCCTGTGTGGCCGGAGCCTGTGCTCCGCAACGGGAGAGGCCACAACAGTGAGAGGCCTGCGTACCGCAAAAAAAAAAAAAAAAAAATTTTTTTTGCTTTCATTTTATTTAGTATCCAAGGACACACACACATAAATATATATAATCTTTAGTATGGTACTCCTGCCCTCAACTGTGCCTAGTGATCCCTAGCTAAGGGACCCTCTGTTTTACCTTCTCCAGAGAAAAAAGATTCCAGTCTTGGGGGATGGTCATGGGTGGGGATCCAGGGATCCATTTGCTTCTTTTTTTTTTAAAATTTAATTAATTAATTTTTGGCTGCCTTGGGTCTTCATTGCTGCGCGTGGGCTTTCTCTAGTTGCAGTGAGTGGGGGCTACTCTTGTTGCAGTGTGCAGGCTTCTCATTGCGGTGGCTTCTCTTGTGTGGCTCGTGGGCTCTAGAGCGCAGGCTCAATATTTGTGGCTCACAGGCTTAGTTGCTCCGTGGCATGTGGGATCTTCCCAGACCAGGGTTCGAACCTGTTGCGTGCATTGGCAGGCGGATTCTTAACCACTGCACCACCAGGGAAGCCCTCCCCATTTGCTTCTTAAAAAGACTTCCATTTGGTCTTTTTTTTAAATTCCTGCTTTCACCCCCCCACTTCTAGATGTGCTTGGTGCTGCCCATTCCTGAGCCTTTTTTCCTGTGATATGACCTAGGTTGCATTTCAGCCTTCCCCTGTGCCAACTTAGGGTTTAGCTTTCTTGGATCTGCTAAGTTAGCTACCACTTGCCCATTTGCTTTTCTGCTTCCAACATTTTGTTGCCATTGTCTCCTTTCCCATTCTTTGTCCCTGTGGTTTTATGCCCTTAAAAGATGTCTCTGTAACTGTCCTTTCACTGGGATTCGGGGAGAAAGCAGAGGCCAGAGTCTGCATCCAACCATTCAACTTGTTATCTTTCATTGGCAACCTCCAGGTCCTAGCATATTCTTTAGCATATAAGTGCCCAATAAATATTTGTGGGCTGAATGGAGTGTTAGAGTCATTGTCGTTCCCATCTTTGGTAACCAAAAGGTGAGAGCCCTTTAAATTGAGATCTCCTGAGTTATGACATTTACTGCTTCTCACTTCCTAAGTTCACAAGCCCATCTGAATTATATACTAGGCAACACTGTGTAGTGAAAAAATTTGGAAGTGAGTGGGCTCTGCTCACCAATTGTGTGGCCTGGGACTACCAGTCTGAAACCTTAGTCTGGTCTTCTGTAAAATGGGAATAACAGTTTCAAGTGCCTTCCTCAGTGTCTAAAGCATGGTAAGCTCTAGATATTTGTGGTGTGGGAGGGTTCAATACCAAAGGGACAATTCTTAGAAAGTCGGTGTTTTACTTAAGCTTAAAACTATCCTTTACACTTGAATTGCAAATTGGTCCCTAATTAATGCCCTTCAGTGCAAAAATCTGTGCTTAACCTGCCTTGGTGATTAGGCAGAGATTGCAAAACCTTTTCAGCTAAGAGAGGAAACTAATGTTAGTCACCGAGGGTCTCCTGTGGGCTAGCTCCCATTCTCCGTCAGGCCGGTGAATCCAGAGCGTACATTGGGAGTTATTCACAAATACTGCCGCCTGTCTGTCTTACAGACCCAGTACTAAGCGACCTCACTCACCCCGACTTCTCACCCCTGTCCCGTTCAGTCCCTGACTTCGGTACTGGTTTGTTGCCCAGTGTGGGAGCCCAGACACTTAGCCCCCTCTTGTCAAACAGTCCAAGTCAGGCCCACCCTGGGCCCCGTACTGTTTCCAGCACGGGGGTCGCACAGCACACCTTGGTCTTCACCGATAAGTCCCCTGGCCTACCTGAAGAAGACCCCACTTCCTCCAGGGAAGAAACGGAGGCAGCGCTGTGGGAAAGCAGCTCCGTGCCCCCTAGGTCCACCTCGACCCTCCGTCAACCCCCATTTTCCCTGCTCCCCACTACCCCTCTTTCCCCGACCTTCGCCCTCCCACGCTATGATCGCCTGGCGCGCAGCCGCGACCCCGACCCCCGCGCATACTCAGGTGAGGGCGGAGCCAGAGGCCCTGGCGCCCCGCCCCGCTCCGCCCCGCCCTCCCGAGGCCCCGCAGCGCGGGCTGCCACCTCCACCCGCGGGAGCCGCGGAGCGCCGCCGAGCGGCCGGCGGGCGGGCATTCGCTCCGCCCCCTCCCGGCTGGCCGCGCCGGCTCCCGCCTCCTTCCCTCTCCGCCAGCTCCCGCCTCCCTCCCTTTCCGCTGCCGAGGCGGCGGGAGCCGAGCCCGAGCGGACCGAGCCGCGGCCGCAGCCGGGCGGCGGGCGCAGAGGCGGCGGCGGTGCGGGCAGTTAGTCGTCGTCGGCGGCGGCGGCGATGCGGCGGCCCCGCTGAGCCCGCTAGCTCCGGGCGCCTGAGGCCAGCCGCGCAAGGCGGCCCGGGCCGGGCGGCAGCATGCGGAGCGGCGAGGAGCTGGACGGCTTCGAGGGCGAGGCCTCGAGCACCTCCATGATCTCGGGCGCCAGCAGTCCGTACCAGCCCACCACCGAGCCGGTGAGCCAGCGCCGCGGGCTGGCTGGCCTGCGCTGCGACCCGGACTACCTGCGCGGCGCGTTTGGCTGCCTCAAGGTCGCCCAAGTGGTAGGTGCCGGGCGGGGCCCCAGGTGCCGGCGGGCGGCCTAGCCGCGCGCCTTCCCTCCCTGCTCCCGCTTCAGGGGGCGCAGGCCCGGCCGGCCTCCACCGCGCACTCGCTTCCCATGGCCCCAGTCCTTGCGCTCCCTCTCCTTCGCTGGGTCCCCGTGCCGCCCTCCCGCCTCCCCTGGGGACCCTGCCGCCTCAGGTGTGCGCCTTCTACCTGAACACCTGCCCCCGGGCCTTCCTGTCTACTCCAGCCTTCGCTGTCGCGAGCCTCTTTCACTGTTGGGTTTGGTGGTGAGCGAAACCCGGCCGCGGTCATGCTGTCCCCTGGGTACTGCTGGTCATAGCAACTTGTGTTAGGTGTTCGGGGCCCGCACATCCTCCACTCCTCCGGATGGTCCTCGTTTGTCTCGGCTTCCACCACTGGGGACTGTGGCTCGGTTTCTTCCCCGGCGCCCAGCACAGTGCTGGGCATATGGTAGACGCTCAAATAAATGTTGAATGGAGGCATGTAGTCCAGATGCATTGGGGGAGCCCAGATCTGCCCAGAGTCTCCAGTTTATGCTGCAGAGGTTTTGTTTGTTTTTTGTTATTTATTTATGGCAGCATTGGGTCTTCGTTGCTGCACGGGGGCTTTCTGTAGTTGCAGTGAGTGGGAGCTACTCTTTGCTGCGTTTCACGGGCTTCTCATTGCGGTGGCTTCTCTTGTTGCGGAGCACGGGCTCCAGGCACTCGGGCTTCAGTAGTTGTGGCACGTGGGCTCGATAGTTGTGGCTCCCGGGCTCTAGAGTGCAGGCTCAGTAGTTGTGGTGCACGGGCTTAGTTGCTCTACGGCATGTGGGATCTTACTGGACCAGGGCTCGAACCAGTGTCCCCTGCATTGGCAGGCGGATTCTTAACCACTGGCCACCAAGGAAGTCCCTGCTGCAGAGGTTTTGATTCCTTCTAATTAGCCCAGAAGGTAGAACCGGCATCCCTGAATCCTCCGCCCCAGCACGGTGGCTGGCATTGCCCAGTTGGTACCCAGAGTTAAATCACTATGGGAGGGCAGCCAGGTTTGGAGGTAACAGAAACAGAGAACTTTCTTTTGGGCTTGTCTATGGTAGAGCTCATTTCTCAGAATTCTTATTTTTAGCTTTCAGGGTGTTCAGGGCAGGGGCCTGTCCCCTCTGCCCCTCTTTTGTGGTTTTCTAACAGGCCTCTTTGGTTTGTTACTTAGCTCTGCTGTGAATAGAGCATACTCCAGTTCGGAAAAAACTGTCCCTATATCCCCTGACACAGGTAGGCCTTTCTCTGAGGCCTGGCAGCGACTTCTCATCTAGAGAAGCCATTTGCACAGAGGTGTAATGTATGTGCATTTTGTTTCTTCCAAGCATTGGTCTTCTTGTGCTTACTTGAGTACATAGATAAAGGTTCCTTGGGAATCATTTAATGTGTGGATATCCTTTAAATAAAGGTCTCAGTGTTTGTAAATTGCAGAATCATAGACTGTTCTCGCTCTCTCGCTCTCTCGCTCGGGTGAAAGGCTTCTTCTGCTGATTGCAGGAGGGTATTTTTGAAGGGCTCTCAGGAAAGACAAACGGAGCAGGTTATTCCTCTCTAGAATTTTAAACTGACCTTATCTGGAAAAGTGGAATGTTCCAAGAGATATATTTGTTCTGTAGTTAGGCATTGTTGTTAGCAAAGTGAATGGAGGAGTGGGGGAGGTGTATAACTGCCTTTAAAAAGAGGCAGCTAGCTGATGTTTGAGTACAGCACTGATAATCAGAAGTGAATTAAAGAGCAGGATGGGAGGCAACCTGGGCCCAGGTGGAATTTAGGGCCTTGTTAAGTACCTTGTTTTGTTTACTCTGGACTTTTGAAAGTACATAGAGCTTGCCATTCAAAAGATCTGATAAAAGAATGAAATCCAGTAGTTTATATAAAATGTTAGATATCACCTAATTGTTGGAATTTTGTCACCTAAAGCCAGAAATGGAAGCCAGTGGTATTTATCACTGCCTTTTCGTAAGGTGCTGTTTTTTTTTTTTTTTTTTTTTTTGTAGAGCTTTACTTTTCATCTGGAAGAACTTTGGGGCCCAGCCCCTAAAATCTCGCCTAACTCTTGTCTTTTGTCTAATCTCTAGAATTTAAACAGCGAGAGGTTATGTTATGTGTGGGTGAGTGAAGGATGGGGACCTGCTTGAAGGGTATGGCAACATGAAACAGTTCCATGCATTTAGCTTTTCAGCCTTGTTAAAAAAAAAAATCAGGGTTTTTAGGGGGAAGAACCGCCATAAAACTTCAAGATAGTGGACTCTCAACTTAAACTGGAAAAGAAGACAAGAGTCGTTATGAAGATATTTCTTTTTGTTTTTGGCCATGCCGTGGGGCATCTTAGTTCTCCGACCAGGGATCAAACCTGTGCCCCTTGCCTCGGAAGCATGGAGTCCTGCCCACTGCACCGCCAGGGAAGTCCCTGAAGATATTTCTAAGATGTTACAAAGCTCAGAATCCCATCAAGAAATATGTCTAATATAAGTTCTAATTCTAATATAAGTTTTTGAGAAAAAATTTGACTTTTTTTCGTTTTAGGTTTTAGAGACATTTTTTGTGGTTTGTGGCCTATTGCCACCTGCAGGTCCTTGCTCCAAGTGTGGTCAGCTGCATTGCCAGCACCTGAGAGCTTATTAGAAATGCAGAATCAGAGGCCTAACCCCAGACTTTCTGAATCATAATCTGCAGTTTAGCAAGATTCTCCGGGAGATTCTCGTGCACATTAAAGTTTGAGACTTACCTTTCTGTATCATTTTAGTGTTAAAACCTTACACAGTACTAGCAATCAGTTGTCTATCAGAACCGTAAATAGTCAACCTCAAAGCTGAGGTTTTTCTGTAAAATGAGCCTATATCTCTCAAAAAGGATTAAGAGAATGAGGTAGTATGTAGAAATTAGCACCTAGTTTATTAGGCGCTTAGTTAGTGTGTAATAAAACGTCAGTTGTCACTGTTGCTAACTAATACTTCCTGTCTTTAAAGAAACTTGGTGAAAATGCCACCCCCAAATTATAATTATATATTTTATAATTATAATTTTATAATTATATATATTTGAATTAAAGACAGTTTACTTCCTAGTGATTTAAAAGTTAAATCGATATTTTAAATGGAATGCTATTTGATAGTAAAACTAATCTGAAATATTATGGAAATTAATCAATGCATTTTCATAGATTATATCTTTTTAAAAATTAATTTATTTTTGGCTGCATTGGGTCTTCGTTGCTGCGCGTGGCCTTTCTCTAGTTGTGGCGAGCGGGGGCTACTCTTTGTTGAGGTGCACGGGCTTCTCACTGTGGGGGCTTCTCTTGTTGCCGAGCATGGGCTCTAGGCGCATGGGCTTCAGTAGTTGTGGCTTGTGGTCTCTAGGGCGCAGGCTCAGTAGTTGTGGCGCACAGCCTTAGTTGCCCCGAGGCATGTGGGCTGAACCCGTGTCCCCTGCATTGGCAGGCGGATTCTTAACCACTGTGCCACCAGGGAAGTCCTAGATTATATGTTTTAAAAATGAAACTCGGGGCTTCCCTGGTGGTGCAGTGGTTGAGAGTCCGCCTGCCGATTCAGGGAACACGGGTTTGTGCCCCGGTCCGGGAGGGTCCCGCGTGCCACGGAGCGGCTGGGCCCGTGAGCAATGGCCGCTGAGCCTGCGCGTCCGGAGCCTGTGCTCTGCAACGGGAGAGGCCACAACAGTGAGAGGCCCGCGTACCGCAAAAAAAAGAAACGAAACTCATACCTATTTCTTAGTTGGGGAGTGTATCTCCTGTGGTTATTTTAAACAATATAAATGTACTTTTTGTAGGAAAAGAGTTGGTTTAAGCTATTGATTTAAATACCTTCTTCTTTCTTTTGAATGTGGATTCTATGAGCGCTTATTGGTTTTTAGCTCTCAGACATCATTTAATGAAATAGTTAATGTGGGCCTTTTTTTTTTTTTTTTTGCGGTACGCGGGCCTCTCACTGCTGCGGCCTCTCCCGTTGCGCAGCGCAGGCCCAGCAGCCATGGCTCACGGGCCCAGCCACTACGCGGTATGTGGGATCCTCCTGGACTGGGGCGCGAACCCGCGTCCCCTGCATCGGCAGGCGGACTCCCAACCACTGCACCACCAGGGAAGCCCAGGGGCCTTTTGTTTATTGTTTGGTTTTGATTTTTTTTCCAAAGCACTTGGTTGAAAGAAGAATTTTGCTCTTGGGATTGGGGTGGGGCGTACTATCGCTTATACCATGATGTTAGGACAGTGTCAGAAGAGGACAGGACCTAGATGGGACAACTTTCTGAATCACAACAGCAGGCATCATTAATGAGTGCTTACTCTACTGTTATCACCTTTATTTTATGGTTGAGAAAGTTAGAGGCACCGAGGTCATGACTCGTTTAAGGTCACGTGGCTAGTGGTTGGTGGAGCTGGGATTTGAATCCAGGTGGTGTGCTCTTTCCTGCCTCCTGAACACATCATTTTGAGTTGTTCCACAGAGCAGAGGAGACCTTGACTCCAAGGACATTTCTGAGGTCTTTGGTCAGCCTGGTGACTTTTTGGGTGACTTTTACGTGCTGAAGTGATACACTTAACAAGGGTTTTGATTTCTCAGTGGCCATTGCGCTGTCCCTAGGTGTGCAGTTCCTGTTCCTCACCCAGCAGACCTGCCACTTTCTGCCTTGAGGGGATAGGCCTTCTCAAAAGAGCCAAGAGCAGAATCAGCTTTTAAGATCCAAAAACACCTCTCAAGGAGCTCTTTTGCTTCTGATCCCTTTCTTTTTTTTTTCTTTTTTGTTTACATTTATTTTATTTTATTTTTTGGCCGCGCCCCGTGGCATGTGGGATCTTAGATCCCTGACCAGGGATCGAACCTGAGTCCCCTGCAGTGGGAGTTCAGAGTCTTAACCACTGGACCACCAGGGAAGTCCCTGGATCCCTTTCTTGAGCCCCTCCCACGACTGATTGACCTTCTGACATTGCATTGCATTTGTTTAGGACTTTTTTTTTTTTTTTTTTTTTTGTGGCCTCTCCCATAGCAGAGCACAGGCTCCGGACGCAGGCTCAGAGGCCATGGCTCATGGGCCCAGCCGCTCTGCGGCATGTGGGATCTTCCCAGACCGGGGCACAAACCCGCGTCCTCTGCATCGTCAGGCGGACTCTCAACCACTGCGCCACCAGGGAAGCCCTAGGACTATTTTTTAAACAAAGTTGGGTAATAGGTGATGTTTAAATTCAAATTTTAGCTCTGCTGATCTCCTTGAAATCTCTTAACCCCATTGTTTCTTGGCTTCCTCCGTAGTAGAATGTGAGTGGTAATGACTGAGCATTTTAGGAATTGTAAGAACTAAACGGTTAATGTTTGACAGGTGCTTTCTTAGGTAACTCAAAGACAGATGTGAGCGTTTGCATTTCAGGGTTGGGTGATAAGTATCTTTTATTTGATGGAAACTGTCAGTTTTTCATCGCATGCTGGTGAGCACTTCCCTCACCTTTCTGGCTTTCTTGGGCTATACAGAAGCAGGGCAGGGGCGTGCACAGAATGGCCAGTGAAGTAGTTTCACTGCATTGGATTCTCACTTCTACCTTAAGGTGGCTCCTTATAAAACAGTCCCATTTTCCTTTGGGCAGTTTGTTATCTTTGGGAGTTGTCTTCCTGGTCAAAAACTTGAAGTCAAATAAATTCTAGCAGAATTTAAGCAAAGATTAAAACCACTCTTAAGTTTTTATGATGATTAAAAATAGTAAAATTATCATCCAAGACCTCATGAAAGTGTCTAGTACACATCTGTTTTATAAATCCAGACAAAGATGGTTCAAGAAAAGAAAGCTTCAGACCTCATCCTCATGAACATCATCCTCATGAACAAAGGCACAGAAATCCTCAACGAACTACTAGGAAATCTAGGAAATCGAATCCAGCAATGTTATGTAAAAAGAATAGTACAGGACAATCATTGTGACTTATCCCAGGAAGAAAAGGCTGGTTCAGTTTTCCAAAATCAGGAGATATAATCCGCCATACTAACAGTTTAAAGCACAAAAAGCACTTGATTATGTCAGGGGATGCAGAAAAGAACTTTTGACAGAATTCAACATTCATTCACGATAAATGTGGCCAAGAAGACTAGTAAGATAAGGGAACTGCCTCAACCTGGAAAAGGGCATCTGCCAGAAATCTACAGCTAACATACTTAGTGGTGAAAATACTTTCCCCTTAAGATGGGGAGCAAGGCAATGATGTCTGTTCTCACCACATGTCTCTTCTGTCTTCCACATCCTACTGGAAGTGCTAGCCAGTGCAAGAAAAATAAATAGAAGGCATTCAGACTGGAAAGAAAGAAAAACTCCCTATTTGCAGATGGCATGATTGTCTATGTAGACAATCCCATGGAAATCTATAAAAAAGCTCCTAGGACTAATGTGTCAGCAAGGTGGTAGCATACAAGGTCAACACACAAAAATCAGTCATATTTTTATATCCTAGCAATCAATCATTGGAAACTGAAATTGAAAAAAAAAAAGCAACCCATATCAGTTATGATAGCTCTAAAAAGAATGAAATACTTAGGGCTAAATCTAACAAAACATGTACAGGATCTACATGCTGAAAACTACAAAACACCGAAGAAGGAAATCAAAGACCACTGAAATAAGTGGGCAGACATACTGTGCTCATGGATTGGAAGATTCAATATAGTTATTAAAATATCACTTCTTGGGCTTCCCTGGTGGCGCAGTGGTTGAGAATCCACCTACCAATGCAGGGGACATGCGTTTGACCCTGGTCGGGAAAAATCCCACATGCCGCGCCACAACTACCGAGCCTGTGCTCTAGAGCCCGCGAGCCACAACTACTGAGCCTGCGTGCTGCAACTACTGAGCCCATGCGCCTAGAGCCTGTGCTCCGCAACAAGAGAAGCCACCACAGTGAGAAGCCCGCACACCACAACGAAGAGTAGCCCCCGCTCACCGCGACTAGAGAAAGCCCGCATGCAGCAACGAAGACCCAGTGCAGCCAAAAATAAATTAAAAAAAATATATAAAAGCTTTAAAAAAATAAATTAAAAAAATATGTATCGCTTCTCCACAGATTGATCTGTAGGTTTAACACTATCCCAAAATCCCAGCAAGACTTTTTTAGATAGAGAAGCTGATTCTAAAATTGATACGGAAAGTCAGGTTAGCCAGGCAGAGGGATGATGAAGGATTGGTTTTGAGGGCAGAGGGAACAACACAACATGAAGATAGAACATGGAGTTTAGGGGTGTGTGTGTGTGTGTGTTGGGGGCTGGGATGGGGAGGGGCTCTGAGAGTATGGACTTTATGTCTCTTATCACCATGAGACTTTTGGCCAGTTGCTTGTTCACTTCAGGACACAAGCAGGTCTCCTTATTTGTAAATCAGGGCTGATGAGAGTGTTACTGGCACCTGTGAGCCTTCCGTACAAAGTCCTTAGCAAAGTGTCTCTCACATGGAAGTCACACCAACCTGTTACCACTATCGAATATCTCTGGAATGGTACAAATTGGGAAACTGGGTGACCAAGGGTCAGGGTGGAAGGGAGATTTATTTTTCACTGTATTTGAATTGTATACCACATGCAGATATCTTCTATTCAAAAATTCCCAAAGCATCAGCTGTTACTAGCTCTACCTTAGTATAGGTTAGCCTTAAAGCTATTATACCAATCATAATCTTTAGTTAACCTTTTATTACTTTCTTACTTTTAATTTGGAGGCTCTTTTAGGGAGAATGATTTAGATAATACAGTACAGACATCTTGAAGAAACTTGAAGCTTAAAAGTTTTTTCAATCTATTTTCCTGTTTTTTTTTTTTTAAAAAGAAACCTTCTGCACAATTGTGGGTGCTTAATAAATTTGTTGATGCTAATGAAAAAATTTCTCCCATTTGAAAGGAATCTACCCTATAGGGCTGGCTACTATAGTTAATAATACTGTATTGCAGTTGTAATTGAAAGTTGCTAAGAGAATAGATCTGATAAGCTCTCATCACAAGAAAAAAATTTTTTTAAACTATATATGGTGACGCATGTTAAATAAGACTTATTGTGATAATGTGTATATCATTATTGATACAAATATTGATATATAGAAATACTGAATCATTATGTTGTACACCTGAAACTAATGTAATGTTATATTCCAGTTATATCTCAATTAAAAAAACATTGTAACATTGAAGGAGATTAGGGAAAAAATCTTAGTCAAATGAAAACCACTTTGGAATTTTTCCCTTCCAAAGGCTGCATAAGATCCCCTGATCATGGTTTCCAATATTTTGCTATTAGGAAGGATCCTTCAGTAAATGTCCTTCATTCTTCTTTTGAATTGTGACTATTTTTTGTTAAATTTCAGGGAGTGCTATTACTAGATCAAAGGGCAATATCATTACATTTCTGAACATTAAAAAAAATATATGGACTTGGTCCTACAACATATGTAAAGGTCTCACTTTATCCCAAGTTAACAGTGTGCTTACCCACAAGAACTTACCACTGGGAAATGCTGAGTTCAGTAAGACCTTCAGGACTCCTCCTGGGTCATAGGGCCAAATTAATTTTTTCTTGGGACTTCCCTGGTGGTCCAGTGGCTAAGACTCCATGCCCCCAATTCAGGGGACCAGGGTTCAATCCTTGGTCAGGGAACTAGATCCCACATGCCGCAACTAAGAGTTCACATGCAGCAGCTAAAAGATCCTGCATACCATAAGACCTGGTGCAGCCAAAATTAAAAAAAAATTTTTTTTCTTTCTTGATAGCCCTGGAAACCTTGGTTCTTTCTTTCTTTTTTAAAAAAATTTATTTTTTCTCTTCCAGTTTTATTGAGATATATTTGACATAGACACTGTATAAGTTTAAGGTGTGCAGCATAATGATTTGATTTACATACATCATGAAATGATTACCACTATAAGTTTAGTGAACATCCACCATCTCAGATAGTTACAAAATTAAAGAAATAGAAAAAAAACTTTTTTTCCTTGTGATGAGAATAATTCTTAGGATTTACTCGCTTAACTTTCATATATAACAGCAGCAGTGTTTATTATACGCACCATGTTGTGCATCACATCCCTAGTACTTCTTTATCTTGTACCTGGAAGTTTGTACCTTGTGACCACCCTCATCCATCCCCCTCTCCCCTGCGTGCCGCCTCTGGTAACCACAATTCTGATCTCTTTTTCTATGAGTTTGATGTTGAAGTATAATTGACCTACAACACTACGTTAGTTCCTGTTATACAGCATAGCGATTTGATATTTCTGTACACCTCAAAATGATCATTGTGATGACCTTTTATCTTTTCCTTCTTTCTTTTTTTTTTTTTTTTTTTTTTGCGGTACGCGGGCCTCTCACTGTTGTGGCCTCTCCGTTGCGGAGCACAGGCTCCGGACGCGCAGGCTCAGCGGTCATGGCTCACGGGCCCAGCCGCTCTGTGGCATGCGGGATCTTCCCGGATGGGGGCACGAACACGTGTCCCCTGAATCGGCAGGCGGACTCTCAACCACTGCGCCACCAGGGAAGCCCTATCTTTTCTTTCTTTTTAAGAAATATTTATTTATTTGGCTGCGTCGGATCTTAGTTGCGGCGCACGGGGCTTCGTTGCCCTGTGGCACGAGGGATCTTAGTTCCCCAGCCAGGGATCGAACCTGTGTCCCCTGCATTGGAAGGCGGATTCTTAACCACTCGACCACCAGGGAAGTCCCTGATGACCTTTTTTCTTAATTACAAAGTACTAAGAGCCTTTCCCAGGTCATGGCACTTAATAGGATGCTTAGAGGGGGCAAGGGCAGTGTACATGCCCTGCCAAATCCATGATGCTTCTCCCTTCTGGTAGAATGAATGGATGCTTACCTGCATGCTGGAGAGAGGCATGTTTCCAGCCTAGAGGTAGTGCTGGATTTACCTGAGATGCAGCACATATGTGATCCACCCCATTAAGGGCTGAGGTCTGTATGGCTGCCAAAGCTGATTATGTTCCATGATGGTCCATTTAGCTCCCTGAGCTGTTGAAATGACCTGGAAATAGCAGCAGTCTGGCCTTCAACCCACAGCTATTACTCACTGCCTCTTCATCCTCATTCCTGGAAGTAGCTCCGAATCCTTTTGTAGGGTGATGTCGTATTTCTTTGGAAAATAAAGTTGTTTGTTAGAGCATAGCGCAATAGTCAAAGGCCTGTAACTGTGATCACAGAGCCTAAATTTCCCCAGTCTCAATTTTCTGTGCTGTCTCAGACCATATATAAGTACATCCTAAGTTTTAAAAAATTACTGTACTTTTAAATTATGAAATATTCCAAGCATTGAAATTAGAGCAGCAAGTACCATATATTGACAGTGAGTCCTGAGGTTTTTGTTTGGAAAATAAGACGATTCCTGTGTGTGCAAGAGAGGTAAAAGGCAGGGCGAGATGAACTGGGATTTGGATTCATTAGCAGGGTGAGACTTCAGAGAGTCTAGAAGGAGGAGGAAAGGCAGAGAGTAAGAGAGCAGGGCACCTCCGGACGAGGGGATGGCCTCAGCATCTTGTCTGGTGGCGAAGAGCCAGTTTAAACTTTCAAAGGCTCAGTTCAAAGTGGTCCAGAGCTGGGAACAGGCCTGCAGCTGGCTGAAGAGGGGACAGATGAGTAGAAGGGTACGGAGGTCAGAAAGTGACACCTCCTTCGGGAGAAGATCTTGCCTTTTTAGCATTTGGAAACTATCTTATTTTGAAGCGGTTTAACTTCTTGATGGGGGGGATTTTTGTGTGAAAAATTCTCACTTAAAGGCAGGGGTGGCGCCCAGCCCTCCTCTCAGCACCTCTCGTGTGTGGCCTTGTGTCCTCACATAGAATGGTGGGGTCTGCCACTGGTTTTCAGAGTGTGGGGGGGGGTCCCCTGGGAGCCCTGAGTTTATTAATTTAGAAGTGGGGGTTGAGAATCAGACTGAGGGGCTGGGTACCAACTGTGTTTCAGAAAGTCTAATATAAACTGCATTAAACACAGTAAGCCCAGTTTCTTTTTTGACTGGGGTTTTAAGGTACTGATTATTTATTTCACTTGACCAGAAGCTTTGATTAACTTTTTGAGTAACATACTCCTGCCTTAGAGTCTTTGCGTCTGAGGTTTATTCTTCCATCCCCTCCACCCCTTCCCAGAAATGCCCACTTGGCTCTGTTCTTCAGAACTGCTGTCCTTCTCTTCTGCTCCAGAGACCTTCCCCGACCACCTGCCAAAAGTAGGACACTCCCCCATCCCTGCTCTTTATCCCCCTCACCCTGCTTTACTTTTCTTCTCAGCATTTACCACCCAACTAGAATACCAACTCCACGAGAGCAGAGGCTTTGTGTTTTGAGTTCCCTGAGGTATCCTCAGTGTCTAAAACAGTGCCTGGCCCATAGTGAGGCACCGAATGAACAGGTGAATACACATATCTGTTTCACAGGAGAATGAAAAAAAATAACAGTTCATGTATTATTTAACATAGTTTGTAAGGTCAAATTATTTGAAAACATGGGATCTATAAGGGAACAATAACATTTATATATTTATAAGCAAATAAGCTTCTGGACTCTGTTGTAAGTGGAAAATATTGGGGAGAAAGTATGGAAATAAAATGCCATTGTAATGATTTTTTTCTTTTTTTAACCGTGAGTTTTAAGTGTATCTAGTGCTACTAGGAAACAGAAGCTTTTGCTTAGGAGACAGATTTTTGTAAGAGGGGAAACCATAAGAGGCTTTGCCAAGCTTTTTGCTTAGGAACGTATAAAATGAAAACCAGGGGTTCTGTAATTATTACTAAAGTTGTCTGCTTTCTGATTAACATGTTGGGGGAGAGGGTCACTGAGGATCTGCCACGTCAGTATTTTAAGAATCCTTAGAGCAGACACTTAACGTGTGTAAAGAAGTCACAACTGGGATTGAGGCTGAGGGTCCTTGTGCTTGTTTTTATGGACCTCTCTGATGAAAATAAAAGAACAGCCGTTCTGTGAGGCCTGAGAAGGGAGGCCTTCATCTCCAGTGAAGATTGGAGAGGTCTGTAGGAAATACTGGAATCCAGAATTTTGTCTCTGAACATTTCAAATGATTGGTTAAATTTGGGAATTAAATGGGTTAATAAACACTTAAAATGTTCAGAGTTTCATCAAACGTGGATAGTTTTGAATGGTTTCTTTCTTGCCACTACAATTTGATGACTGGTGCAAGGGAAGCCTTCATTTTTGTGGTTTCCCGTTTATTCCAGCACAGCTATGAAAAACAGTTTAAGGCTGAAAGTTTTTTGTGCCAGTGGAAAAAAAACAAACCCCAAGGAGCAACAGCTCTTCCAGCAGTAGTTGCTTCTTTAGCTTGTCTACTTTCTCTCAACCATTTTTGGTCCAAACCCTACACATGTGTATAATTTCAGGTTAAGAGTTGGCTAGACAACTTTAGAGTTAGATCAAGGTCAGTAGCTAGATGTTGGTAAAAATTCTAACGTATTTTCCCCCTTAAAAAAAAAAATCTCTACTTCATATGTGTGTGAACGTCGGGGCTGGGCCAGATACTGTTAGACATACATAAATAGGACAAAAGTCCCTGCCTCCAAGGGGTTCACAGTCCATTTGGAGGAGGGTTTGGTATGAGGCAGAGAAAGTACACAACCTTCCTGATCACCGGAGCCAAGTGCTGTAATAGGGGTGGGGACAGTGGGCTTGGCTAGGAGGTGTGGTGTGTCCTGTGGAGAAGGAGTATACCAGGTCCTGGGAGTTGAGGGCAAGCCCAGGAAACGGGTGGGAAGGAAGTACCAGGTATGGTTCACCAGGCAGAGGTATGGAAGGGGAGGGATGAGGGGGACCCGGTTTGGGCCTGACTTGTTAGGCTAATGAATTTGGATTTTCTGAAGGAGATGAGGAACAGTCAGAGCTGTGGCTGTTGAGCAGTGTGGCTAGTATGAATTTTCAGGCGTGCATAGGTGTAAAAAACATGCTGGAGTTCAAAGAGGTAATAGGAAAAAAGCAGAATGTAAAATTACATGTTGAAATGGTGGTATTTTGTCTATATAAATTTACTATTAAAGTGAACTCTACCTTTTACTTTTTAAAATACGGCTCTTAGAAAATTTAAAATTACTTACACGGCTCACGTGTTTTTGTTGGCTGTCGCTGGGTTAGAGGGTGTGAGGACTGGCTTTGAGAAGGATGAGATGATCCAAAGCCTGCTAAGAGACTCTGAGGAGTCCAGGTGAGGATTGGGGACGGGAAGGACCGTGGCAAGTGGGAGTAAAGAGGTGGCAGTTAGGTTTATTATATTCCTTGTTTTTATTTTTCATTGTTTATTTCTCCATCAAAGAGATACTGAAGCTAACGTTTATGGCACTTTCACACGTGAGGAACCTGACCCTAGAGAAGTTGTGACTTACCTATGGCTGTCCAGTTTGTTGGTCATCTTGGAACCTGGGCCTCAGGCTGGCGTTCTTTCCCCTGTGACTGGCTCCTGCTCTAGGGTGACAGTTTGATTCCTTTCGGTGAAGCCAGATGTGGGATAGCTCTGTGAATTCTGATAATCTTCCTTACCCTTTATGTGATTACGGGGAAGACAGATGAATAGTTAACATCCTCAGACATTTTCTAGGATAGTAGTTTTAGGAAAGCCTGTATATGATAAATCAAGTCTTTGCCTGTGATACTCTGTTTATTTATTTATTTTGGCCGCGCCACACGGCTTGGGGGATCTTGGTTCCCCGACCAGGGATTGAACCCCAGGCCCTCGGCAGTAAAAGCGGGGAGTCCTAACCACTGGGATCGCCAGGGGATTCCCCTGTGATACTCTGTTTAAAGTGCAGGTGTTGGGACCTCCCTGGTGGTCCAGTGGGTAAGACTCTGCGCTTCCAAAGCAGGGGGCCCAGGTTCAATCCCTGGTCGGGGAACTAGATCCCGCAGGCATGCTGCAACTAAGAAGCCCGCGTGCCGAAACTAAGACCTGGCGCAGCCTAAGTAAATAAATAAATAAACATTAAAAAAATAAAAAAGTTCAGGTGTTTACTCCGCCCAGACAAATGGCCCAAGTGAATGTACTGGGGCAGGCAGTGGACTTGGGAGCCCTCAAAGTTTGGATTGTAACAAAAGCCTGATATTGGTAGATAGAATTTGCCTTTTAGTTCCTTAATTTCTCTGATAATAAATTGACATCAGGATAATTTGCCAGCAAATCGATCTGTATTCCTTTCAAGTATGGTTTTGGAGCTGAAGCTAGGGAGACAGACCCCCCCACTTGTCACAGGTGAACTCATTCACATGGCTGTTTGCATGGTCCCGAGATGTGCCATGGTGGCCAAGGTGGTGATGAGGATGTAACTGGCGTTGTGCTCAGAGGTGGTTTTGGTGAGGCAGCTGGGGAGATACTGCACCTGCCTCACTAGACGCTTTGGGAAAGCTTCAGCTGTTGGTCTGAGACTTTGCAGGCCTAGGGGTTGCGAAGCTAGTTAGATGAGTGAAATCCACAGAGAATGATGAATTGCCAGGTTGAGGGAAGCCTGGGGGAGCCCAGTAGTTTGTAAAGGGTCTCCTCTGTGTTTAGCTCCATGGAGTTCTGTAGGAGACCTGCAGTTTTGTTTTTGTTTTTTTCTTTTTGGCTGTGCCGTGCAGCGTGTGGGATCTTAGTTCCCCGACCAGGGATTGAACCCGGACCCCCTGCATTGGGAGCTCGGAGTCTTAACCACTGGACCACCAGGGAAGTCCCTTTGTTTTTTTTTTTTAATGGACTGTGAAATCTATCATTGAGTCTCAGACCAGATCAATATAAATGAAAACAAAGTAAAACAATATTTTAAAATTCTACCGGTTTGTAAACTTCTTAATATTTGACAATCAGATCATCAAGACCGGCCAAGTAGAGGATTTAGCAAGATTAGTTTAGCCGTATTATTATTATTATTGTCATAGAGGAACAAAGAAAGTTCCTGAGCTCCTGCTCTAAATCTCTATTGTCCAAGGCTACTTTGTACAGTTGGGCAGATTGTGCACTGCACCGTGGGTCTAACCGAGAGGGTGAGGGAGGCTGAGATCCAGCCTGCATGCTCTGCTTGCCAAGGCACATGCCCTGGTACTAGGCAGCGTCCCAATTCATCAGTCCAGAGCAGGTGCTGTTTTTAATTTGCTATCCTCTTGCCAAGCCAAGCTGCCACCCAGACTGGAATGTTTCTAACTGGCACACGGGTGCCATGTGAAGCAGCTTCTGTCTTGATTATTTAATTGGGAAACTTATTTTAGAGGCGTGGCTTAGCCATGATATTAAGCTAGATAGGGGAGTGCATTTTTAAAATAAGACCAAATAAAACAAAAATGTGAACTTTAAATTTTGTTTTCCAGATACGGTATTTAAAACAGATTTTTTTTAGATTGGTAAGCATGTGCAGGGCCTTCTGGCCTTTTCTGTGGTCCTCTGTGAGGTGTGTGCATGAAGATGAAGTCAGTACTGCATGACCGAATGGATGAACACAGATAAAAAGTTAACTTTCTGACTCATTTAAACACGAGCTCCCACGTTGTTGAAATTAAACTTTCGGTCCCGCTCCGAACCTAAATTATTGTTAGAACATCCGTCAAACAACTGATGATGTGTGCTTGGGTAGTCGAGGCCGGGGCAGATATCCTGACACACTTTCCGCCCCAGGAGCTCCTGTCTGGGTGTGAGCACTGAGGCGCCTCTGACTGGGTGGGCTGCTCCCAAGGCTGAGCCCATCCCTGCAGTGTCGGTCAGCTCTGAGTTGCCAGGAACAGAGAGACACGTGGGTTGCTTTGGGTTGACTGCAGGACCAGGTACACCAGGCCTTGGAGGGAACCCTGGAAGGGCCAAGCAGCTGGGCCTCATGAATCTTGGACTCGAGTCAGTGCTTCACTCAGCAGGACTCAGTTTTTCTTTCTAGCTGCTGGATTAAGGGCAGCCCATGGCTCCTGGGCCACAGAGGGCCCATGTCCTCTCTTCATAGCCCAGCCTGTGACCTCATCACATCTGAAAGAGGATTGGGCTCTGCTCAGCTCTGTGCTGGCCCCGTTCTAGCCCGAGGCCAGCCAAGTGCCTCATCCGCTGCCAGCTGGGCCTGCTTAGGGACGGGGATCTGTCCGTTGGGCTTATCTGGCAGGGGCTTGTGAGCACTGACTGCCTTGGTCTGAGAACTTGGGGACGAGAACTGGCTGGAGGGGCACAGGGGCCATGCCCCACTGTGGAGGGCAGCACGTGGCAGGGTGTCTGTCTCAGGTAGCCAAGGACTGGGTGCTGTTAACCTGAAAGAATCCCATCAGCAAGTCTGGACACGGACCTGAGTGGAGGTTGAAAACTACGCAGAGGAAGGCAGTTTTCTTAATAAAATGTGAACCTTCTGCTTGGTTACTTCCAAGAAGAGAAAACTGGCTGAGGAAAAGACTGCAAAGGGGAGTATGTTAAAAACATTGCTGCCTAACTTGTTAGCAGTGGGAAACACAATCTCCTGTTGTAAGGAATTGCCATAGTAAGAGGCCCTATGGAACAAACCACATTTCACTGTTAAGTAGCAGCACAAAAGTGCAGGACAGCATTTTCAGGCTCTGCAGTGTGTGCACTTAGGTATTTTATGTAAATGACAGTATAAACCAAAAAGCAACTCCTAAAAGGTCAGAGGAGTCGTAAAAGAACGCTTAGACAAAGTTGCAGGCGTTACGTTTTCTGATGTACATCTTATAAGTATATTCTGATAGATTATTTAAAATGTTCATCCCAGGTCTGTCTGCTCTCTCTGACGCTAACTTGCTGACTGCGGTTGAATTCCAGAGAGTGTCTGATTGGCCTGATTACCACTGTCTCTATTTGGGTGGAGCTTTCCTAGCCAGGCCAAATTAGAGGTGCTTCGCCATCCTGTGGGTTGGCTGCCCTTGGGTCAGGGACCCGCCCCCGTTAGGCACTTGGGGTCCTGAGCATGGCACCCCTGTGCAAGGAACAGCCTCGGGGTCACTTCTCTTAGGGGTGGGAAGGCAGGGGAGGGGAGAGGGATGGAATAGTTAGCTCTCTGATTTTTAGTGAGCACACTGGTCTTTTGCTTCACACCTCTTCCAGATTTCCTGGTCTCCCTCTCGGTCTGCTTCCCTGCCTTCCTTCCGTGTCAGGATCTATTCTGCCTCTTTGCCATCACTGACAGGTCTCCCTCCATCCAGACCTACCTTTGCCACTTGCCTGATTTCTTCCCCTCTTTTTATTCAGAGATGCCAGAGAAGTTACCACTTCTCGTGAGAAGCCTTGCATATTTTATTCTTCCTTCTCCAGACACACATCTGGTAAAATGTCTTTTGGGAATCTGGTACTGTATGAGGCTTACAAAGCTCCTTTATGTCAAGGAGCCCACAGCCTAAGTCATATATAGATTGATCTGTAGTATAAATATCACATTTTTAACTTGAATGCTATTTTCCAAAATGAGAAAAAAATTTTTCTGATTATAAAAGTATTTGTCTCTGTGGTTAAAAAAAAAAAAAAGACTACTATAGAAAAATGAAGAAAGAAGTAAAAATCACCCGTATTCTCATCAGCTAGGGAGAACTTCTGTTAACAGGTATCTGTTGTTTTAGACTTCGTTGCTGTGTGTGCATATTTGTAAACATGGGATATTGTACATGCTGTTCTATAACTTGCTTTTGGGTATGGCACAGAGTGGTGGGTTTTGTTTTTTTTTTTTTTGGAGTTATAACTGTAGATTTATGTTATTGCTTTTAAGGACTTTTTATGGAAGTATAGTATATATTTAGAAAACTGCACATCTTTTTTAAAAAATTTATTTCATTTATTTATTTGTTTTTGGCTGAGTTGGGCCTTCGTTGCTGCACACTGGCTTTCTCTAGTTGCGGTGAGCGGGGGCTACTCTTCGTTGTGGTGCACGGGCTTCTCATTGCGGTGGCTTCTCTTGTTGCGGAGTGCACAAGTCTTAAATGCACAGCTAATGTCTGAACATTATGATTCATTATGTTTTAGACTCTAGCTGGTCGGCCCCATCCAGTAGACTCAGTCTTGCTGTTGTTTTGGTTCCCGTTTTGGAAATTGATCTGTTTCTTTCTTTAGATTATTTTTGTTTTGTTTCATGACTGAGTGGCAAAATTGAAGGGCTTTTATTCTATATTTTGAATTCTGGAAAAACAGCATTTAAAAGCTAATTTGAAATTCGTCACATTGTGGTTTTGAGTTAAACCAACAAGAAAAAAATTTAATAAGGGAGTTCACACCATTTTCTTTCCGAGAGCATAAGAAAACTGGCAGAAATTTGAGCTCTAGAGGTTGGGGACATGCTAAGGATGTTGGTGGTCTCCACATGTTCTATTTTTTAA